>NC_143520.1:16439821-16809821 GCF_031878675.1 Megascapheus bottae | reverse complement strand
AAAAAGTTCAGAAAATTCTCCTTTAAGGGAGATATTCAACAACCCCTTTTATTTGACCATGAACCTTACATAGTCAATTACTTACATTAATTCATAACTGGTAACTGACACTAGTATCAGTATTTCAGTAATTAGTTGACATAAACAGGTCTGTACTATCTCTCTGGCCCTGTTTTCAAGTGTATTTCCTATAATTTATTTATTTATTTATTTTACTGTTGTTTTACAGAACCATGATTCTTTCTGACACAGAGCCTTTACCTGAGTTGCTATTTCTGGCTAAGATAAAATCTCCCTACCTCCTACCTTTTCTCTTCCCTCAGATGTTAGATAAACTATTATTTCTGTGGGGAAGCTTGCAGTGATCTTTCCAGTTTAGCCTTGTCCCTTGTGTCAAGTATACACATATATACATGCAAACCTTGTCTATTACCCTTGCTGCGCAGAAGGCTGATAATCTCAGATATTTTAACAATGTTTGCTTCCCATTATGTCTTAGTAGTTAGCCCTGCATGTTACACAGTGGACAATCAATAATACTCTTGCAGGAATAAAGGATAGCATCCTACTATCAGCCTCTGTGAAGCTGATACTAAAACTTTCCTAGAGATGAATGAAAGAATACTAGGGTAGAAATAACTTGCATGAATCCAAGAGAAAGCCTAAGCTTTCATCAAAATAATGAGCTGAGCAACATGAATTATATGACCCTTTCCTATTAAAAAAGAAAGTATAAGCTGGTGCTTATGGTTCATGTCTGCAATCCTAGCTACTCAGGAGGGTGAGATCTGAGAACTGAGGGTCAAAAAGCTAGCTAGCAAAGACCAATGTGAGACTCATCTCAAATTAACCAGCAAAAAGTCAGACTGGGAGGCATGCTCAAGTGGAAGAATGCTAGTCTAAGGAGAAATGACCAAGTTAGAGGCAAAATGCCCAGAGTTCAAATCTCAGAGCTGGCAAGAAAAGAGAAGAAAAAAGAACGAGAGAATAGGGGAGAAAGGGAAGAAGAAAAAAAGTGGGGTGGAACGAGAAGAGAAGAGAGGAAAAAGGAGAAGGGAGGGGGAGGAAGGAAGGAGAAAGGAAGAGAAAAAAGAAAGGGAAGAGATGGAGAAGGGGAAAGAGGGAAGGGAGAAGAGAGAAGGAGGAAAGAGGAAAGGGGGAAACGAGAAGAGGGAAATGGAAAAAGGGGAGAGATGGAGGAAAAGAGAAAGGGGAAGGAAGAAAGGAAGGAAAACATTGGTGGGCAAACACTATGAGCAAAGGTATCAATGCAGGACATAGAAAACAGTCCACATGAGTAAGTGGAACTGATAGCGTGCCATATTTGAGCGAAAAAGCTAAGGAGAAAACCCAGAACCTGATTTTAAGACCTGGTACCAGCGCAAAAACAGGGCACATGGATGAGGTGTGGCTGCACAGGACCTCCTGGAGTGGTGGGCCACTGCCCAGGATGCCTGAGCTCTGGCTGCTTTCACCACAGAATACTTAGGGGATTCTGTGTAAGACACTGAAATTACAGGGTACCTTTCAAAAGCAGGTGGCGATGTAGAATTAAGCTTTAAAATAAGTTATTCACAAATATGACTGTAAAATAGCAAGGAATTAAGGATAGTCCCATGATGACAATCCTCTAGGAAAGGATTAATTACAAATAACAGAATATCTTCCCTGAGATACATTCACCAGAGTGAGTTATTTTTTTCCCTCTCCCTTACTGAAAGCAGAGGCGGGCAGCTTGAGGTTTAAGCACGTCTGAGCTCCCAGTGATCCAGGTTCTTCCTGATCATCACTAAAAGTCAATTCATAGGGTCACGGATGGATCATCACTATACCACTTGTGTGAAAACACTTCCCAAGTATTCATTTGTGTCTTGTTACAAAAGCGCAATGATAAGGCATGGCTGGAGAAGGATGACGTGATGCGCAATTACAGGGCCTGAATGGCTGGGGAGCTAGAGAGAAGTTGTAGGAGTTCTGTATGAAGATGAATGCAATACTCGGGGATTATTTATGGTTCACTAATTAGCATCCCATTCAGCATCAGGCTACCAAGGCTCAGCCTCAGTACTGGAAGTGCCCTGTACTTGGCATGGACAGAAATTGAGCCCTGCCACACCTCACAGTGTAGGTCAGTGACGCTACAGAATTACACCATGTCTCGGCTTCCAACCAAGAGACAGAAGCCAACCTACAAATGAGATTCACACTGTCTCCCCACGTCCCTACACTCTACTTGCCCTTCCACAGTAGTCCTTATCTGTTTTGCCTTTTTCATCCTGAGTCCAAGGTCTGGAGATATTTCCTCCATGAGTTTCCCTCTCTACTGAGTAGAAAGAAAACCCCTGGTTCAAATGGGATTCAGTTTTACAGAGAAATATTAGATGCCCTTTCAGTTTGGTCTGTTGTGCAGCAGAAAAGTGGCAAAAGAAATGGCTCCAATTTCATTATGCAAGCAAGCAGATATTAAAAACAAAATTAACAATTATCCTAAGTTAACAGTGACAGAGAGAGAGAGACAAACACCTTTAGATTCTAAATCTAATATGAATAACAGACTTATCATAAATCCCAAATGACGTCACCAAAGGAGGGTTCTCTGAAGTGTCAGTGTTTTACATCTCAGTTAATTCCTACTAAGATGCCAATGCTGACCAATTCATCTCTGAAATAAAAAAAAAAAAAGTCCTTCTCAAGTGCTCGTGCACATTTGCCTTTAAAGCAGAGAACCCAAGAACCTCCTGGTCATGTTCATGTTGCATTCCATGCAACTCCTGTATCTCATTACAGATTTAAAAAATTAATTTTTCTACTATTAATACAGTCCAGAAGTAAAAAAGGTCATAAATAGATTCACTCATCAAGGAAATCTGGATGGGGAGGGGTGGAGGGCAAATTTCAGAAGTGTGAAAGGATGACAAAAAAGGAAAGTGCTATTCATAAGGGCCCAAGATACATCATACTTCCTGGCAATTATTGACACATGTGGTACCACAGACACACTTTTAGAAAAAACCAGTTTTCACGGATTTTCCAAGAACTCATTCCTTATTACATATTCTCTGAAATTTGAATGTAACTCACTATCAATGGTCCATGATGGTTTAATTGAAAGCATAGGAAACAGTGTTTCTAGTATTTTCATGTACCATCAATAAAAGATGCTACCCCTCATCTTTCTGGGACCCTTTGGGGATATCATTTGATAAACCTATAATCTTAATATCCCCATGTTCTAACAGGACTAGGAACAATATATCCATTCTCTAATTTTACTGTGGTTGATATTTCTCTCCAAATATTTATTTTATGTTAATATAAGAAAAAGTACACAGAGCACATTACAATGAAAGAAATACAGTCAACACTGTTAGGATCCAAAATGATAAAATTTAGGTACGTTTTTACAGAATATCTACTGAAATGTTCTCGTTCAACTGAGGAGGCTGGAGGGGGTCTACATTTCTTTGGGACCTCCAGCTGGTCACCAGTGTAGCCAGGCAGTGAACCTGCCTACATGTTCCTGTTCTTTCTACTTTGTTAATCCACTCCTACCTGGCTTTGAGCATCAGCTTCCATGTGATATCTTGTAAAAGCAAGAGATAGTTAAAATAAGATTATAAATACACATATGTGTCTCAAAGCTCCAAGCTTTTGGTTACTGGGGAAAGGAGTGAGTGTTCTGTGTGTGTGTGTGTGTGTGTGTGTGTGTGTGTGTGTGTTTCATTTTTCCACAGCATCTTGCAACCAAAACAAAAGTAAATAGTGAAATAGCCAGCAGAGGGAGTCTTGATTTTGCTATTGCAAAGGGAGATGAAACATTTTCTAAGTTAACCATTATAAAATTATCAACACTATGGAGTTTTCACCTGCCATAATAAGCTTGTAATGAAGTTGATTATTTTTTAGTTCTTAACTAGTTGAAGTTTTAAGATAAATTGTTTCCATATAATGTTTAATAAGGATATATGTGTATATGTATCAACCCTCTCTATCCTCTTTCTGTCTCCACACACACACACACACACACAAATACCCTTTTATATATACAAATCCACATGCACATACCCTTCTATAGCCACACACACACATGCATGCACACACAGTTCCCTTTCTCGACACACCATAGATTTCACTCACAATATACATGCATACAAACAAATATATACATACATATGTATATCAGGTCACTAGGAATTTTCCCTGAGACTCAAGCTCAATGGCTTGTTTGTTTGTTTGTTTGTTTTTAACCATTTGTGTGTGTGTGTGTGTGTGTGTGTGTGTGTGTGTGTGTGTGTTTTCTTTTTTGGCACTGAGGATCAAACCTAGGACATTGCACTTGCTAGGCAAGAACTTTGTCCCTGAGTTACATCCGAGCCCTCAAGCTCCACGTTTTTCCTGAGATTTAGGAAGATGAGATCAACTTTTCTCCTCAAATATTGCTCCAAGTGCCAAAGATAATTTGCTGTCAAAACTGTAAATAATATTCCCAATATTTTCTTAAATATAACTGAACATATACATGTAAGTATACATGTCTGGTGAGGTGGCAATAATTGCTTTCTTACAATGTTGGTTTTGCCAAGTCTAACTCCATTTTTTAAAGTTTCCCTTTTGGAACTGTCTTAAAAATAAGCACTTTAATGCCTTACAGCAGTGGAAATCTTTATCCTTTCTCAGGATTTAGCATCTGAAATTACCAAAAGGTCTTGTTCCTTCTTCTGCCAAAAAGAGATGATTATTTTTAAGATTTGGCTCAGAGGGCTTGGGGCATAGCCAATAGAGTCGCCCTGCAGACTGCCCGGAGCAAAAGTCTAAGACTATTCTTCAGCCAGCTATTTTTAATTCCCCTTCTCTGCCAAGCATGGACCATGCGTTGAAGTTTACAAAATATCATGAGGCTCAGCGTCTGGAAGTTTACTCCAGGTGTCTGCAGTGGCTTGGGAGTCTGGTGTCTGCTCTAAGATCAGATTAGTGACCTCTAGATGACTAGATCACCATTTATAAGTTGTAGGTTACTCATACAGTAAAATGGAGAAGACATCAACCTAAGTGTCATTCTTTATAATTATTAAATTTTGAAAGCAAAATAAGAAGTGTATGGTTAAATGTAACCACGTCACAGGTGAGTTACACCCTATGTCCTTGAGACTAGAATGAGCTTGCAGCAAGGAAGCTAAGAAGGAAAAAGTGCTAAAGGCAGATGGGCACAAGAGGTGAGAATTGCCCCAGTGGTAGAATACAGGTAAGCAGAGAAAAGATCACGGCCTGCCTCGCTGTAGAGGAGGGACACACAGCATGTGTGCCTGGGCCATCCTGAGCAGCAACCTCCTGTGTGATGAGGGCAGGTTCTAGATTTTTGCCCTGCCTCTGTCATTTATTACCAAGAGCTCTGGGGAAGAAACTTCACTGGTCCATGTCAATTTTCCTTATCCAAAATAGCTTTGGCCACCAACCTTGTAGGGTTCTTAAGAGGATACAGGAGAATGTGCAATCAGTGCCAAACAAGATTGTAACTGATTTGGTTTTTATTGGTCTATGTGGAGGGCACTGGTTGGTGTAAGTCACCCACAAAAGCAAGTTGAAGCTGGATAAAGGTAATGTAAAAAAGTGGGCACTGGTGGCTCACACTTGTAATCCTATGGACTAAGGAGGCCGAGTTATGAAAATACTAGTTCAAAGCCAGCCCTGATAGAAAAGTCCCAGGAGATTCATCTCTCCAATTAACCACTCAAAAACCAGACTTGAAACTGTAGCTCAAAATGGTAGAGCAGCAGCCTTGAGCAAAGAAGCTGGCTCAGGGACAGTGCTGAGGTCCTGACTTCAAGACCCATGATAGACAAATAAATAAATAAATAAGAATGAAAAGGCCCCAAGTGGGTGGCTATACTTGGGTTGAGATCTAAGCCTTAACCCCAAATCCATTAATATTTCATATATAATTTATATACAAAAGCCTGAAGGTAATTTTATATATCTTAGGAATATAAATGTAGTTTTATATGTTTTGATCTGTCACCTGTGGTTACATACAGACATTTCAACTTGTGGATTCATGCTAATTCTCAACAAGCTCACAATTTGCAAAGATTTTCAATTTAGTCTTTGTAGAATAGGGATGCTTACTCAGTGTCTGCTAACTCTGTTCCTCCTCTGTGGTGAGTGCTGGGGTCCAGGGAGGAGCAAAAGCATCACTGCCATCCAGCCAGCCAGCCTTTTGATATTACCTTTTGTCTAGTGAAACAATGTCATTATGCCAGGTAAAACTTACCTCTTCCAAGTACACAACATGGGCAATCTCAGTTACTCAGTTCATAGAGACTCAAAGTTAGCAAGACCCCTTTTTAGCAAAAGCTGGGCATAGTAGATCCTACATGTGAGGTAGGAGAAGAGTGGTCCAAGGACAACCAAAGCAGAAACTCAAATCCCTATATGAAAAAGAACTAAAGCAAAAATTACTGAGGCCTGGCTAAGTGGTAGAGTTAGTGTCTAGGTCATAAATTCAAACCCTGTACATCAATAGAAAGAGTGCACAAGGTAGGAATGTACCACAGGATAAAAACAAAGCAACCGAGAGTCTCCAAGCCTCTAAAACACACGATCTCTACTAAGGCACAATTCTTCAAATCTCACTGTATTCATGAAAACCTTCCTCTAAATGACAGATTTCCTTAGTAAAGACACAAGTAAACTTGATAAAAATGGAAAGAGAAGAAAATCAAAGTTTATATCTGGATAAACAGCAAGAACAGCACACATATCATTCTACAACCACCATCAAATCCAGCAAATCAGTCACCTAAACCTAGGCCACTACCTTCTAGACTTCCATTACTCCACTTCAATACCTAGCTATCTGGCACAAGTGACAGAATACATCTATTCCAAAGTCAATTGAGGACATTCATTTGGTGCCGGATTTCCTGATTGTCATCACAATAAAATCCAAGCACAAGTGTTCACTAGTGCCTGACATACCAAAGGCAGTTGTACTGGAACTGCTGGTAATCCTCAGATCCACTTTCCCTCTACTCTTCTCCATAAAGAATCCTAATTCTGGTGGGTTGGACATGTCCTGAGCTCCAGGTGTGAATTTCCTGTTGTCTCTGGTATTAGAGCTGGCCACAGTGCATGATGCTGGCTAGTACGTTGTAGGCGGTGGCATTTGGCTAGTCCAGAATGCCACCTTAAGTTAAAATTGGGCCAAACAAACCAGGTAGCCCATAGCTTCCCTCTTTCTGTGCGAAGACCCCAGATGGGCAACTGGAGTCTTGCACTTACCTTTCCATACAAGGAAAGAGGTGCACACTAGGACACATAAAACAGGAAGCAAGAAAGAAATTGGTTTTCTAAGGACACCATGAAACTGTTATATAAGCTCCGGACCAATTGTTCTTGCAAAGTGAAACAAAAATTAAACCTTATCCATCTTTGGCCCACTGTCCTTTGACTTCTCTGGTTATAAGAAATTAAATTCTGTCTACAACTGGCAAAGTAGTTTTGAGATTTAAAGTTTTATTTAGAGATCTTTTCTCTGAAAGTATTAACATCTGATTGCAAACTAAGCAAAAATGACAAGCTCTGAAAACTACATAGTGAAGAAATCTTAAAAAAAATAAAATCCCAAGATTTTTTAAGGCTAAATTTGAAAAGTCAAGGAGCATAAGATATACACCCACAATGCTAAGAAGGAATAAGTATAAAAGTAGTAACGCTAGGCACCAGTGGTTCATACCTGTGATACTAGCTACTCAGTAGGATGAAATCTGAAGATCCCAGTTGAAATCCAGCCTAGGTCAGAAAGACCATAAGACTCTTATCTCCAATTGATCAGCAAAATTCTAGAAGGTGAGCTGTGGCTCAAGTGGTACATTGCTGGCCTAAGGAACAGCTCCCAAAACCCTGAGTCCAAGCCTCACTACCCCCCTTTCTTTCTCTCTCTACCCACTTCCACACCACATACACACACACACACACACACACACACACACACACACTCTATCTAGGAGGAAAAATAATGCCACAGCATAGTAGTGGATTGTCAAATTATCAAGTAACAAATTACAAAAGCATGCCCTGTGATTCTGAATTAAGACACAATACAGAGACATGTGCAGAGGAAGATCTTAGATGATTTTAGGCTACAGCCACAGCCAAAGCTGAAATGAGAAAACAGACAGCACTTGGGGAAAGAACAAAGAGGCCACACAGCTCACCAGGGGAGATGAAGGACAGAAGATAAGTGTTAAATGAAACTTGGGAGTTCTAGAAAGGAAAACAGCAGGCTAGAGTGGAGGCTTCACAGGATGCTGGGCAAGCCAAGAGACACCAGGCCCTGAAGCACAGCATGTGATCTGTATTTTTTTTTCTGGTACAAAATCATTTTAGGAAATCCAAAGCAATGTGTAGACTGTATGAAGAAGAGAGTTATAGCATAAAATTAGTCTTACATGAATGGGGAATTATATTTCATTATATTGAACACTTTCAAGAGGACATGAATCTTGAAACAGCATAAAATTATCATTTCCCCATCTCTGAAGATAATTCATGATCTACAGCATGTCTCATAAATGCAGCAAGCATAAGGTGTGCAAAAGTAATTGGAAATATAGTTGGTAAAACACTGTCAATATGACAGAGGCATGTAACATGTCTTGTCCAAAGTCAGTATATGAACATCTGGCCTTTGAACCTTTTTATGCTTTTTACAAAAGAATATGAAATTTGTGTTGTAATTATATCATACTTTAGGGCGGCTGAGTCTTTTGCTAACTCTCTAAAATGTTTTTTTGATGTAGTTGTAAATTATCTTACACACACACGCGCGTGCACGCACACGCACACGTGAGCGCATGTACACATGGGCTATTACAATTGCTTTCTACATAAAATGTGTCTATACTAGAACATATAGGAGTTGGTGGAGGAGCAGAGGAAGATGAAAGGATTCACCTAAGCTAAATTCAGTCTTGAATGGTAATCACAGACACCATAAGGCAGTTTAATTAACATATTAATTTCAGGAGGTAACACGTATCTAGGAGAAACACACAAATCACAAGACCTCAATTCTATTTCTGGCTTTGCCACTGACCTTCTGGTTGACCTTGCATAAGGCATTCATCACCCAAGAGACTCAGTCTTCTCATTTACAAAAAGCAAACAAGAAAAAGAGAGTGAAAGAGAAAGAGAGAGAGAGAAAGAGAGAGAGAGCGACCTACTAACTAGAATAAAAAATATTATTTGGTACAAGATTCATTCAGAGAGTTGAGAAAGAAATATGAAAAATTACCATCAATGAAATGAAATACTAATAGAATTAAAGAAAGTATTGAAAAAACATCTCCCATTCTGCTTCACGGAGTCTACCACAATAACTTGTTCCTCAAAACTTATTTTTAAAAAAAAATCAAGTTCCAGAAGTCTCCCAAGAGAATCTTGGGATCATTTCTATCGGAAGCAGACACCCTGGCTGTGAAGAAAATCACTCCCCTGAGCTACTGAGAACTTGCAGATACTCTTAGCCTTTCACATGGTTAGGATTTTGGATGGAAAATTACATCCCAAGAGCTACTCATTCAAGAAGGAGCAAGCCTCATGCCAAGATTGTGGGGAAAGTACCTGCATTCTGAAAAGGTGAGAAATGGATAGCTCCAATTAAAAAGAAACATTCTAAAATACTTATATTTGTAATCTTATTTTAAATTATCACACATGCAAAAACTTCAAGTATGAAAGCATTTCATATTTTGAAATCAAAGAAAAAATCAAAATCAAAATAAAGAATGAGACAAAATAAAGGATAAAGGATCAAAATAAAGGGTCTCTACAATATGGAAACAAGAGCTTTATCTTGTGTGATTGTTGTTCTTAATGCACTATGTTATTTGCCTTCTCTTATTTTTGCTCTTTGGTTAGTCCTATATTGTTACTGTATATTACTTTGTTATCTGGTATATTATATATATGTTTATTTGTTTATTTGAAATAGGAAAGGGAAAACAAGATGACTGGGAGGGGCTGTGGACAAAAATCACGAGAAGGGGTATCAGTGTATGAGAAGTAATGCACCTACTATCTGGTGAATGTAACTGTAACCCCTTTAGACATTACCCCGACAATAAAAAAAAGTAAAAAAATAAAACTTAGTCATGATGTGGCCAAGGCAGATGAATGTATTTTACTTAGACAATTTCAGTCCCTGAAATAGAAGGATAGTAAAGAGTCTCAGACCAATTGAATAAATGGATCTTTAGTGGGTTAAAATGCAGGAGAAAGAAATATTATCAAGAAGTTCAACAAATCAGAATGTACTAAGTTATATAGACAGTGGAAAGGGAGAACAGGAATTAGCAGTGTAAATTTTGACTTTTATAATTATTATGATGAAAATCTGACAAGAGATGTATTAAGAAAGCAAGAAAGGTCACAAGGATCTCTCCAATTGCCAACTTGGATCTGACATCAGTGCTAATCACAGTTTTCCAGAGTCATCTTTTTCTTCTTACAAGTCAGCTCTAGAAACTGTTTTCTGGCCAAATTTTATTCATATGAATTTCATCTAGATGAAAACAATAAGTGCTCTTTTCAATTGTTTTATATGCTAAAAATTTTAATAGTTTAAATGTTTTACTATAACCAGAAAGCCATATAATGTACTATGTGATATACAGAATTTTAGATACAAATACAACTAAGAGCTGATTGACTCAAAATTGTCAGCTGTTCCCAGATGGATAAATTGTAAAAACTAAGTATTTAACTGACTGACCCAAGGTCCCTCAGCTAATAAATGGGAAAATTGCATGCTTTTCATTAAACCAAAGAAATCACATGATGATAAAAAAAAGTTTCTCGGTCAATCTACATGGCAAAACTAACTGGGCAAAGAATTCAAATGTAAGGACATGGATTTTAATATATGGTAGCATATTTGTTTCATATTTCCACTTAGAAAGCCTAGATTGTTATTAATGCATTTCTAAATCCAATTCAAAAGAAAGATCTACACTTAGCAAAATATTTAAATTAAGCTTTCTTAAAGTGAGAAAATGTTTTCAAGAAAGCACACATGTGAGCAACATTAACATGTAGTATATAAATAAATAGGTGAAGAGACTAGAAAATCAATTGAAAAGCTAAAAATTTAACAAAAGAGAGATATACCTTAAAATTTTTTAAATTTTAATTGCTCAATCTGTTAAGTTTCAAGAAAATAAAAAACATGACCTCTGAGTTAATGAACTGCAGTAAGAGTTAATATTTAACTAATAAAAGTTGGACACAGAAATCAGTATTAGAGCTTCCAGTGTCACCCACTACTGAGAAAGCATATTGCCAAGAACATGTTTCAGATCTTTCTCTAGGAAGTTCAAAGCAGTGCATCTTCTTCAGTGTCTTACATGATATATTTACAGAAGTGGTATACTGCTCCATTTTATGGGTATATTTAGCCTTAAAAGCAAGACATACAGTAATATTTGCAAAAAAACTAATGAATATTTGTGCCCAGGAGATCGATTACATTAATAATTAAACAGAAAGACTTTTCCTTTCCATAGAGAAATTTAATGGAAAATTTTCTTGAACAAATAGAAAGAAGCTCAATGGAAACAAGTAGAATCTTGAGGTTTATGAACTGGTATCACATGTTTAAACTGTAGAACAATTATATAGTCCTTTCACAGAAAAGAGATACAGGCATTATAAATTATACATGAACAACAACAAATAGTCCCTAAGTAAATATATAAACTAGTAGATCTAGTGAACTAAAGGTAAAGAGGGTCTAAGACAAAAGGCAAACTTCAGGACAATTTAAAAATCACAAGGCTCTGAAACTGAGAACAAACTTTTAACATAGAGAGTTAAAAAAATCCAGATGAAATATTTCTTCGCAGTTCAATTCTAATAATATGCCCATGAAATGTACAGTGTTAGTTTCATTGAACTCTGGTCTTTCTTAAGAATATGGAAATATTAAATACAGTATCAAACACACAGACACTTAAGGGAAAAGGGGCAACAGAAAAAACTTTAGAAAATCAAAAGAAGACACATACCCTTTTCTGCAGAACTATTGGCGTTATTGCAGGCAGAGTGACTCTCCTTGCACTCAAATTCATTCTGTTCTTGCTACAAGGATCTCCTCACATAGATCATGGGTGAAATGAAAGAAATCTTTAACAGTTGTTCCTTGGAAATCTCAAGGCTCAGTGCAAAAGGAACAAGTAGGGAAGTAATAAATGACACCCAGCTTCTGTGATTCCAATCTACCCAAAGCCCAATTAAGGATGGCTGTGGGACAGGACAGAGCAGCAACCAATCAACGCCCGGGAAAAACACTGCCTTTGTCCTTGGAAACACATTCTGATACTTTTGTTTATGGTATTTAAAGAGCCAGATTAACAGACATTCTAGCTCACTTATTTTTTTTTCCAAAACAGTGTAATTCAATGCCATCTTTGTTGATGAGACATTTATGTGTTCACTGAGAATTTCAACATATGGCAGATAGAAAACTGTTTTCCCTGGTCTACTTAGCGTATATAAATATGTAAATGAGCTGAATTTACTTGTGCTATTCATAAAATTAATGAATCTCTCAGTTGGAACATATTAAATTAGTCACCAAAAAATAACTCTAAAGTTAGAATTGACATAAAATACAAATTTACATATTATAATAGAATATTGTTAATATACTAATATATTTCCTGTACTAAGCAACTAAAATGTTTATATTGTGGATCTTCTAGCCACCCTAGGGATAAGACACTGTTAAATATTACCTGTTAAATGATATTCTAACAAACTAAACGATCATTTTAAAGGACACTAAACTATAATATGTGAATACTAAACACATATTTTTTAAATCATTAATGTATGTAATTAAGCACACTTCATTCAAAGAATGTAAAATAGCCCCTGGTGAAAGCTATTGTAGAACTTTTATTATTTTATAGTTTTCTTCATAATAGCTCAAAACTTTAATAATTTTGAAAGTGAAAATATTGATCACCGACAAGAAACTTTTCAATAAAATCTAAATAAATTAAAAACAAAACAGTATTATCATGTTAAAAATAATCCATTTTTACAGTTGTAAAATCCTTCTGTATTGACACCTACTCAGTGCTCCCCCACTACCACCCACTGAATAACCCACCCACCATCCTCAACACAAGAGAAACTTCATGATCTCTAAATAATCATGTGTTCCTTGGGGTAACCAGGCAAGATGTGAGAGCCTACAGTACCTGCAAGCCAGCGTCTATTCATTGTCCAGACTGCTACTTAACTGCCTTACACTGGAGTATTTATTTTATTTATTTACAGTGCCAGGGCTTTAACTTCTTTTGAGGGTGTGTTAATAATGCAGCTTGAACATGCACTCTTTGTGTTTAATCAGACAAGATGGAAGATTTTCTGCTACCCACAAACACTTCCACTTCATTGTCCACTTCACTGCCTTACACTGGAGTATTTTATTTTCTGACAGTGCTAATGCTTGAACTTAAGGCTTGATATCTTGCTTACTCTTTTTTTTTTTCTCAAAGCTGGTGCTCTACCACTTGAACTACACAGCCACTTCCACAGATTGTTATGGAATAGTATTACACACTGCAAGGTAACCTTGCTTAATTTGATGAAAAGCATAAACCTTTAAGTCATGCAAAACCACATCTGGATCAAGACATTCCAATTTAATGACTACAATATTCACTCCCACATTGTATACTATATCACTTGATAACATTATTACAAACTGGCGTCTTCTAACATACATGTGCATTTACTTGTTTCACTAAGTTACTTACACACACACACACACACACACACACACACACACACACACACATTTTGAGGTACTTAATATGTGTAAAGTAGCATACTATTTACCATAGGACATTCAAAGTTAATCATTTTTAGCAAAGGACCTGACATATGGCCACAAATAAAGAACTAGTCAAAGTAGTGTAAAGTAGGATAGTAGAAGGTACACTCTAAGTACCAGACAACCCCTGTTCCAAGACCATGTTTCAAGCATCTTCATCCACTCCACCCCAATGGAAGTTTTCTGCAGCTCTCCAAAACATGTTCTGTATCTTCTCCTCTACTTTTAACATTCATAAAGTCACCAGCCCTGCTCCCAATTAACCTTTGATGGCCAAGTTATAAAATATACCTTTTCTCAAAGTCTCCTTTTTTTAAGTATCCTTCAAAGAGTTAACTTTTTATATTCATTTTATATTAGGATTGAAGGATAGTGAGAGACTGAGTGAGGAAGAGAGACAGACAGACATATACTGGCAGGCAGACAAGACAAATATATTCCGCACTAAGTGGTAGGAATTTACTAGGCACTGGTGTCTACTGCTTGCAATCCTAGCTATTCAAGAGGTAGAGATCTGAAGTTTAAAATTGAAAACCAGCCCAGGTAGTAAAATCATGATTAACCTGCAAATTAACCAAATTACCAGCAAAGCTGCAAGACTCGTTCAAGACTCGTTATTGCCATAAAAAAAGACTATTTTCAAGATTTTATGTTTTCTTTTTTTATAACAATCATTCAAATAAGGTATTATTTAATTACATTTAACAGACTAAAACCTTATCTGTCCATTCTCCATAATCAGTTTACTATTTAATGTAAACTGGATTATTCAAACTTCACCTACTGGGACCTATGTGTTCACTTTCATTTTGAGTAGTGGTTGATTTAGGGCAGGGACGTTTAGCTTTTAACCATTACCCTCTCAACTTATGGCTTCACGGTAAGTACAGCAGGAGCTATAAGGTAGAAGAATAAGTCCTATGGAAAAGTTCTTTTTTTCATATATTTTCATATATTTTTATTGTAATTAATAGAAGGGTTACATTATATTCACCAGATAGAAGGTGCATTAATTCACATACATTGATACCCTTTCTCATGTCTTGGTCCCCATTTCCCTCTTCCCCACCCCCATCTCTCGTCTTGTTTTCCCCCCTTCCCTATCCAATTTCAAATAACCAAACACAAATATATCCAATATATCAGATAACAAAGTGAGATACTGTAACAAAGTTCTACACATATATTTTAACTAACCAATCTCACAAAACTCACATTGCTCAGTTTTTCTACCTGTTTCCACATATGGTGTCCCTGTGCTACTCATTTGTTGTGTATCCAGGATCATTATCTTCCATGCGGACTTAGATTAAAGTCCACCCCACCAGGAAGCCCTCCTCCTTCTTACAATAACATATCATTCTTTGTCACATATTCTTTTTTTGTGTGGGGGGGGGAGTTGGTTATGGGCTTGTGGGGCTTGAACTCTGGGACTGGACATCGTCACTGTGATCTTCAGCTCAAGACTAGTGCTCTACCACTTGAGCCACAGGCCCATGTCCAGTTTTCTGTTGGTTAATTGGAGATGAGTCTCACAGAATTTGAAGCCCAGGCTGTCTTTCAATAATAATTCTCAGATCTCAGCCTCCTGAGAAGCTAGGATTACAGATGTGAGCCACTGGTGTCTGGCTGTCCTGCATCCTTTTAGGACCTGCATTTTCATTCCTCAGGTATTCACTTGTAATTAATCATTTCACAGACTCTAGTTTTTCTTCCCCAAAGGATGAATACCCTTAAGGGTAAGACCCTAGCTCGTATTTCCTGTGCTACTCCTGGGACATCTAACAGAGTACTCTCTTCATATGATCAGCATTCTGTTCATGCACAATTAATGCGGAACAACTAGTCACTCTAGTTACAGTAGACAGGCCACTTTTCTCATCTTAACTATTGTTATTAGCCTATGATTTATTCTGAACAAAAGTACACAGTCTTCTGCACAAGAACATTCGGATATTCTTTTGCTATCTGACACAGTTCATTTACTGGTCACTAGTATGACTACTAAGTCAATGTGTGGTCTTGAGAACACTGGGTTCAGATAATTCTCACATTGTTGCAGCAATTGATATACAGTAATCTCTAAAGTGTAAATTCAGAGCCTCCAGTCCTACCAGCTCACAAAACAGAAACTGTCATTTTTTTTCATAGAAATTACTGTTAAGCCAAGTATTGACAGGCATTATCAGACTAGAGTTGGTATTGAAAAATGTGCCTAATTGTTTCATACCTGAAGTTGTATCAGGGGCCATTATCATCACTTACCATGGAACTACTGTCCAAAAAAAAAAAAAAAGACATACACATAACTTACTTAAAACTAGGTGCTAATTGGGCCAGGAGTTTGGCCTAGTGGTTAAAGTGCTTGCCTAGCATGCACGAAGACCCGGGTTCGATTCCTCGGTACCACATATATAGAAAAAGCCGGAAGTGGTGCTGAGGCTCAAGTGGTAGAGTTCTAGCCTTGAGAAAGTCCAAGGACAGTGCTCAGGCCCTGAGCTCAAGCCCAGGACTGGCAAAAAAAAAAAAAGAGAAAAAGAAAAAAAAACTAGGTGCTAAGCGTTAGAATTAAAATAAATAATGTGTTAAACTCTAAAGAGAAGGAAGGAACTTAATTTCATCATGAGAAGTAAGCCAGGTTCCCCAAATAGATCAAGGACTCAAGGAGAAAAGTGATTACAGGCTGAAAACAAATATACAAAGGTGATTTTGGAAAAACATAGAAAGAGAAGCAGATGACAAAAGTCATTTTAATCTCATACTTGAGAGCAGAAATATTTGGTGAGATAAGGGTTTTTTATCATAGTAGGGAAACTGATTGATGCCTTTATTTCTATTAGTGTTCAACAAAAACAAAAACAAAAAGCTGGAGAGCCATCATAACCTGGAGAAGAGTATAATAAAGAAATATAAATTACCTGAGTAGGAAAAAGACAAACTTTTAGAGACTTTAGGGAGTTTGAATCCACAATATTATATTCCTATAGGCAAGCTTATTACATACAGTGTAAGTAATAAAACTAATGGCCATACAAATAAAAGTTTCTTATTTATAACAACCTGAAAAATTTTTTTAATTTTTTATTGTAATTAGTAAAAGGGTTAAATGATATTTGCCAGATAGAAGGTGCATTAATTCACATGTCTTGGTACCCATTACCCTCCCCCCAACCCCCCACCCGTCTTGGTTTTCCCCCCTTCCCTATCAAATTTCAAATAACCAAATACAAATAAATTCAATATATCAGATAACAAAGTGAGATACTGTAACAATATGAGATAACCAAGGGACAGTAAAGGAGATGAGAGACAACATAGTACATTAAGGACAAGAATCATTCATTATGTGGCTTTTGTTTCACTATCCTGGAGGTCCTTTCAATTAGCTTCATGCTATATGGCCTTATGTATCAAGATTTTGCTCTATTACAGATCTCTGCTAGTAGACCCCAAGGTTTCTACTGATTATGATGAATGAGGGAAACCATTGAGCCTAAGTTCCTTTGAGTCTGGCTTACTTCACTTAATATGATCTTTTCTAAGTCTTTCCATTTCCTAACAAATGAGGTGATGTCATTCTTTCTGACAGCAGCATAGAATTCCATTGTGTACAAATACCACAACTTGTTGATCCACTCATCAACTGAGGGACATCTGGGTTGGTTCCATATCTTTGCTATGGTGAATAGTGCTGCAATGAACATTGTTGTGCTAGTGGATTTAGTATGTCCTTGTTTCTGGATGGTTGGGTAAATGCCAAGTAGTGGAATTGCTGGGTCAAATGGGAGTTCTATGTTTAGCCTTTTGAGGCACTGCCACACTGCTTTCCATAGTGGTTGAATGAGTTTGCACTCCCACCAACAGTGTAGTAGTGATCCCTCCTGGCCACATCCCCTCCAGCATCTGTTGTTATTCGTTTTCCTGATCCTGGCCATTCTAACTGGAGTGAGGTGGAATCTTAGAGTTGTTTTGATTTGCATTTCTTTTATGACAAGAGATGTTGAGCATTTCTTCATGTGTCTATAGGCCATTTTTGTTTCTTCTTCAGAGAAGACTCTCTTTAAGTCTTTGGCTCATTTTTTAATGGGACGGTTGTTACTTTGGAGATTAGTTTTGGAGTGATTCAATTTTTTGAGTTGTTGATATATTTTAGATATGAGGCCTTTGTCCGAACAACTTGAAATTTTTATTTAAGGCTTTTCCTAAGGTCAACAGTCTGAAGCATTTAAGAAATTAGAACAAAAGGACAAATATGGCTCTCTTCAGGTCGCAAAGCTCAAAATGACATAAACAAAAGAAGAGGATAAAAACAATGAAAGAGCCATTTAGCAAAATAGGAGGTATCTCATTCTTTTCTGCTGTGCTGGAATTAAAGATAGGTACTTTGAAGCACAGCATGGTTGGAGTTCTAGTCCTCAGGAGACATAGTGAGTTCCAGATAAGCCTGGGTTGGAGAATGAGAGCCTGTCTCCCCTCTCAAAATAAACAAATAAAAATATAAGTAACAAATGATGCCATGCTCAGTGGCTCACGCCTGTAATCCTAGATCTGAGGATTGAGGTTCAACCAGCTCTGCCACAAAAGGAACTAAGACTCTTATCTCCAATTAACCTCAAGAAAATGGGAAGTGGGGCTTGGCTAGAGGGTAGTTCAGTAGCCTTGAGCTGAAGAGCTCAAGGACAGTGCCCAGGCCAAGTTCAAGCCTCATGATCCACAAAGATTTTATTAACATTGATTTTTTATTAAAGAATTTATTAGCATTGATTTTTACATCATATTTCAAATGACATGTTTAACAAACAAGTGTTCAAGAAGGGAATCTCTATATACAACCACTGGCACTTAGTTTTTAGAACATAACCAAAATTAGGCTAAGGGTTTGTATATCATGGATACATATTAATTTATGAAATAAAACATTATATCTATTGAGTCATAGGTTTTTTTTATGTCTATGTAGTTGTGTTTATATTTCCAATACCATATCCATAGCATTGGGTATGCAAATATTGAGTCCTCGCTCTTGTATTCTTTGGATCTAATAGCCATATATTAAGGATACTATGCGCCTTCTTTTCCTTGGGTCTTGACTTGTCTCACTCAATATGATTCTCTCTCGATTCATCCACTTCCCTGTAAATGCCATTATTTTATCTTGTCTGTTGGCTATGTAGAATTGCACTGTGTATACACATACCACATTTTCTGTATCCATTCATCTGCAGTAGGACATCTGGATTGTTTCCATCGCCTGGCTATTGTGAATAGTGCAGAGATGAACATAGCTGAGCAGATATCCTTATCATATCTTGGGTTATGATGTTCAGGATAGATGCCCAGAAGTGGTATGGTGGGATCATAGGGAAGGTCTATTTTCAGTTCTTTAAGAAACCTCCACACTGCTTTCCAGAGTGGCTGAACAAGTTTACAATCCCACCAGCAGTGCAGTAGGGTTCCTTTTGCTCCACCACCCTGCCAGCAACTGTCTTTGTCTGAGTTCAAAATTTTGGCCATTCTTGTTGGGGTAAGGTGGTATCTTAGAGTTTTTATTTGCATTTCCTTTATGATAATGGATGATGAGCATTTTCTCATATGCTTTTCTGCCATTTAATCTCTTCTTTTGATAAGTCTCTCTTTAGTTGCCTTGCCCATTTAGTGAATGGTTTCTTGGGTCTGGGGGATTAGTTTCTTGAGTTCCCTGTATATACTGGATATTAAGCACTTGTCAGATGTATGATTAGTAAATATCTTTTCCCATTTGGTTGGCTGTCTCTCTACTTTTGTGGCTATGCTTTTATCTGTGCAGAAACTTTTTATTTTTAGGTAGTCCCATTTATCGAGTATCTCTCCAATTTGTTGTGACCCTGGGATTCTGTTCAGGATATTTTTGCCTGTGCCTATGAGTTCCAGTGTCTCTACTACTCTATCATGTAGCAGTTTCAAGGTTTCAGGTCTGACATTGAGTCCTTTTATCCATTTTGAGTTAATGCTTGTGCATGGCGAGAGGCTAGGGTCAATTTTTAGTTTCCTGCATGTGGCTGCCCAGTTTTGCCAATACCAATAATTGAATACACTGTCTTTGTTCCACTGTATATCTTTGGCTCCTTTATCAAATACAAGTTGACTGTAGGTATGTGAATTTATTTCTGGGTCTTCTATTCTTTTCCACTGATCATTTGGTCTGTTTTTGTGCCAATATCAAGTGGTTTTTGTTATTATGACTCTATAGTAGGGTTTCAATTCTGGTATTGTAATACCACCAGCATTGCTCTTTTTTCCTAGAACTGTTTTGGCTATTCTAGGTCTTTTCTTTTTCCATATGAATCTTTGGATTATATCTTCTATTTCAGAAAAGAATGTCTTTGGGATTTTGATGGGGATTGCATTGAATTTGTATATCAATTTTGACAATACAGCCATTTTCACTATGTTGGTTCTCCCTAGCCATAAGCATGGGATGTCTTTCCATTTCCTAGTGTCCTCTTTAATTTCTTTCGTTAGGCTTTTATAGTTTTCATTAAATAATTCCTTTACATCTTTGGTTAAGTTAATTCCTAAGTATTTTATTCTTTTGGGGACTATTGCAAATGGGATCATTTTCTTGATTTGGCCTTCTGTTTGTGTATTGTTGGTGTACAAGAAGGCTACTGACTTCTGACTTCTGTATCCTGCCACTTTGCTAAAGTGGTTTATTAATTCTAGAAGTTTGGGAGTGGAGTCTGTTGGGTCACTCAAGTAGAGGATCATGTCATCTGCGAATAAGGATAGTTTGATTTCTTCTTTCCATATGTGGATCCCTTTGATGTCCTTTTCTTGCCTTATTGCTCTGGCTAAGGGTTCCAGCACTATATTGAAGAGAAGTGGAGAGAGTGGGCATTCCTGCCTAGTCCCTGATTTTATGTTTCTTTGAAAGAGTCAACAAAATAGACAGACCCCTGGCAAGATTAATCTAAAGAAGGACAGGGGAGACTCAAATAAAGTAGATTAGAGACAACACGGGAACAATCACAACTGATATCCAAGAAATTCAGTCTATAATGAATAAGTAGTACCAGGGCCTATATTCAAAGAAACCGGAAAATCTAGTAGAAATGGATGATTTCTTAAATAAATATAGGTTACCCACACTGAACAATGAAGAGGTAAACAAATTGAACAAACCAATATCTTATAATGAAATTGTGGAAGCAATCAGGGAAATGCCAAGACGTTTAAAGATGAAGTAACACCTATACTCTTGAAACTCTTCTGAGAAATAGAAGCAGAAGGAGCAATATCAAACTCATTTTATGAAGCTAATATTACTCTCATTCCCAAACCAGGGAAAGACCCAATAAAAGAAAACTACAGACCTATCTCTCTTATGAACACAGACACAAAAATTCCTCAATAAAATATTAGCCAACAGAATCCAGAAACAAATTTAAAAAATCATACACTATGATCAAGTAGGCTTCATCCCACAGATGCAAGGCTGGTTTAACATTCGCAAATCAATCAATGTAATACATCACATCAATAGAGCTAAGGATAAGAATCATATGATAATTTCTATGGACGCGGAGAAGGCATTTGACAAACTACAACATCCATTCATGTTGAAAGCACTAGAAAAAATAGGAATAAGAGGTACATTCCTTAAAATAATTAAAGCCATATAAGAAAAATCTACAGCCAGAATTATACTAAATTGTGAAAGACTGGAACCATTAACATTGATTTTTACATCATATTTCAAATGTCATGTTTAACAAACAAGTATTCAAGAAGGGATTCTCTATATACAATCACCGGCATATTTAGATTTTAGAACATAATTAAAATTAAGCTGAGGGTTTGTATGTCATAGATACATATAAATCTATAAAATATAACATGTCTATAGAGTATATAACCTATCATATATTTTTATGTCTATGTAATCATGTTTTGTGTCTCCAAGACCATGTCCATGACCTTGGGTACCCAAATATTGAATCATCGCTCTTACACTGTTTGGATCTAATATCCACATATCAAGGAGACCATGTGCCCTTTGTTCCTTTGGTCTTCATTTATCTCATTCAACATGATTCATTCTAATTTCACCCACTTCCCAGTGAACACCATTATTTTATATTGTCTGGTAGCCATGTAGAATTCTGGGGTGTGTGTGTATGTGTGTGTGTGTGTGTGTGTGTGTGTGTGTGTGTGTGTGTGTGTATCACATTTTTTTGTATCCATTCATCTGCAGTAGGGCATCTAGGTTGTTTCTATCACTTGGTTATTGTGAATAGTGCAGAGATGAACATGACAGAGCAGGTGTCTTTATCATATCCTGGGTTATGATGTTCAGGATAGATGCGCAGAGTGGCATGGTGGGATCACAGGGAAGGTCTATTTTCAGGTTTCTTTTTATTGTAATGTATAGAGAGGTCACAGTTACATGAGCCAGACAGAAGGTAGATCACTTCTCACACAATGACATTCCCTCTCATGTTTTTGTCCCCATTTCCCTTTTCCCATCCATTCCCAGTCATCTTGTTTTCCTCCTTTCCTGTGTTAATTATCTTCTCTTCTCTTGCCCTTGTTTAATCCCATATTGTTACAGTATCTGACTTTGTTACCTGGTATATTGCTTATATGTTTATTTATTTTCAGTCCCCTAAGAAACCTCCAAGCTGTCTTCCAGAGTGGCTTAACTAGTTTACATTCCCACCAGCAGTACAGTAGGGTTCCTTTTTATCCACAACCCTGCCAGCATTTGTCATTGTCTGAGTTCAGAATATTGGCCATTCTAATTGGGGAAAGGTGGTATCTTAGGATTGTTTTTATTTTCATTTCCTTTATGACCATAGAGGATAAGCATTTTCTCATTTCTTTTTCTGTCATTTTAAGTTCTTTGGATAAGTCTCTCATTAGTTTCCTTGCCCATTCAGTGATCGGTTTGTTGGGTTTGGGGGGATTACTTTCTTGAGTTCCCTGTAGATACCGGATATTAAGCCTTTGTCTGATGTATTATTGGTAAATATCTTTTCCCAGTTGGTTGGCTGTCTTTCTACTTTAGTAGCTATGCTTTATACGTGTAGAAACTTTTTATTTTTATGTAGTCCCATTTTTCAAGTCTCTCTCCAATTTGTTGTGACCCTGGACTCTGTTGAGGACATTTTTGCCTATGCCTATGAGTTCCATTGCCTCTCCTACTCTAGCATGTAGCAGTTTCAAGGTTTCAGGTCTCATATTGAGGCCTTTGATCTATTTTGAGTTAATGCTTCTGCATGGTGATAGAGTGGGATCCATTTTTAGTTTTCTGCATGTTACTGACCAGTTTAGCCAGTGCCAATAATTGAATAGGCTGTGTTTGTTCCACTGTATATCCCTGGTTCCTTTGTCAAAAATAAGTTGATTATAGGTATGTTGTTCTATTTCTGGATCTTCTGTTCTGTTCTATTGATCTTCTGGTCTATTTTTGTGCCAATACCATGCTGTTTTTGTTATTATGGCTCTATAGTAAAGTTTGAAGTCTGATACTATGATACCACCTGCATTGCTCTTTTTGCCTAGAATTGTTTTGGCTATTCTAGGTCTTCTCTTGTTCCATATGAACCTTTGTATTACACCTTCTATTTCAGAAAAGAATGTCTTTGGGATTTTGATGGGGATTACATTGAATTTTATATCAAGTTTGGCAATATGGCCATTTTCACTATATTGGTTTTCCCTACCCATGAGCATGGGGTGTCTTTTCATTTCCTGGTATCCTCTTTAATTTCTTTCATTAGGCTTTTATAGTTTTCATTAAATAATTCCCTTACATCTTTTTAAGTTAACTCCTAAATATTTTATTCTTTTGGATGATATTGCAAATGGGATCGTTTTCTTGATTTTGCCTTCTGTTTGTGTATTGTTGGCATATAGAAAGGCTACTGACTTTTGCAGGTTGATTTTGTATCCTGCAGCTTTGCTAAAGTGGTTTATTAGTTCCCAGAGTTTGTGGGTGAAGTTTATTGGGTCAATCAAGTATAGGATCATGACATCTGCAAATAGGGATAGTTTAATTTCTTCTTTCTCTGTGTGGATCCTTTTGATGTCCTTCTCTTGCCTTATTGCTCTGGCTAATGGTTTCAGTACTATATTGAAGAGAAGTGGAGAGAGTGGGCATCCTTGTTTAGTTCTTCATTTTAAGGTGAATGGCTCCAGTCTTTCTCCATTTAGTATGATACTGGCTATATGTGATACTGCCATATATGGCTTTAATTATTTTGAGGAATGTATCTCCTATGACTATTTTTTCTAGTTCTTTCAACATGATAATATGTTGTATTTTGTCAAATGCCTTCTCAGTGTCCAGAGAAATAATTTAGTTCTTAACCTTAGCTCTGTTTATATGATGTATTACATGAATTGATTTGTGAATGTTAAGCCAGCCTTCCATCTGTGGGGTGAAGCTTACTCGATCGTAGTATATAATTTTAAAAATTTGTTTCTGGACTCTGTTGGTTAGTATTTTATTGAGGAGCATTGTATCTGTGTTCATTAGAGAGATAGGTCTATAGTTCTCTTTTTTTTTTTTTTGCTGGGTCTTTCCCTGGTACTTTTAAGAAAATTAGAATTTCTTAAGAATTTCCAGAAAGCCAGTAGGATCATATTGATTAAAACATAAAATTATAGTCAGAACTTGCAATTACAGGAATGTCAATAAAATGTGACAGGTAGAGAAGTAATTTAGAAAAGGGAGGGAATAGGTAGGAAGAGTCCAGGATAAAGATCCTTAGCAAATACTCCAAAAACCAATGTGCCATTTATAAAGACTTAAATACACAGGAATACAGAATCTAAGATAACACAGCAGCAGCAGCAGCAGCAGCAGCAAAAGAAGAAGAAGAAGAAGAAGAAGAAGAAGAAGAAGAAGAAGAAGAAGAAGAAGAAGAAGAAGAAGGAACTCTTCCCTCATTCCCTGAAATAAAAGCCTAAATAGCTGGATGCCAGTGAGACTTATTTTCATGGGGTTTGAAATCTGGGCCTGGGCACTGTCCCTGAGCTCTTCAGCTCAAGGCTACCACCCTACCCCTTGACCCATAGTCCTACTTCCAGTGATTAATTGGAGATAAGTGTCTCAGATTCTTTAAGTGCCCTGGCTCGCTTTGAACCACAGTCCTCAGATCTCAGCCTTCTGAGTAGCTAGGACTGCAGGTGTGAGCCACCATGCCCAGCTCCTTTTTTCTGGTCCTGTGCCTTGAACTCAGGGCCTAAGCACTGTCCTTGGGTTTTTTTCTCAAATCTGTGCTGTACTACCTGAGCCTCAGCATTACTTTGGGCTTTTTTCTATGTATGTGGTACAGAGGAATCAAAATTGGGTCTTCATGCATGCTAGGCAAGTACTCTACCGCTAGGCCAAAAATCCCTCCCTGCCTGTGAGACTCTTCTCTCCAATTAACTACCAAAAAACCAGAAGTGGCTCTGTGGCTCAAGGTGTAGAGTGCTAGATTTGAGCTGAGGAGCTCAGGAACGATGCCCAGGCTCAGAGCTCAAGCCCCATGGCTGACAAGTATATATACATTTATATGAGTTATATTATATATTATAATATATATTACATAATGTATATCCTAAATAAAAAGACAGTAAGAGAATATAAAACATTGGATGATAGTATATAGTAGTTTCATTGGCAACATAAGTGACAGTCCTTAGAGAAATCACAACGTTTGGCAAATGAAGCACAAAGCTAAAAGGTAACAAAAAGTTTGGAAGTAAAAATATTTGCTTGTTAAAAAACAAACACTTTATATGGGAGAACCACTAAAAACAGAAAATGGTATCTAGAGACAAGTAAAGGAGATCTGGAAAAATGTAAGTTTAATCCTCACAGAAGTAAACCATCACAATGGAATAGAATAGATATACAAGATGAAATATAAGTAGAAATTTGTAATAAAGACATTAAAATGTCATATAGTACTGCCAGAAAAACTTAATAAGGTACTTCCTACCAAAGCTAACACTAGAACTTTTTGGACACCAAGTCAAAATGGTTCTTGTGGCTTATGAGAACAAAGAAAAAACAAGTGTGGTGACATTCGCCTGTAATCCAAGCTTTTTAGAAAGCAGAGTCAAGAAGATCCTGAATTTGAGGGAGGGCAAATATAAGACAACTCTTTTGAGTTCAATGATGGGATATTACTCAAGCAAGAGTCCCAGAATTCAATTCCCAACACTGAGAGAGAAAGAAAAAAAAGAGCTACAGAAAGTGATTCAGTCTTGTTTAATATTAGTGCAAAGCAACATACAACAACAGGGTTCTGGGAACCCAGTGCCTTCTAGTAACTTAATTGAACAATGCTCATGCAATGCTTGAAGAAAGCAATCATGACTAAGGTTTGAAACATAGACAAAGTAATTAATTATAAAAATCAGTAAATAAATATGCAAAATTTTACAAACACATCTTACTGTACGGAAATCTTCTTGAAGAATTTACTAGACCATAAACTGTCTTCTTCAAAAAGGTGGCTAGAAAGCCAGAGGCAGTGACTCATGTCTGTAATCCTAGCTACTCAGGAGGCTGAGCTCTGAGGATCACTACTAAAAGCTAGCCCAGGCACTAAAATCCATGGGACACTTATCTCCAATTAACCACCAGAAAACCCAAAGGGGCACTGTGGCCTAAGGGTTAGGGTGGTAGCCTAGAGCTGAAGAGCTCAGGCACAGTGCCTAGGCCCGCAAGCCCTGAGTTCAAGTCCCACAAGTGACAAGAAAAGAGGGCTAGAATAAACACTGAATAAAGTAGCAGATCAGAATACACACTGAACTTAATTATGGTACTAAATTCAATCAAATATATGATTGTGTTTAGATAATAAAATGTGAATAATATAGGTTATGACAATATGGAAATAATAAAACTTTATAAAAATGATGAAGGCTGGAGGAGAAAAAGCACAGTAGAGGGTGCAGTCTTCTGTAACTAAACTCAAGTCTTAATTAAAACTGATGAATTGCAGGAGAATTGTAGATGATTTATTATTATAATTTTAAATTTAGACAATTATTTGTTCACTTAGTATTTATATTACTATAATGTGCTTCTAGGCAAATAAAGAGAAGAATAGAAGAGCATGAGCTTTTTATTGAGCCTCAGGAAGAAATAAAATTTCTCAGAAAAAATGAGATTAAAATGATTCCTACATTTATAACTATACTCATAACTATAATGGAAAAATAAACTTTTCTAATGAAAACAAAGCAAACACAAAAACCAAAATACCTTCTACTTCTTTTTCAAATTCTATACACTGAAAAATATAAAATAGCAATAACACAAGCAAATGTTCCAAAGTTGAATTTCCATGGTGTCCCTAAATGATAGTCAAACCATTGATAAAGTCTGAAAGTATAAAGAATACGTGAAAAATGGAGTGTGAATAAAGTCATAATACTTAATGTATACATATGTTCAAATAGAACTGGAAAATTAACAATGAGGATTGGATGGATGAGGAAGGAGATAACACACCTCTGAACAGATGTATTGTAAATATAAATGGGCATATTAAGTTGAAAACCCCTTGTTCAACTATTGAAGATAATATTTAAGAAAAGAGAAAAAGAGACTGAACAAGGAATAAAATATTATAATGGTAAATAGTGCAATTCCTAAAAAAACAGAAAAATTATTACCCAGGCACAGTGGCTCACGCCTGTAATCCTAGCTACTCAGAAGGCTAAGATCTGAGAATCAAGATTCAAAGCCAGCCTGGGCACAAAAGGATCTGAGATCTTATTTCCAATTAGCCTCTAGAAAAGGGGAAATGAAGCAGTTGCTCAAGGATATGGCAGTAGACTTGAGCTGAAGAGCTTAGGGACAATGCCCAGGCCAGGGGATAGGGTAGTGCTAAAGAGTTCAAGCACAGCGCCCAACCCAAGTTCAAGCCCCAAGATGCACAAAAAATAAAGAAAAGAAAAATTATTAACAATGAAATATTATAGAACACATTTATAAACTAAACACCATATTAAAATATTAAAGTCAAATTATAACACATTATAAATAGACCATTATTCAATCCTTGTAAAGCACAGATCACAGGGGATTTGTCTATAAGTATAAAAGCATAAATAGCCAGGCACAGTGACTCACACCTGAAGTGGCATTGTGGCCCAAGGGGTAGGGCAGTAGACTTGAGCTGAAGAGCTCAGGGACAATGCCCAGACCAAGAATTCAAATCCCACAATGGGCAAAAAAAAGCATAAACAAGCTAATGCCATGAAATAGATTAATTGCTACATAGTAAGTTACACGGTAAAATCAATGAATATACATTCTCTTTAAGAAACTGATTTATTCCATATATTTTAATTGTAATTAATAGAAGGGTTACATTATATTTGCCAGATAGAAGGTGCATTATTTCACATACATTGATATGCTTTCTCATGTCTTGGTCCCCATTTCCCTCCCCTCACCCCCACCCTCCATCTTATTTTCCTCCCTTCCCTATCCAATTTCAAATAACCAAATACAAATATATCCAATATATCAGATAACAAAGTGAGATACTGTAACAATATGAGATAACCAAGGGACAGTAAAAGAGATGAGAGATAACACTACATTAAGGACAACAATCACTCATTATATGGCTTTTGTTTCTATATCCTAGAGGTCCTTTCATTTAGGCTCATACTATATGGCCTTATGTATCTAGGTTTTGCTCTATTGCAAATCTCTGCTAGGAGAGCCCAAGGTTTCTACTGGTTATGACAAATGAGGGAAACCATTGAGCCTATGTTCCTTTGAGTCTGGCTTACTTCACTTAATATGATTTTTTTCTAAGTCTTTCCATTTCCTAACAAATGGGGCGATGTCATTCTTTCTGACAGCAGCATAGAATTCCATTGTGTACAAATACCACATCTTGTTGATCCACTCATCAACTGAGGGACATTTGGGTTGGTTCCATATCTTTGCTATGGTAAACAGTGCTGCAATGAACATCGTTGGACTAGTGGATTTAGTATGTCCTTGTTTCTGGACAATTGGGTAAATACCTAGTAGTGGAATTGCTGGGTCAAAATTGATTTTAAATGATTTTTAAAATGCTTTTTACCTTTTAGGTAAGAAGGTTTTTTTCCAACTTCTACATGATTATTAAGGAATTTTGAGTTATTTCTACCAAGTAGTGGAATTGCTGGGTCATAGGGGAGCTCTATGTTTAGTCTTTTGAGGAACTGCCATACTGCTTTCCATAGTGGTTGAACGAGTTTGCACTCCCACCAACAGTGTAGTATTGATCCCTCATGTCCACATCCCCTCCAGCATCTGTTGTTATTAGATTTCTTGATCCTGGCCATTCTAACTGGAGTGAGGTGGAATCTTAGACTTGTTTTGATTTGCATTTCTTTTATGATAAGAGATGTCAAGCATTTCTTCATGTGTCTATAAGACATTTTGTTTCTTCTTCAGAGAAGACTCTCTTTAAGTCTTTGGACCACCTTTTAAAAGAAACTGATTTTTAAGTTTCATTTCATTTACATGCCCCTCAATGGATGAATGGAATAAGAAAATATGGCATATGTACATAATAGAATTTTACTCACCCATTAGAAATATTGTGCCAATTCTAAAGAAATAGAAAGACATGCAAAATATTATGTTAAGTGAAAAAAATCAAGGCCAGAGGGACAAGAATGCATATTTTCCCTTATATATGAAATCTAGATTTATATACATTTATAAGTAAATATGTTGGGTGGTATGAAAATGTACACAAATGTATTAACTGAAAAATATTAACTGAAATATTAAGCTAATATCATTCAGTTAATATTAACTGATTCAAGGGAGAACTCAACCAGTGTAACTTCTTAGGAAATCAAGGTCAATGTTCAGCAAAATGAAATACCAGGAAGCAGGTACAGGGGGTGGGGGATGGGTAATGGGAGAGGAGAGGACAAAAGAAGAGAAGGAGAGAATGTAAAAAGTCCAATGTATATCCAGTAAAAATTACAAACAGTGAAAGAAGGAGTGGTTTGGGAGGGATTAGTAAAAATTTTGAAAGGGTGACATAGACAAAGACATGTATTCATACTGTTTCGTTAAATTGTACAGCTAATTGTTTGAATCTTAAAATTTAAATAAATAATAAATCCTCATTTTTTTAAATCCTTAAATCCTCCCCTATCTCTCATGGATCCTTAGTCTTAATTGCACCTAATTCTTCCAGTTATTCTGTGGCTTTTGCTGTGATTAACCTGAGATTTCAGTCCAGACTTGTTTTAAAGGACTGGGGACAGATGATTCATTATACAGTGGAATTGTTGTATCCAAACTAAAAATATGCCATAAAGGAATTACTGTAAAATATATGTTGTGTAAGTCTGAAATCTTTGGATGTGAATATTACTTCAAGTGGATTATGATTCTCTGCTTTGTAATTTTGTAATAAATTTTCAATATAGAAAAATCATTTTCAGAAAAAATACAGTGAAATGAAAATTTACTGATAAAATCTAGGGTCAGAAAGCTATTTTTAACTCTTTGATTATACAATTTTTGAAGGTGAAATTACAAAATATTTTTATAATTTTAGTGCGTAGTTACATAATAACAAGTTTAATGAAAATACTGTTATACTTATTACTGCTAAAAACAGTTCTTTTAAAAAGCCACAGATTTTCTTTGAAAGAAATATCACATTCTGGGCCGGGAGTTTGGCCTGGTGGTTAAAGTGCTTGCCTAGCATGCCTGAAGACCCGGGTTCGATTCCTCGGTACCACATACATAGAAAAAAGCCAGAAGTGGTGCTGAGGCTCAAGTGGTAGACCTCTAGCCTTGAGAAAGTCCAAGGACAGTGCTCCGGCCCTGAGCTCAAGCCCAGGACTGGCAAAAAAAAAAAGAAATATCACATTCTAAAATTGTAAAAATAAAAAAGGCCAAAAGGAAGCATTCTGAAAATAACACACACCTTCCCTCTCTCTCTCTCTCTCTCTCTCTCTCTCTCTCTCTCTCTCTCTCTCTCTCTCTCTCTCTCTCTCTCATATACACACAAACACACACACATCATTATAGTATCTTGCTTTTTTTTCTTTTTTATTATAATGTATAAAGGGGTTCAGTTATATTTGGCAGAGACTAGGTGCATTACTTCTCACACATTGATACTCCTTCTCTTGATTTTGTCCCCATTTCCCTCCTTCACCCCCTCCCAATCATCTTGTAACAACACTTCTTATATTGTAATGCATACCTTACGAACACATGTACTAAACAAGAATGAAGATTAATGCATCCTAAAGAAAATAACATTGCATTAAAACTGACAAAGACAAAATGAAGAAAATAGCACAGAAAAAAGTAGGAATTAGAAGGTAATAAATTAAAGCAGAATTAAATGAATTAGAGTCCAAAAAAATAGAGAATCAACAAAACAAGGAGTTGGTTCTTTGAAAAAATTAACAAAATTGACAGACGCTTTGCAAATCTTAACAAAAAGGAAGGGAGCATATCCAAATAAAGAAAATCATGGACAAGAATGGAAATATGACAAAAATTACCAAGATTCAGAGTATCAAATCCTTATGCCAACAACTTGGAGAACTTGGAAGAGATGGAAGAATTTCTAGCCAAAATTAACATAACCAAACTGAACCAAGAAGACCTAAACCAACTAAACAGACCAATTTCAAGTACTGAAATAGAAATGGCATTTAGAGACTTCCCATCCAAGAAAAGCCCAGGACCTGAAGGATTTACAACTAAATTTTAAAAGGCCTTCAAAGGAGAGCACACACCAATATTCCAAACTATTCAATGAAATTGAAAGAGAATGATTTTTCCCAAACTCATTCTAAGAAACGGACAGGGATTTATCACAGAAAGAAAACTATAGACGCATTTCTTTGATGAACATTGATGGGAAACTTCTCAACAAAATATTAGCCAATTGTCTTCAACAATTCATAAAAAAATTATACACCATGATCAAACAGGATTCATCACAGGGATCCAAAGCTGGTTCAATATGCACAAGTCAATTAATACAATTCACATAAACAGGTGCAAGGACAAAAATCACATGATTGTCTCAATAGATGCAGAAAAGGCATTTGACAAGATCCAACATCCCTTTATAATAAAAGCTCTGGAGAAAGTAGGAATCCATGGAACATTCCTCACTATAATAAAGGCGGTATTTGACAAACCTACACTAGCATTATACTTAATAGCGAAAAGCTAAAGCAATTTCCTCTAAAATCAGGAACTAGATAAGTAAGCCAGCTCTCTCCATTCCTCTTTAATATAGTATTAGAATTCCTAGCCAGAGCAGTTAGACAAGAAACAAACATAAAGAAGACTCAAATAGGGAAAGAAGAAGTAAAATGTTCCCTCTTTACAGATGACAGGATTCTGTTTGTAAAGAACTCTAGAGACTCCACTCCCAAATTGCTTGAGCTGATTCAAAACTTTGTCAAAGTAGTAGGATATAAAATTAACCCTCAAAAATCAACTGCTTTCCAGTATGCCAACAATGAGAGGAGCAAGGCAGAAATTAGGAAAGCAACTACTTTTGCAATAGCCTCAAAGAAAATAAAGTACTTAGGATTAACTAAGAATGTAAAGGACTTTTATGATGAAAACTTTAAAAACCTGAAAAAGGAAATTAAACAGAACTGCGGTAATGGAAAAACCTCCTATGCGATTGGATTTAAGGAATTAACATAGTGAAAATAGCAATCTTGTCAAGGGATATCTACAAATACAATGCAATACCCATCAATATCCCAATGTCATTCTTCAAGGAAATACAAGAAGCAATCCAAAAATTCATATGGAATAATAAAAGACCCCATATAGCAAAAGCAATCCTTACCAGAAAGAACAGCACTGGAGGAATATCAATACCAAACTTGAGATTCTATTACAGAGCTACAGTAATCAAACCAGCTTAGTACTAGCACAAGAACAGGCCTGAGGATCACTGGAATACAACTAGAGACCCAGAAATCAACTCACAGACCTATGGCCACCTAATCTTTGATAATGGAGCAAAAAAAAAAAAAAAGGATTGAGGAAAGACAGCTTCTGCAACAAATGGTGCTGGCAGAATTGGTTAAGCACCTTCAGAAAACTAAACTTGCATCCTTCTAAGTCACCCTGCACCAGAATTAATTCCAAATGGATCAAAGACATTGAGGTAAAACAGATACCTTAAAAAAACTTATCAAGAAGTAATAGGAGATACACCAGATTTACTTAGCAGAGATCAAAACTTTCTTAATAAAGACCCCGAAACACAACAAATTCATGGAAGTTTGGACAAATGGGACTGCATGAAACTGCAGAGCACCAGAATGGCAAAGGATGTAGCTAGGAACTTCAATAGAAAGCCCACATAGTGGGAAAAGAACTTCACTAGCCATGCAACAGACAAGTGCCTCATATCTAAAATTTACCTACAGCGGGAAAAATTGAATCTCTCAAAAAGGAATCTTCAAAGAAACAACAATCCCATCAAAAGATGGGCCAAAGACTTAAAGAGAGTCTTCTCTGGAGAAGAAACAAGAATGGCCTATAGACACATGACGAAATGGTCAACATCTCTGGTCATAAAAGAAATGCAAATCAAAACAACTTTGAGATTCCACCTCACTCCAGTTAGAATGGTCATGATCAAGAAATCTAATAACAGTAAATGCTGGCAGGGATGTGGCCAGCATTACACGCCCACCTACATTGTTGGTGGGGGTATAAACTCATTCAACCACTATGGAAAGCAGTATGGCAGCTCCTCAAAAAACTAAATACAGAACTTCCCTATGAGTCAGCAATTCCACTCCTTGGCATTTACCCAAATGTCCAGAACCAAGGACATACTAAAGCCACCAGCACAATAATGTTCACTGCAGCATTATTTACCATAGCAAAGATATGGAACCAACCAAGAGGCCTCTCAGTAGATGAATGGATCAAGAAGACGTGGTACATCAAGATGTTGTTACATTTATAAAGATCCTATATTGTCTTTAAGGAATAGGTCATTTCAATGCCTTTCAAGTTTCTAAGTAAAGCAAATATCCAATAATAGCCAAGATAAATAGTTAAGGAGAGGTCTGTCCATGCTTTATATAATTAATAAAAATTGTAGTGATCTAAAGTATTTCTGAATAGTTACTGACAAGTAAGCGTTGTGAAAAGTATGTATGTATAGATGATGACTTGTAACAAAAAAATTAAAAATATGTAAAAGGTTGAAAAATTATTATTAGACTCTTTGAGTAAACAAGTATTTTTTCACCAATCACTACATACCAAACTAGAGCCCAACATTAGAAAACCAAAAAGAAATCACTAAGCAACTAATTTATAAACATAGTAGAAAATAACTCAAAATTCCTTAATGATCATGTAGAAGTTGGAAAAAAAAAACCTTCTTACCTAAAAGGAAAAAGCATTTTAAAAATCATTTAAAATCAATTTTGACCCAGCAATTCCACTACTAGGTATTTACCCAATTGTCCAGAAACAAGGACATACTAAATCCACAAGCCCAACGATGTTCATTGCAGCACTGTTTACCATAGCAAAGATATGGAACCAACCCAAATGTCCCTCAGTTGATGAGTGGATCAACAAGATGTGGTATTTGTACACAATGGAATTCTATGCTGCTGTCAGAAAGAATGACATCGCCCCATTTGTTAGGAAATGGAAAGACTTAGAAAAAAATCATATTAAGTGAAGTAAGCCAGACTCAAAGGAACATAGGCTCAATGGTTTCCCTCATTTGTCATAACCAGTAGAAACCTTGGGCTCTCCTAGCAGAGATTTGCAATAGAGCAAAACCTAGATACATAAGGCCATATAGTATGAGCCTAAATGAAAGGACCTCTAGGATATAGAAACAAAAGCCATATAATGAGTGATTGTTGTCCTTAATGTACTGTTATCTCTCATCTCTTTTACTGTCCCTTGGTTATCTCATATTGTTACAGTATCTCACTTTGTTATCTGATATATTGGATATATTTGTATTTGGTTATTTGAAATCGGATAGGGAAGGGGGGAAAACAAGATGGAGGGTGGGGGGGGGAGGGAAATGGGGACCAAGACATGAGAAAGCATATCAATGTATGAGAATTAATGCACCTCCTATCTGGCAAATATAATGTAACCCTTCTATTAATTACAATAAAAAATATATGAACAAAATTTTACAGGGAAAACTTCAGCTATAACAAACAAAATACAGTTTATAGACTAATGCATCTTAGCACTAAAAAAATCATTTAAATATAACATAAGCATATAGTACTAACAACCAAAACATGAAATTCAAATGCATAGTAAATTGACAAAATGTCTATGCAACATATTTAAGCAATAAATATAATCAGAATATATAAAGTATGCAAACACCATTGTTTAAATGCAAATGAGTATACGAACCTCTTACTGGTAAGGCTGGGAGTTTGGCCTACTGGTGGAGTGCTTGCCTAACATGCATGAAGACCCAAGTTCCATTCCTCTGTACCACATGCATAGAAAAAAGCCAGAAGTGGTGCTGTTGCTCAAGTGGTAGAGCTCTGGCCTTGAGAAAGTCCAAGGACAGTGCTCAGGCCCTGAGTTAAAGCCCCAGGATTGGCAAATGAACAAACAAACAAACAATGTTACCTTACTGATTAAAACTGACAACATGGCTGATGTCTTAGTATTATAAATTATATATAACAAGCTTCTGTACATCTATCAAGAAACTGCTACTCTCATTATAAAAGTTATGTATCTCTTTACAAGGAAAACTCTAAGTTGACAAATGGATTTCTGCATCTTCAGTTTTATTAATGGACAAGAATGGAGAAGATAAAGTATTATCAAACAGATCTCAACTCTATTTATGCTATCAATCCTAAGTGACATCATATTTTTAAGCCATTTCCTATGTCAAAAAGTGAGATGGCATAAAGAATTGCTATTAAAATCACATAATGCTTTCAGCCACAATAAGTAGTATATTTGATTTTAAATTTTTACTCGTATTCTTGACAGGTAAAGATTGAAAGCCAAATATTTCCTAATATCTGACCATATTTCTGAGTTATTAATAAGTTATAAGAATTCATAAAACCTAAACTCTCAAAGAATCAATAACTTGATGTATGAAAGGAGCTACGCAAACATTTCTCAGAAGTACAAAGGTGCTATATTGGGCCTATATATATTTATAGGAAGAAATTCTCAAATCCTGTGGCCAGGATGAAAATGCAAATCAAAAAAACATTGACAGTCCATATTAATCTACTAGCAAGTCTTTGAACTTCAACAAATGCTGAGGAAGAGGGGAAAAAAAGGAACCCCATTACACTGCTGCTGGAAATGTAAATTAATGCAACCACTGTGGAAGGTAGTATGGAGATTCCTCCAAAAGCTGAAAATGGACCTAATCTATGATCTAACAATATTATCTGAAATATTATGTCCTGATTCAACAAAGGCATTTAGACACTACAACACTATTCACAGTAGCCAAGTGATTGAAATACCCTTACAACTGATAACAGATGAATGAATCAACAAAATAAGATGTATATGTACGTGAGTATACATATTTAAGCATATACATATATGCACATATATGCTTATGTGTGTATAAATATGCATGTATGCAAGTGCACATATATACATGTATATAAACAATGAACTTTTATTCATGCATTAGGATGAATAATATATCATTTTCAGGCATATGAATGTACCTAGAAATAATCATATTGAGTAAAGTAAGTCAGGCTAGACAGACAAAGGTTATATATTTTCTCTCCTTAATTATGTGGAAATTAAGCCTCAAATATAAATTATATACGAAAAGTTGGGCAGGGCCTTATGAATATATACCTGATCAAATTCAATTAAGCCTAGTGAATGCAGGATGGGTTTTGATAGTGTAATCTGAATAATCAACAGCTCAATAGAATGAATGTTAGGTGACTGAAATATGTTCTCTCTGAGGAAGGTGGGTGTAAGGAGAGTTGGGGCGAGACAAATTGAGAGAAGGATTGTGATAGTCGTACTAATCTATGCAAGTGACAATGAAGCCAGGAAATTTGAGGATATGGATAAAGAAGAGATAGAGGGAGAGTGATGAGGGGATTGGCTTGAATAAGATGTATTGTAAACATACAAAGCCTTTGTGCAACTATTTGAAGATAATAAAAATTACAATAAGCATGAGTGCATTGTGTCCATTCCCTCACATATACCACCATATTTTCTGAGCACAGGTTATTCACGAGGTAGTTTGATCTTACATCACATACACATGTGACACAGTTCCTGCATAATGTCATTTCTTTATAGTAGATTACATTAGAGATGTAATCTACTTTGGGAGCCTAAAGAGAAATACCACATGGAGTTTCAGGGACTGGAAAAACCATGGCAATGGAAGAGGTTATGGAACTGGTTCTAAAAAGAAAAGAACTAAGCTGGAAACAGGTGGCACATGCCTGAAATCCTAGCTACTCAGGAGACTGAGATTTGAAGATCATAATTCAAAGCCAACCCAGAAAGGAAAGTCTGTCAGACTCTTATCTACAGTTAAGCACCAGAAAACTAGAAATGGCTGTGCCACAAAGTGAGAGAGTGCTAGCACAAAGCAAAAAGAACTCAAGCATATCTCCCAAGTTCATACCCCAAGGGGGTGGGGGAAAGAGGGGAGGGAACTGAACTGGTATAAATGTGAGCAGTGAGAATTCTGGTTAAGGAAACAGTGTGGGACAGACCTAAGAAGCAAGAGTAATGTGTCTGAATTACACTGAAGAAATGTGTAAAATGATGAGATAAAAAGCTGGAAAGATTCACCAGAGTGAAGCTTTCAGATAACTTGAAAATTAATCAAAGAAATCTGGTATTAACTGAAGACATGAGGGATCCAATGCAGATTTAAAAAGAATATGGCAAGACCAGACCAGCTCTTCTGGTTGATGAGGTTGGTAACTATTCATTACCCGAACACACAAAACAATATTGTGGATGTTCTTTTATAGACCTCTATCTTACAACAAATTCTATGCACCACTTGGTTATTTAATATCTGTTTGCTCCCATTTGCTTATATACTTTGGTCCTTGTCTAGGTACTGACCTTTGTATTTTCCATGTAACATATTAGCACACAAGCTACAACATAGAGAGCTTTCAGAAATGAACCAGCGTTACCTTGAGGAAGATCAGAGTCATGTCCAATAACCTTCATGCTAAAAACAGCCTAGCCATCACATTAAGAGCCAGAAGTCTATATTTAGGCTAAAGTATCTTGATCAAAATGATAGGCTCAGAGGAGCAAGGCATCTGAAGGGAAAAAATAGCCACATCGTTCCCTGCCTCCTGGGGATTATAATTTCCATTTTATAACAGTACAATTGATGATCAAAGATGTTAGAGGTTAATTCACTCAAAACCACAGGTTGACATAATGCTTGGCAAAATTTGCACCCAGAAGGGGAAAACAGAAGAGAAAAAATAATGGAACACATAATGTTCTCTTAGCCAAATAAAAGACTGTAGGCTTGAGATTAAATGAGCCTACCACATACAAATCAGTAATGATTTTGTTTTCTTTTATTAAAAACCAATTTTAAACATATAATAGTGAAACTTCATAATCCCAACATGAGAAAAACTACAAAGCTTCCCAAGAGAAGCTTTTTAAAAAATCAAATACACAGGCATCACATGGATACTTCTTAATCCACCAAACTGGACACTGGCTAACAATGGGCTTGTAATTTCAAAGTCCTGAGTGTGGAGCAATTTTAAATCCAGATTTCTATGCCCAGCCAAATCACTGCACAAAAATGAGGGCAAGTAAAGATGGTCTTTAAAAATGGATTCTCACTAAGGAAGATCATTTGTTTTTCAGAACTATGAAATCGATTTATCTGGAATACTGCAGTCTTCCAAAATTTTGAAAGCAATGCCATTACAGTATTTATAATTAATACAGGAATAGCTTCTGGTCTAGAAATTGACACAATGGTAATGTTATATTACTTATGTCATCATCGTTCATACTGTACACTACCAAAATAGCAGTGTGGCTAATAAAGAGAAAGATGGAAGGAAGGGGTCAGTTAGGCAGTCAATTAGCTTAAACTGCAACAAAGAATTCAAGGCAAAATACTTCACTCATTTTTATTTCCCCCTATTCAGACCCTGCTAAAGTTTGAGAAAAGAATATGACATTTAGTATTGTCTCCTAAAGCAAATTTCCTATCTAGACATCCAGACCACTTCTAGAGAAAATTGAACAGACATAAAATTTTTCTTACAGCATTGAGACATAACTCATAGGGTGTGAGATTATTGCAGTTGATGGTAGAAGGCTAGGAACATCAGAAAGACTTTTCCAAGTTAATGCTTGTCATGGCAATTTCTGCATTTCTTTTGGATCTACCCATTCATTCCCATCTTTGAACATGAGAAAAATGGTAGTCACCCAAGCACACAAGCCCAATGAGAGGTTCACAATTCAACAATTGTTAATAGGTCAATTTACAAAACTATTGGTAACTACATCTAAACCTACAGCCTCCTCTTTCTCTCACATGCTAACTTTTCTTCAGTGTGTTACTTGAATGGTTCATTTAATAGTTTTATAAGAAAATGAACAACAAGGCCCAGCCAAGACTGTGCAAGAAATGCAGTTTGCCAATGTCCCTCATTTTAACAGCAGCATCCTTATGTTCTCCCGTTAGACTCTCCTGAGCAGATTGAGTAGAACTACTGAATTAAACAAGGGCCAAAGAATTTCTCTACTCAAATCCACAGACCATCTGGACTGCTAAGCTGTTTCTGCCAGTGGTCACAGCAGAAACTTGAAAAAAGCAAATGTGGACATCATTATAGACTTGTATGTAGGTGGCAAGAGAAAAAAGTATTCTTAAGTGTAATTGTGAGAAATTATGCAGTTTTTGACCTCAAGTTCAAATATTGATGAGGTGTGACTACAAGAAAATGATAGTGATTTAACAAGTATACCAGAACATTAAAAATGCAGCAAAAAAGTGAAATTCAGGGCCCGGGAGTTTGGCCTAGCGGTTAAAGTGCTTGCCTAGCATGCACAAAGACCCGGGTTCGATTCCTCGGTATCCCACATACACAACCAAGCCGGAAGTGGCAGAGACGAGACACAACCAAGCCGGAAGTGACAGAGAGGAGACTGCAACAAGCGACAGAGACCGAAAGCAAGCAAGCGGAGCCCAACCGAGTGGTGGCCGGAGCGAGCGGGGCCGGAGCGAGCGGGGCCGGAGTGAGCGGGGCCAGAAAGAGAGAGAGAGAAGGGGGCAAAAAAAAAAAAAAAAAAAAAAAAGTGAAATTCATCACAAGTGACTGTCTTAGAAGTTATTCAGATAGATTTCATCATGTGCATGGCATTTCACATTGCCTTTAATTCATCTATATTTTTATTTTCAGCCACAATTTTTTACTCAACAGTTTATTAACAAAGTAAAGGCTGTTATTTTCTGGAAAAAATAAGGAAGAGTTGCAAGCTATTTTTTGTAACATGATTCTGCAATCAACACAATAGTTCTGAATGCCCAGCATGCTGTAAGAAAGATTATTTTTAAGAAAAAAAGGTGACTTTGATTTTTTATCCATAAGATATCTTTATTAGAATTCCTAATTTGGAAAAAAACAATCATTCCAGAAATTTCTTTCAGCTGGCATTCAGTGAGTTGTAGTTTGGGTTGTTCACTCAATTACAAGTCAAAACTGATAGGGTTATTTTGTTCTATTGTGTTTCCAAAATCTAGAGACATTAGGCCAAATACTATGATACTAAATGTAAGGAACTCCAGGAAAAGGAAACAAAAGCCATATAATGAATGACTATTGTTCTTAATGTACTATGTTATCTCTTTTGCCATCCCTTGGTTATTTCATATTGTTACAATATTTCACCTTGTTATCTGATATATTTTATATGTGCTTAATTGGTTATTGGAAATTGGATAGGAAAGGGGGGAATCAAGATAAGCAGGGGCGGGGGGAGGGAAATGGGGACCATGTCATGAGAAAGAGTATCAATGTTTGTGAAGTTATGCACCTTTTATCTGGTGAATACAATGTAACCCTTCTATTAATCACAATAAAAAATTGTGAACAAAAAAAAGAAATAAAATCATAGTTTTTTAAAGGAGAAAAAAAAAACCTGATAGGGTGAGTTGTGTATATTACAGTGCACAGGGATCTCCTGTAGCCAGCAAATAAATTTAGACATATTTTACAGGTGGTAAAAAAGTAAGATAATTATACTACTGTTATTTATATGGGTTTATAGTTATTAGAGTTTTTTTTACAAAAAAGTGAATTACTAGGATGTATTTAGTTCAAATTACAAGTATGATACTTGGTACTTTGAAAAAATTCTAGATAAAATTCAGTTCCACAGAAAATGTCACAAAGTTTTAACCATCTTATATCCTTATTCTAACAATGTCCCTGTCTTACTTGTTTTTAACACTGTAACAAAGTACTATTCCCAGGCTCTGATGGCTTATGATTGTAATCCGAGCTACTTGGCAGTCTGACACTGGAAGAATCTTGTTCTGAAGCCAGCTTAGACAGGAGAGTTTATGAGACCCTATCTCAAAAATAACTAGCAAAGAACAGAGCAAGGTCACCTTGGTAGACTGTCACTCTCACAGGTATAAGGTCCTGAGTTCAAACCTTAGTAACCACAAAAGAGCACCACAGAACTGTGGTTTACAAACAACAAAAATTTTATCTGGTCTATTTCCTTACAAATGGGGTGATGTCACTCTTTCTAATGGGAGTATGCAATTCCATTGTGTACCCCATTTTCTTGATCCATTCATATATACTGAGAAGTTTCTGGGGTGGTTCCATATCTTAGCTGCAATGAGCAGGGTTGTGCTGGTAGTTTTAGTATGGCCTTGTAAAAAAGTATACTAAGTGAAGGAAGCCTGACCCAAACAAACATAGATTCCATAGTTTTCCTCATTTGTAATAATTAGTATATGTCTAAGATAGTCCTAGAAGAGGATCGCAATAGTGCCATAGCTTTGTATATATGACCATACAAGATGATGTTAAGAGAAATGAACTCTAAGTATAGCAGTTCCTCAAAAGACTAAACATATAGCTTCCCTGTGACCCAGCAATTCCACTACTTGGCATTTACCCAATCAGCCAGAAACAAGGACATACTAAAGCCACTAGCACAACTATGTTCATTGCAGCACTATTCACCATAGCAAAGATATGGAGCCAACCCAGATGCCCCTCAGTAGATGATTGGATCAACAAGATTCGGTATTTATACACAATGGAATTCTATGATGACATCAGAAAGAATGACATCATCCCATTTGTAAGGAAATGGAAAGACTTGGAAAAAATCTTATTACGTGAACTAAGCCAGACACAAAGGAACATAGGCCCAATGGTTTCCCTCATTTGTAATAATTACTACAAACCTAGGACTCTCCTAGCAGAGAATTGCAATAGCTCAAAACCTAGATACATAAGGCCATATAGGATGAGGCTAAATGAAAGGATCTCCAGGGTATGGAAACAAGAGCTTTACCTTGAGTGATTGATGTTCTTAATGTACTATGTTATTTTTCTACACTTTTGTGCCCTTTGGTTAATCTCATATTGTTACAGTATCTGACTTTGTTACCTTGTATATTGTATATATGTTTACTTGAAATAGGAAAAAGAAGGGGGGGAAACAAGATGACTGGGAGGGGTGGGGAGAGGGAAATGGGGACAAAAATACAAGAAGGGTTATCAGTGTGTGAGAGGTAATGCACCTTCTATCTGGCAAATATAACTGTTACCCCTCTATATATTACAATAAAAAATTAAATAAAAAAGAGAAATGAACTCTAAGATGCTGAAACAAGAGATTTTTCTTAGTTGTGGAAGTTTTTAATGCATCTTTTTTGTTTCATTTTTTTCTTATTTTCCCTTTTGTTTAATCATCTGTTTTCACTGTAGTTGAATTTTGTCTTGTATATACATTTATCTGAATTGGGAAAGGGAACAGAAACAAGAAAATAATAAAGAAAAGGAAAAGGGCAAATGAATGTAGCAGTAATACTCACAATACAATATGCTGGACATGAACTTTACAGCTTAGGGGGTAGGGACTGAGGGAGAGGAAATGTGGAAGAAAAACAAGGAAGAGATAACTATGTTTGACAAGAAATATACTCATTACCTTACATATGTAACCATAACCCCTCTATACATCACCTGGACAATAAAATTAAATTGAAAAAAGTTTATCTCTGTCTGGAAGTTGAAACTCCAAAATGAAGGTACTTCCCATTAAGTTCAGGTAAAAGCCCTAATCTTTTTGCTATCAACATTTTACTGTGTCTTCCTATGGCAAAATGAGATCTCACTAGACCCCCAAAGTCCCTTTGCAGGGACACTAATCCCATTGCTTAGAAATCCACCTTTAATCTTCTTTGAGCTATTTCCTCACAAAGGTTTTGCCTTGTATTTTCATCATATTGGAAGATGGAAAACAAGTAAACTTAGGAGAATGAATTTAATCCATAACATTCCTTTTAACAAGCAATTTTTATATTTCTTCTTGAGAATACCAGGGTGTACCATCATGCAATAATCTTAGATCCTCATTACTTTCTTCATATATTCCTAGCTTCCCCTAGTTTAGACCTCAGTTTAATCCCTAGGATCGACTCAGCTTTCCACTCTTTATCAAAATATATTAAGACCAGTCACTAATGGAAAGCCGTAAGATTTGTTATTCCTAGAAATGAATTAGTGGTTCTAGAATTACTGAGAAGTAACAGTATCACTTAAATCAATGTAAACCAGACATTGACAATTTTGTTTCAGAATACTCTTACTTGGATATATCAGTCCTCTTATAAACCACTAAGTAAATCACATGACCTTTTGCTTCAATCACATAAAGCAATTTCAAAAGTATACAAAAGTGCAAACAACACTCAATTACATTCTTCATTGTTTCAAGAGAAAGTATCAGCACCACAATTTTTATTTAAAATGCTCTACTATTATACTAGTCCTACTCTTCCAATCCATACTTGCAAAATTGTCAAGGATTATTTTGGAAACAAATAAATTGCATGTGTAATGACATTTCAACATTTGCTGTAATCATAAATCTATTATGTAATTTGTTAACACAGCAACATTATTTGGCCTAATGAGTATCTATCAACCACACAAAATTGCTTATCATTCTAATATCAGGCTGATTGGAAATAATAATGCAAAGAAATTTCTCTGTGTATCTAATGAGGGGTTCCTCTCAAACTCAGAACTTAGATAAATTGGTAGTTGAAAGTTCTGTTTCACCATAAATCATTTTGGCAAAATGAAAAGATTTAGCTAGAGATGAAGAAAGAACAGACAGAAATACCACATACCATTTGCTTCTATTATCACCATAGGCCCTCCTACCATAATTTGTTAAGAAGTTTTGACAAAATGTGTGAGAAAAATGGAAAAAAAACCTTTAACACCAAGAAAGGAAAACACTTCTCCTCTTGCATCTTCTCAACAATATTTAATTTAGAATAATACTTAGTTTAGAACCACAGGCCTAGTCCTTACTAGTCCCTAATTACTTACTAGTCCTTATTTCTTCAATACAGAAGGCTGGCCAGATATAGTGGTACAAGTCTACAGTCCCAATTTCTTGGGAGACTGAGGCAAGAGAACTGAAAATAGCTGAGTGTCATCACAAAATCCTGTCTCCCAAAATACATACATGAATAAAATAAATAAGCAAAAATAGGTCAAGGACAAAGGCTTCTCTGCTTATCTCTAACTAGATTCTAACACAGTGTTCTCTTATGTGTAATTCTCAGAGAAGAAACCAAGGTAGACCTAGTGTCTTCCAATACCAAGGGCTGTCAGTCTGAAAAGGCAGTTTAGCTCACTATTTTTCCTCAGTAATTCTCTGGAACTATTTCCTGAACCTACTTCTTTCTCCAGTGCAGTACCTGTTCAAGGGATCAACACCTTCAGCAAAGTGTGCCACAGATTGCATTCTAGGCTGTGATCTCAGTGCAATATTTGGGACCCAACCCTGAATAAGACATCTCTGACTCGGAGGCTATACCTATTAGGGACCACAGGCTGACCTCAAGCACATGGCTAGTATCAGCCAGTAGCCATATTATATTCATGTAGCCTTTTATTTTATGGACTCTGCAGTTCTCTGCGTGGCAACCTACTCATAATCAGAGACTAAAAGAAAAGGATTATCACCTGAGATACTATAGAAACACTAACTCTCCTCTCTTGGTTTACTTTGTATGGAACAGAGCATTGGATTATAGAAGATTTTCTTCTACATGTTATAAGAGGTCTTAATTTATAAGAGTTCTTCTAAATAGCCACTTCCATTACCATTGTTTCTCTGCTGTTCTGCTTCCTTCCGTGCATTTCAGCTCTTGGTGCTATTACCTCGTTGATCTGGTAGTCTCTATATTTTAAATTTTCTCCAAGGTAAGCCTTGGAGAAATTGTTTTTAAAATATGATTACAAAGCCTGGCATAGTGGCTCATGTCTATAATCCTAGCCACTCAGGAGGCTAAGATTTGAGGATCATGGTTCAAAGCCAGCCCGGGCACTAAAGTCTGTGAAACTCTTATTTGCAATTAACCACTAGAAAACAGAAAGTGACATTGTGGCTCAAGGGATAGGGTCACAGCCTTGAGCTGAAGAACTCAGGGACAACACCCAGGCCCAGAGTTATAGCCACATGACCAACTGACAAGTAGGTAAGAACAAATCCTAAGTTACAAAAGGGTGTAAATCATTTAAATTATATAGCAGTTTTTCTTATCAGAAGGCATAAATCTTAAAACCCCTAATGGATGCCTGAAACTGAAGGCAATATAAAATCATATGCATACCATTTTTCCTACCTGTGAAAGGTAATTTATATATAGACAAAATGCAATATTAATAACTAATAACGAAATAGAAGATTTATAAAATACACTATAAAACAAGTATACCAATGAAATATGGTTCCAAAATAACTTAATTATACTCTACTCTCTTCTTTTCTTTGTGTTAGACAGTGTAAGGTGATGCAAGGTCTATTAAAGTGAACAACATAGATAGGCATAACATGAGAAACAAGTTTGCTAAGTCACTAATGGGTCTGGTAGTCTATATAGCATGGATCCATTGAGCAGAGATTTAGTTAACATTTCTCTAGGTTAAGACATTGTGGGATTTTATAAGGCTCTATTGAATAACACACAACCTAAGGCAAATGGGCTGCCTATTTCTGAAATCTTCCACTTAGTATTTTGAAATTAAAGTTGAAGGTACTTAAGTGAAAAATCAAAAAGTAAAAGTTTGGGTAAATAAGTATTACTGTATAATGGTCTATATTTTAATATATAGTAAGAAATTGCTTGGACAAAAAGGCAAAGTAAATGTACCTACCATATATACATATATATATGCATAGCTGTTATTAGTTACATTATAAATGGCCTCTAAGAGAAGAACTATAAATACAGTGAGGTGAGTCCCCAATAAGCCTAATTACTTCTACACTATCGTGAAACTACTAACCAAAACACAGGGTTTCCTATCATAATTTTGTGGCCTCTTTTTGAAATATGAATGGGTAGCTATAGTAAGTTTCTCCTTCAGAGAAATAAAGGACTACAAGAAATCAATGGAGAAAATAAACAGAAACAATAAAGGGGATAGAAGAAAATTTCAATGAAACTATGAAAATTGGATAGGGAAGGGGGGAAAACAAGATGAGGAGTGGGGGACAGGGGGAGGGAAATGGGGACCAAGACATGAGAAAGGGTATCAATGTATGTGAAGTAATGCACCTTCTATCTGGCAAATATAATGTAACCCTTCTATTAATTACAATAAAAATATATGGAAAAAATCTCTTGAAAAAATTAGCAGAAATAATATTATGAAACTAAAAATTTTAAAGAATATCTAGAAATAAAAAAGAGTTTTCCTGGATATTAAATATATAATTACTGCCACAAAAAACTTTATCAAAGTAAAAACAAAAATTGAGACTATATAATCCACACATTAGAATGGGAAGACAAAATAAAAGATAAAATGAAGGAAATGATAAGGAAAATAGATTAATTCAAGACAATCTATATCTAAGACTCCAAAGAGAAGAAAAACAAGATTTTAAAAAAATACAAGGAAAGAAGAAAGATAAATGAAACTAGTATCCAGATTTAAAGTTGACCTGAACAGCAACTATATATGTCTATATCTTAAAAGTCCCACACAAAAACATAGAACTTCAGTGATACAGACATTCCTACGAGAGGAAAATGAGATTACAAAGAAGAAACTCTTAAAACATGTGAGTAAAAAATAATACGGAAGTATTTTCCAAAAGGTAAAATTAGTAGAATTCTATGTTCAGCAAATCTATAAATGACTTGTTAGTTTAACATAGAGAGGCATTCTTTGATTGGTAAAAACTCAAAATAATCATGTTTCATTCCCACAGAGAAATACACTAACATAAAAAAAGAAATTTTTTTTCTTTTTTCACATATTTTTTATTGTGATTAATAGAAAGGTTACATTATATATCCTTTCTCGTGTCTTGATCCCCATTTCCCTCCCTCCACCCCCAGCCCTCATCTTGTTTTCCCCCCTTCCCTATCCGATTTTGTAAGAACTAGGAAATAAAGAACCCAATACTGAAAAGAAAAAAAGAGCTCCCAGAGGCTGGGAGTTTGGCCTAGTGATAGAGTGTTTGTCTAACAAGCAAGACGACCCAGGTTCAATTTCTTGGTACCACATACATAGAAAACTGAAAGTGGTGCTGTGGTTCAAGTGGTAGAGCTCTTCAGGTCCTGAGTTCAAGGGCCTGGACTGGCAAAAAGAAAAAGAAAAAAGAAAAAAAAAAAGAGCTCCTAGTATATAGGCAAAGCCAAATCCCAAAGTAGGATTCTTCTGATGACAGTTCTCAGAACCTATTCTTTCTAAACAGGAACGGAACAGAAGTATAATGTAAGTTCCAGGAAGACAGCCTGGAATAGAAAGACACTAGGACTATCTCCATACTCTCTAAGTCCAAGACTGGGGTGTGGCCACTTCCTTGGGTGGCATGAAAAATGTCTGATTAGAGATTCAGTAAAATGGAGTGAATAAAATCACAAGTTATCTATTAACTTCAGAAAAACAGAAAGTTTACATATACTTACACACACATAAAAATTTAAAAATTAAAAATTAAAAAATATGTCTGGGTGCCAGTAACTCAAGCCTGTACATCTAAGCAACATACTTCAGAATGCCGCCTAGGCAAGAAAGACTCTGACTTTTACTTGAACACCAAAAAGCCAGAACTGGAGCTGTGGCTTGAGTGGTAAACTGTTAGCCTTGAACACAAAAGCTCAGCAACCAGCAACCAGCAGCCAGGCTCTGAATTGAAGCCCTAGTACTAGCCCCAAAATTATACATAGATGTAGATATAGATACAGATTTAGATAGACAGAGAGGGAGTTACATATATATATGTATATATATGGAGAGAATATTTTATATATGGAATATATAATACATATTATTTATATATTATTTATATGCATTCCATATATAGTATATGCATTCCATATATAGTATATGCAATGATGTATTATGATTGTGTATATATATATATATATATGAGCCATATATATATATATGTGTTTGTTACTTATGCACTTGTACTGATGGAATTATATTAATGAAATTGCCTTAGTTATATAACCACAACGTTAGTAGTGGAGGAAAGGAAAAGAAGTTACAAAAAATTAAAAAAAATGAGGCTGGGTGTGGTGCTTCACACCTGTAATCCTAGCTACTCTGGATGGTGAGATGTAAAGATCGTGGTTCAAAGCTAGCCCGGGCACTTAAGTCCATGAGAATCTTAACTCCAATTAATCATCAGAAAACCGGAAGTGGTATTGAGGCTCAAAGGGTAAAGCAGTAACCTTGAGCTGAAGAGCTTAGGGAGAGTGCCTAGGCCTAGAGCTCATACCTTATGACTGATTAAAAAAAAATTGAATCTACAACTGCTACAAGAGAAAGTCTGTAGCCAATCTAAAATCATGTTTATACTCTGCCTATAGAAAAATTATTTTTCTATGACTGATAAATTATTTTTCTATGTCTATAATAAATTGTTTTTCTATGACTATATATAATGGGGATGTGAATTGGGATCCCCATAGTGACTGGAGAACAGTCAGGAGAAAGGACATGGGACAAGAATATGGAGACATATGCCATGGTATCAAGTTTTAATTTTTATTCAATGTGTCAGTCTAGAAATACAGTGCATCCTGAACAATATCAACCCCACGGATATACAATGCAATGGAATTTGCTGATATGATATTGAGTAAAGTACTCTTAAAGAGAAAAAAATACCTATTAAACCATTGGCAGTATTTACCTTGGGAGAGAATTTCTTCCAGGGAATAGGAAGATGAAAACACTTCCTTTCATTTTTCATTCATCTTGCAGACCATTTTCAAGTATGGATTATTTTGAGGAAAAATCATTTTATGCATAGTCATGACTATTTTTTATTGAGTTTAAAATTTTTCAATTTAACTTTTATTGCACAGGTGATATACAGAGAAGGTCAAGTAGTGAGTACACTTCCTTTTATTTTATTTTATTTATTCTTTTTGAGGTACAATGTGCATTTTAATACATCTATATGCAGTGTGAATGGTCAGATCAGGGTAACCGACATCTGTTGTTTTTTGGGTTTGTTTTGATTTTTTTATTGTAATTAATAAAGGGGTTACATGATATTTGCCAGATAGAAGGTGCGTTAATTCACATACATTGATACCCTTTCACATGTCTTAGTCCCCATTACCCTCCCCCCACCCCCATCTTGTTTTTACCCCTTCCCTATACACTTCCTTTTAAACAGTGACACCCCTCCCTCATTTTCTCCCATGTCCTCCCTACTCCGCTTCCCCCAAGTTGTGAAGGTCATGTCCAACATAGTGCCTAGTTGTGAAGGTCATGTCCAACATAGTGCCTAGTGAGTGCCATTGTTCTATTGGTACCTTTGTCGCACCGTGTCTGTTCCTCTTCCCTTCCTCACATCAGATAAACTTATATATAAGATAAAGGGTGCGGGAATAAAAATAGTGACAACAGGAAATAAACCAAAGTGGGAAAAAGAAAGAAAAAAGAAATAACTGAAAACAGTTCAATAAAAGTCTGGTTTCTATTTATTGGACTTGGTTTTGATAAACATCTTTTTTATATGGTCATATGCACATAGCAATTAGACTATTTTGATCCTCTTAATAATATCCCAGACTTACTCTAGTTATTACAAATGAGGAACCTGGCATAACTACTTTTATACTTAACCTTCATGCTACCATTTAAAATAAATGGATTTGTTTTTTATATTATTACAAATTTATTTGTACTTTCCTGTTAAACATGTTAAGTGTTTGCTGACTTCCTCAAAAACTATTCCACTTTAGCATCTGAATCAAATGTAAAGGTAAGTACCTTATCTCAGGTTCCTTTCATGCTTGCTTTTTGTATTTTTTTCTTGTAAAACTATTTAATCAGGAACTTTTAAATAATGTTTATTATGTAACACATGTACATAACAGTTTCTGGTATGTTAATGGAAATAGCCAAAATTAAGGTCAGAAAAGAACAGCCAATTTCTTATAAGCAATATGCAGATAAATATTTTATCGTAAATATATTGTACATGTTTTAGCTCATCCACTAAATATTTGCTTCGAGTTATCAAATCATTAGGAAATTTATAAAGGACATACCTATGATTATTAACTACCATACTCTCCAATAACAACCAAAAATTAGTTTCTACCAGGATTTTACAATAATGAAAAATAGTTGTATTTCTTAAATGTCAGTCACACTAATAGGTCCTTTTGCATTGCATTCATCCGAATCCAGCTCAACTTTCATATTGAGAAAAAGGAAATTGTGTATTAGATAAAGAAAACAGGAAAACAAATCCAGATGATCAATACCTTGATGATTCTGTAATAAACTAAATATTTATAAATAATTTATTTATAATTTTTGTTATTTATTTATAAATGATATTTACATAGTCTCCAATAGACATTAAGAATTTTCAGTTCATATTTGGTTATTTGAAATTGGATAGAGAATGGGGGAAAACAAGATGGGGGTGGGGGTCGGGGGAGGGAAATGGGGACCAAGACATATGAAAGGGTATCAATGTATCGGAATTAATGCACCATCTATCTGGCAAATATCATGTAACCCTTCTATTAATTACAATAAAAAATATGAAAAAAGAATTTTCAGTTCAGAAAGTTCATATTCTGCCTTTAATAAACTTTTTATTTTTATTTTATTTTATTTTATTTGCCAGTCCTGGGCTTGAGCTCAGGGCCTGAGCACTGTCCTTGGACTTTCTCAAGGCTAGAGCTCTACCACTTGAGCCTCAGCACCACTTCTGGCTTTTTTCTATGTATGTGGTACCAAGGAATCGAACCTGGATCTTCATGCATGCTAGGCAAACACTCTACCAATAGGCCAAACTCCCCACCCAATTATTTTTATTTTTTTATTAAATAAATTTTTATTGTGATTAATACAAGGGTTACATTATATTCACCAGATAGAAGGTGCATAACTTCACAAACATTGATACCCTTTGTCATGACAAGGTCCCCATTTCCCTCCCACCCTCCCCCGCTTATCTTGATTTCCCCCCTTCCCTATCCAATTTCAAACAACCAATTAAGCATATATAAAATATACCAGATAACAAGGTGAAATATTGTAACAATATGAGATAACCAAGGGATGGTAAAAGACATGAGTGATAACATAGTACCTTAAGGACAACATTCATTCAATATATGGCTTTTGTTTCCTTATCCTGGAGGTCCTTACATTTAGTGTAATACTATTTGGCCTAATGTTTCTAGATTTTGTTCTATTGTAAATCTCTGCTAGGAGAGCCCAAGGTCTCTCCTGATTATGACAAATGAGGGAGGCTATTGGGCCTATGTTCCTTTGAGAATGGCTTACTTCACTTAATATGATTTTTTCTAAGCTTTTCCATTTCCTTACAAATGGGGCGATGTCATTCTTTCTGGTAGCAGCATAGAATTCTATTGTGTACAACTCCCACATCTTGTTGATCCACTCATCAACTGAGGGACATCTGGGTTGGTTCCATATCTTTGCTATGGTAAACAGGGCTGCAATGAACATTGTTGTGCTAGTGGATTTAGTATGCCTTTGTTTCTGGACTGTTGGGTAAATATCAAGTAGTGGAATTGCTGGGTCATAGGGGAGCTCTATGTTTAGCCTTCTGAGGAACTGCCATACTGCTTTCCATAGTGGTTGAACGAGTTTGCACTCCCACCAACAGTGTAGGAATGATCCCTCCTGGCCAAATCCCCTCCAGCATCTGTTGTTATTAGATTTCTTGAACATGGCCATTCTAACTGGAGTGAGGTGGAATCTTAGAGCTGTTTTGATTTGCATTTCTTTTATGACCAGAGATGTCAAGCATTTCTTCATGTGTCTATAGGACATTTTGTTTCTTCTTCACAGAAGACTCTCTTTAAGTCTTTGGCTCATCTTTTAATGGGATGGTTTTTACTTTGGAGATTAGTTTTGGAGTGTTTCAATTTTTTGAGCTGTTGATATATTTGAGATATGAGGCCTTTGTCCACTGTATGGATCATGAAGATCTTCTCCCACTCTGTAGGCTTCCTAATTAATTTATTAGCTATGTCCTTTGCCATACAAAAGCTCTGCATTTTAATGCAGTCCCACTTATCCAGACTTTCTCTGATTTGTTGTGTTTCTTGGTCCTTATTGAGAAAGTTTCGACCTGTGCCAAGGAGGCCTAGTGTGTCTCCTATTCCTTCTTGTAAAGTTTTTCAGCGTGTCAGCTTTTACCTCCAGGTCTTTGATCCATTTGGAGTTAATTCTCGTGCAGGGTGACAAAGAAAGATTCAACTTTAGTTTTCTGCAGGTGTTTAACCAGTTCTGCCAGCACCATTGTTGAAGAGTCTGGCTTTCTTCCATTCTATTTTTTTAGCTTCCTTGTCAAAATTAGGTGGCCATAGGTCTGTGCCAAGGATCTGGGCTCAGGATATGTGAGATATAATCTTATTTTCTGTAGTCTTGTGATCCAATGGTTGAAAAAAGCAGACATTAAAAACTCAGATGGCACAGATGTTACAGACACTGTGAAAACACATACAATAGCCACCATGAAGCCAAGAGGAGAATATGATCCCACTTTCCCTTAGGATACCAGGACATATCCTTTAGGAAAGGTGACAATTCATCCTGGGATAGCAAGTTATATCCCAGAGAGAAGGTAAGAAGCAGAGGTTAGGTGAGACAGCAAATGAAAAGAAAGTAGTCTGGAGTCAGTTCATGGAGGACTCTAAGCAATAGAGCTATGGCTCCACTGTATAGGCAGTAGGAAGCCATTCAAGAATTAATGAAAAAGAAATGTCATGCTAAGTTATAGGCCTGTTGAAAGAGTACTGTAATGGTAACTTAAAAAAGAAAATCTTATGATCTGGGAAAGTAGCTGATGACAGTTGACACTACTGCCACAGTGCAGAAATAGTATCATGAGCTTCATGGAAACAAGCTCAGAGGGAAATGTAAACAAGGCTATATTCTGTACTTGACCCTAAATATGAACTTCCAATTTCTAATATACTGTAGGTGTTCCACTCTATACAAGTTCAAGTCTCTTAATTCAAATTGTTAAATATTGCTAAAAAGAATATAGTGTGATATTTTTCAATTAAATACAAAACTGATATTAGTTATGTTACAGTAAAACTTTATTTCATCTTCCTATATTTAGGAACTTGATTTGTACTCCCAATGAAACCTGAGCAATTCTGAACCCTAATGTAAGAGGTTCTTACTCCTTTTCTTGTCATTAAATGCAATTTTTTTTAAAGCGGAGAATGGCCAAAAACAAACTCCTGAATAAAATGTTTCCCTGTAGTCTAAGTTTATCTTAGAATTCTAGGATTCTCACAAAGTTATGCTGTCCTTCATGAGGACTTGTGTACATTTAGTCTAGGAAGATAAAAATAGCCAAAGGGTTAGAATGGCTAGAGCAAGAAACTGATAAATACACACAGATATCATTTTTTATAATAAGTTGTTCTTCAACTTAGGACTTCTCAGCATCTTATTTGTATACTTCAAATCAGACTCAAAGAAACATGAAACTCTAAAATTACCTTGAACTTCCTCAGTGTAATTCTTTTTTATCCTTGACAACAGGGGGAATTGTCATAGTGCAAGTTCTGAGTAAAGAATTTTGATTCATTTGTTGTTAAAAAAAACCTTGATAAATCATATTCTTAGATATAGTCTTTAATTCTCCAAATCATTTACAAAACCTTCATTTATTTAATTTAACATTAAAGAATGGGAGTATTAGCTGGGAACAGGTGGCTCACAACTGTAATACTACATACTCAGAAGGCTGAGATCTGAGGATCACAGTTCAAAGTCAGGCCAGGCACCAAAGTTGGTAGTATTTAATGTCAAATATACTCTTTATAATTTTCAGAATAAGAAAAAAAAGAGAAGAGCTGGATAATGCAAAATAAAGAAGTAAAAAAGATTAATTTTATGTTTGGAAATAAGAATCTGGAGGTAAACTTGGAGAAACAATCTGTGCTCTAGTTTTAAGAACTGATGTCTGAGCTGGGAGTGTAGCCTAGTGGTAGAGTATTTGCCTAGCATGCACAAAACCCTGGGTTTGATTCCTCAGTACCACATATTCAGAAAAAGCTGGAAGTGGTGCTGTGACTCAAGTGGCAGTTTGCCTTGAGCAAAAAGAGGACAAGGACAATGCCCAGGCCCTGAGTTCAAGCCCCAGAAATTGTCAAAAAACAAAAAACAAACCTGATGTCTTAGCAAAAAAAAAAAAAAAAAAAAGATGCTACCAAGAAAAATGCAAAGAAGATCTTGTAAAATGAGCCAAGGAATATTTAGAAAAGGGGAGGAGATGTACTAGGAGGAGATGACTTGCACTAATAAATTTAACTACCAAGAAGGCATGAATCAAGCTGTTGTTTCTTTTCTTCATCACCACATAGAACACACTTGCCATTTACAAAGATTCTCTAGAACTTTCTCTTCCATTGTTAGATGATGAGAAAGCACCTACGCAAAGCCAACTAAAGAGAGACATTAAACCAATGAAGTCACAGACAACAAGAAGGAATTCAGAGAGTATTTTCCACATAGTAATCGATGAATACAGGGATTATTTCCAGGGTTCTAATTTAGGTTTTGTTTGTCATCAATCGAATTTTGAGTATTATTCCTTCCATAGGAGAATGTATTCAGCCTTCCCAACTTACAATTTTTGGGGTCATTGCCCATATACATTGATGGGTATTATATGTGTATCATTATTGTCCCCAATGTTGCTTACTATTGTTGAATGTTAAAACATAATTCACTGGAATAGAACTTTTTAAAATGGTTAAATAATACCCAATGATTAGGCTGGGTAGTCTTGAAATAAATTCTGTTTGAGATCCTCTTTCAGATTAGAAATGTTCTTTTAGACATGGAAAGAGTTCTTTAGGTGTCAGCATGGCTAGACTGAGAGCAGTCACTTATCTAGGGATTCTTTAGTTCTGCACCGTGTCATTGAAAGGACACAAGGCATCCATGGGTGGCTAGATTTGTCCTTGAGACCACAGTTGCTTCCCTCATATCTAATGCCTTGGTACATCTTTTGCCTGAAAAAGGTTCTTAATCAGAGAACCTATACATGGTTCCCCCAGCATGGAGTATTTTAGAATAGTCATTTAGGACTCAGGTCAGGAAGCTAAGGGTTGCCACACATAGCTTTCCAATAATCGGGAAATGAAAACTGCTAGGCTCTCAAATCTTCAGACCTGCAAGTATTACATCATCACTTCTACTGAATTTTATTGATCAAATAAATCAGGAGATTCTCAATGGGAGGTGTAGCATAGAATTCAAAGACAAATTTAACCCACCATAGCCCAATATGGGACCTGACCCCGATAGTGACCCTCCTTATTTGGTCTCCTATTTCATAGTAGAAACTGCAGAGATAAAGAAGAAGAATCTCGTCCAGAAAGTTCAATGTTACAAGAAGAATTTAAAAAGAAAGTTTTCCTATTCTGCTCAATTTAGGTCAAGTTGATTCATTCTTTTTGTAACAACAACAACAAAACAGCTGATATAGGCATATATGGGAAAGTGTTACATAAAAAGAATGCTATACTACAAAGAAAATATTTCTATATGCAGAAAGTATAGAAGAAAAGAAAGGAATGATGTAATATAGAGTCTCATTAATATGTATTTTCAGTTCCCAGAAAAAAACACTACAAAATAGTATTCCACTATAATCTGTAGGAGATATTGCCAATTGCAATTTCAGACTTAACCAGTCTTTTGGTATATCAGAATCTTAACTCTCACAACTAAAAAAAAAATTTGAAACTCAACCTAGAAGAGATGCTACCTAGAATATTTACACATAAAACTATGTGAAAACAAGAACCCAGAATTACATGCATGTCTAAAATACTTCTTGCATATATCTCCTAAGAAGTTCACTGTTCATTATACAGTAAATCAACTGTTTCAACCAATGCTATTGTTCTAATAATCTAAATGAAATTAATTCATACCTTAATCTAGAACAATTCTGCTAAAACAAGAGCTCCCTAGGCTCCAGTTATCAAAGAATGCCTTCTCTCTAGACAAAAGCATATTGAAACAGCGCCCCCCTGTGTCCTTTACTTTGATGGCACAATCATAGAACAATGACAAACCTCATAAACAATGAGAGTATTTTAATTCCAGGGGTAGCCCAGTTTAAAACCTCAGGAACAACTAACCAGTTTTAAGTTGTCATAAACAGTTAGAAAAGTGTTGTCCTTAGAAAATATTATATAACCACAAATACATATAAAGTATGTACATGTATAAGTAACACCTCCTACTATACCCGTGGGAGATTGTCCAATCCTTCCTCCAAAGGGGAAATGTTGTTCTTCAAAAACTTGCAATGAAATTATACTAGGGTTTCTGCAAAAGTGGTCCACAGGAAAGATGTATCAAAACAATAAGACTCTTCTTTCCGCAGCCTCTTAAATTTGTCTTAGACTATAGAGATAGATTCTCTTGAGTTGCAAACAAGGAACCTGCACTTCTTACCCAAAACTCTGAATATGATGTGACCACAGAGGTCTGAGAATTGATATTTTGTAGCATCCCATAGAAAACAACTTTTCTATGAAAGATGATTAGATTAATAAGAAAAGTACTAATTTATAACATGGAATTCAAGTCAGTCTCTAAGTACTACAGAATTATGTTTAATTCTATGTCTCAAAATAGTATTATCAGGCTGTTGCCTAGTGGTAAAGTGCCTGCCTAGCATGGATGAAGCCCTAGGTTCAATTCCTTGGTACCACATACACAGAAAAAGCCAGAAGTGGTGCTGTGGCTCAGATGTGGCACTTGCCTTGAGAAAACCCAAGGACAGTGCCCAGGCCCTGAGTTTAAGCCACAGGATTGGGGGAAAAAAGAAAAAGAAAACAGAAACAGTATTATCTGTACTCATTCATACATTTATTTTAATCATGTATATTTGACTGCCTTAATAGTGACCATGTACTACTCAGATCCAACACCAAATCTCTACTCTCTCTGCCAGTATCCTTGAGTCCACCAATAGGGAAAACAAGAGTTGTGAAAATGCATTTTTTCCACATGTTTCAAATAGTTGTTCTTTACACCATTGAGCAACATATTGTTTGGTTTTTTTGCCAGTCCTGGGATTGAGCTCAGGGCCTGAGCACTGTCCTTGGGCTTTTTCAAGGCTAGAGCTCTATCCCTTGAGCCTCAGCACCACTTCTGGCTTTTTTCTATGTATGTGGTACCAAGGAATCGAACCCAGGTCTTCGTGCATGCTAGGCAAGCACTCTACTACTAGGCCTAACTCCTGGCCCTAGAGCAACATTTTACTGGCTTAAAGCTCAATTAGCTTTCAGACAAGGATGTGTCCATGAAAATTAATACCCCAGAACACAGCTAATTTTTTTCATAGAGAATGTACCCATTCTTAAAATAATCCAGTTTTCCAGTATAATTCTGAAACTCATTCAAATTCCTATAAAATAAAAGTTAAAAATTTCTGACATCTCCCCAAACAATATTTTTTAGAAAAACTGTCAAACTCAGTGTTAGTGGCTCATGCCTATATTTCCATCAATTTGGGAGAATAAAACCTAGAAGATAAAGGTTCAAAGCCAGCTGAGGTAGAAAAGCCTGTGAAACTTCATCTCTAATTAACCAGCAAAACAATAGACTGGAGGCTAAAGTGATAAAGCAAGAAAGCTAAGCCATACCAAGACCTGGATTTCAAGCCCCAGTAATAGTACAAAAATTTTTAATAATAGCAATAATAATTTTTCATACCTCTTTACAGCAGTATACTAATACCAAAGGGAAAAGCACTATGAAGGTAGAGAAAGACTATAAAATAAATAGAATATAAAGTATGTTGTATGTATTTTATTTCTAATAGAATTCTACTTACCACTATTATGATAATTATTCATGACTAAAACTGAAATTTGAAAATTGGATTGAAATTTTATTTCTGCAAGCATTATCTGTATGATTTATTTCTTGATCAACTTTGACTACCTTGTTTTCCCATCTACAAAACTGTAGTAACACCAAGGTTTCTATATAGTACATTCACACATTAGGCAGAAAAAATGGCAATACATCTGAAAATTGTGTCATGACTAATATAAAAGCAAATATACATAGCTAATTAATCAGAGCAGAAGAAAAGAGGTCACAGTACTTTAAACTATACACAGACCCTCACAATATAGGTAGGATGTGTTCATTTATGCCAAAGGAACAAAAAATACTTTTAGAACCTAGTTTTGTATAATGTACAATAATTTTATATATCTACAAATAAACTCATAAAGTCTAGGCCAGTACTTGGCTACATCTGAAACTGTTCCAAACTCATCAGTCGGGTTATACATATTAGAAGGATTTCTCAGCAAGGTTTACCTCAAAAATTCTAATTGCTACACCATTCCTAGAAGGAGCCTAACCTCCTGTTTAAAAATCTTTCTTGTTCATCTTTGATTTTTTTTTATTTTAAAAGGAAGCAAAGGCCAAACATTGATAACTCATACTTTAAATCCTAGCTCCTAAGGAGGCTGAGAGCTGAAGAGCAATGTCAGCCCATCCAGACAAAGCTGAGAGACTTTTACTTCCAATTAACTAGAAAAGAAAAAAGGAAAGAAAAAGAGAAGGGAGGAAGGGAGGGAGGGAAAAGGAGGTGGAGGAGGACTAGGAGGAGTTGGGGGGGGGTGTGGGAGAGAAAAAGGCGAAGGAGAAGGACATGAAGATGTGGCTCATGGTAGAGTAGCAAGTCTTGGGTAAAATAACTAAAGAAGGGCACCATGAGGCCCTGAGTACAAGCTTCAGTACAGTAGCACACTAAAAAAGAAAAGATGCAAAGAAAGGAAGCAGAGAAGATCGAGACTTCTGCAAATTCCTGAATTTCTGCAGTCTGAGTTTATAGTCTGTCACTGCTATTTCCTAATGATATAATTTCAAACACTTAAAATTACCTCTCTTTGTACACTTGAATGAAGACAGTGCAAAACTGAAAGAGATAGCCATAACAATGAAATAATGAAATTGTATGAAACCCTTACCATGCCAAATTAAGGGTCAAATTTGAGCTTTAAATAGTTATGCAGTCAAATTTCTACAGGAATGTTTGCTAATTAATTTCTCTAACAATTATACATGAACTTATTCTTTCATGTAGAACATGAGAAAGATTTTACTGATCATAAGCAAAACATGCTCATTATCATTTAAAATGTCCATAATCATTTACAAAGAGAAGATGGACATCTATCAGACATTTTGGAAATAAATCATACTTGGTGTGAGTGTTAACAGACATTAGATTCATTCAGCAGTTTATAGAGGACCCTAGTATGTAACAGGCAGGACATTAGAAGCTAGAAACCATATTAATGTCAAATGCAAGGATGGCTTCTGCTGACCACATAAAGCTCACTCAATCAGAAACAGTGGTAAAATGAACAAACTATAAAAGAAATACAACTGACCTAATCAGGGAACCTAAAGCCATTCCAATGAGGGAAGGGATTTTTTTCCCTTGAAGCACCATAAACATGCTTTGAAACGATATACTTAAACACAGGAGAACAATGATGCAGGTAAACATTTCTTTCATGTAAAGTCCTGACCATTCCCTAGTTAAGAAAAATAAAATTACACTAAAAAAACTAAAAAGTTTTTATAAGTTTAGTGTGTTCCAAATGAAATGCTTGGAACAGTTTCACATAATTATACCTACCATCAGGAAGAATGATATTGCACCATTCATTAGGAAATGGAATGACTTGGAAAAAATTATATATTAAACACAGTAAGCCAGGCTCAAAAATGCATTACAACAACAACAACAACAAATAGCTACATTCTTAAAATACTAGTTGTTCATTTTTTTTTAAGTTGTGGTAATAGGAGTATAGTACCTGTGGGTGTACCAACTTTGTATTGTACTTTGGCAATGAACTCATATGGTGCAAAATGTATGAAGATATATTATACAAAATATCTGCACACATTTACACATAATGTACCTGTTATGATAGTAATTTTCTTCAGTGAAGAAATAATGTATAAATTATGATGTTTATATGTATAGTGAAATTTTAGTTTCACAAATATGGGTTAATCAAAGTTGTCAAGGGCAAACAGTAGGTTGTAGATTTATATACATACAATGTATTTCACATAAATATGAAAACTTATTACATAGCACTACCAGGCATTACCAGGTGTTACAAAGGTATAAAACCAGGACAGGAATATATATACATATATGTATATATATGCAAATGTTAAGTTAGTGTTCCCCTTATACTAGAAAGAAAGGAAAAAAAGCAAAACAAATCAAAGGAATGTTAAAAAGCAACCATGTGCATATTTTTTTTTCTAAAACGAAAAATACCTTCATCTTCATATGTTGGAAATTTTTTCATGGTTTGAAAAAATTATTCCTGCAAGCTCCTACATGAATAAAATTTTTAATGGGCTAATGAAAAGAAACCAGACTGGAAGGTCATAAACAGTATGGTACTATTTTTTATGCAATATTCACAATTGGCAAATCCATAGAGACCTAATGCAGATTAATGGCTGTCAGTGGCTGACATTGGGTGGAGATGGGAGTGACTGTTTAATAGGCACAGGGTTTTTTTTTATAAAGTGATGAAAATGTTTTGAAACTAGAGAAACGTTGATGGCATACCATTGTGAATGAGCTAAATGGCAGTGAACTGAACACTAACATGGCTAATTTTATATCCTGTGAAATTTCCCTCTTTAACAACAACAAAAATCCTTTTAAAACTTTAAGAACTTATTATACTTCAAGGAATAAAAGACAACTGACAGCTAGAGTAATCAGTGAGGCGACTCAAGCTAGTTATGAAAGAGATGATTTGGTCTGAAATACAGCAACAGTGAAGAAGTTATGAAAAGTGGAAAAATACCAGAGTTGTCTTCTCAAAGAGACTCAGTAAACCACTAACCAAGGGAAGAGAGGAAGAATGTGAAGCTGACAATAAGCTAAGATTTGTGATTTTCTGACATCGGTGGAGAATATTCCTTTCCCACTGAAGGGTAACAGATGAGAAAGAGCAAATTCCCCAGGAAAAGCATTAAGTTGGTTGACAAATACTGGATTTGATATGTCTATAGGTTGTATGAATGAAGATACTGAGTAGGTAGTGAACAATAAAACTTGAACCTCAAATGACAGTATCATAGCTGCGACTATACAGGCAGATGAGATCATCCAGTAAAATGAAAATAATTTTAAGGTGAAGCCTAAAAGAACACAAACACTAAAATCCTACAACAAAAACCTAGAAGGAAAAAAATTCAAGTGTTTTAGGAAGGAATGAGTAGTCAAACTGTCTCAAATTCCTGAGAACTCAAACTAAGGACTGAGAAGTAGGTCTTGAGGCATAAAGTTGTCTTCAGAAAATTCAGTGAGAGAAATGTCCTGTTGAGACATAAGAAAATGTAACAGAATATATTCTTCAATAGCTACTAGTCTCTATATTAATGACACAGGTACCAATATATGTCAGAGAAAGAACTTCATCTAGAGAGAAAATGAGAAGAGAAATATGATACACATTTCTAAACTCAGGGTTACAAAGAAATCTCACAGATCCACAAACTACACTATGGTTTCTCAAATCCATCCACCAGAATCACCTAAAATGGAAAAATGTAATGCCCCAATCCTAGCTATACTAGGGCACACAACTCCTCACTTTGCCACTGCTCAGCCTCACATATTCATCCCCACTCAGAAATACGGAAGTGTCTTTCCCTAGGAAGCTTCAAAATGCATAGCTGACAGAGAGCAAATACTCCTGAGCTACTATATGAAGTGTGAACATTTTTCCATTTCATTTTTCTTAAAAGTATATCTTTCACCTTCAGAATGTCACCATCATGAAACTTGGTGGATAAGTGAAAGATAGAGACTTTATGTCTCCTTTTCTTACTTCTCAGCTAGAATGGCATAACTTATGAAGTATTCTCAGTTGGGAAATTGACCCAAATTCTTTCAAATGTTTAGTCATTTTTTCTTAGAACCTCTCCCATATCTTTCCCAAGGTGCCGACATGGTTTTGTAAAGGAGCCCTTATGCTTTTGGGGACAAAGGCAGGTTCAGCCTCAATGAGGTCATTAAAACAAAACATCAAGTTCCCAGTGCCCTAAGATTCCAAGCCAATGACCTACAGACTGTTCCAGCTGATCTTAATTTTCTTGGCAGGGCACAGTCAGAGTACTGTAATGTAATGCAAAATGTCTCTAAAGAGAAACCAGATACTGGCCAGCGTCTTGCCAATACACAGTTAAATAATACCAAAGTAGCCCTTTCTTCTAAATACTGTGCTTCCTACCAGATGTCACCCTTCCCAAGAATGAAAGTAATCTTCCACTGTGAATGTGGGCCAACTGAAAGCTTTAGTAGACTCTGCCCCATAAAGCATGAGTGCTTTTTAAATGGCATTCATGTGCCATTTAAAAGCCTGAAAATGCTTGCAAGAAGACCAGAGACAAAGAATGGAATTTATTCTGAGCAAGGGTAATCTAAATTTAGAATGTGCTTATAGTGGTAACACAATAGACAAATGTTGATTCTGTCTAGGAGCTCCTTCAGTATTTGACAATACCAGGCACCCTTCCAGAACATAAACCAAATTTCACTTTCTAAGCTTCTTTGCAATTTTAGTGTCATTCATATTAAACTATGATTGTGTTCCTAGACAAACTTCTCTGTTCCTTCCCAATTTATATATTCAATCTTTAAAAAAATATATTCATTCATCAAAATTTTATTCAGGTGCTGTTAAGTGCTTGCCTTTGTTTACTAGCTAGATACTGATTAAAATATAACTTAACAAAATAAAGTTCCTGCCTTTATAGCTTGTGTTCCAGCGGGAAAAGGCAGAGCATAAGCACATGTATGTACAAATATACTAGATGGCAATTGCTAAAAGGAAGGTGGGTAACCATTAGAGTGTGGATTCAGAATGCCTGCCAAAGGCCCAAGTGTGAAAGCTTGGTCCCAACTCTGTCATGCCATTGGGAAAGGAAGAAACTCTCAGAAGTAGGACTTAGTGGAAGGAAGTTAGGTGCCTGGGAGAGTGTGCTTGAAGGATACTGAAATCCCAACACCTTCACCTCTATTGTTTCCCATACAATAGAAGGTAAAGAGCTATGCCCTACTTTGGTGCTCCCCCTCACCATATAGTGCCTTTCCACAGGTCCAAAACACATGGGGCAACATAACCATGGACTAAGTTCTCCTGAACTATGAGCTAAAATAACCTTCTGCTCTTTTAAGTTGAAGATCTCAGCCATTTTGTTATAGTAATAAAAGCTGACCTAATAGAGTAAAGAAGTAATACAGGATGTGTGAAGAAAGATAATGTTAACCTTTGGATTCTCATGTGAGCTAAAATCATCTTTAATTATGAACCAACTATAAACTAATAAGGATCTCCTATAGCAGAATAAAAGATCAAATCGATAACTATCCTAACTTGAAAAAGTCTTGGTACCTGATAAGAGTCATTCATGTTCTCGATTGCAGAATACTTCACCAACAAATCTTTTCCATGAATAACTTTCTCCTCTTTGAGTTAAATGTAATTTGGTCTAAGTAACATAATTTTAAAAAAACTCTGAGAAAATGTTTATTATATATATACCTTCTCCAAATCAAACACACTCATATAGCTTTGCATGATCCTTTTCTACCTTTTTTTTCTCCTAAATGTGTTTCTCATTGTATTAGGTATATTTGCATTAAAAAGTTTAAGGCTTCAGATTGAGTTCACCCAATTTGAGATGAATGTCAACAATATATTAAAAAAGTAAAGTCATCACTCTCAAATCAAACTAATCAGAAAATTGAACTTTACAAATTCATACCAGCATATTATTCAAGAAAAAAAACACTAGACACACTAATCACAATTTTAAAAGAAAAATTTCTTATATTGTAATGAAACCAAATAGTACACTTCTTAAAAAATCAGCCCACTATCTAGTATATGATTTTTTTAAGAAGCAAAGCTTATGAAAATATTTTATATTAAGAAGATCTTGACAGAACACCGACAGGTTCTCAGCAAGGTATGTTGTAGGACAGAGTGCATCTAGAAACCAGATCCCTTATGTCTATGTGAGTACCCTCCCCTTGGAACATCTTCATGTATGTTTAAGGGACATGTGTCTCCCCATTTCCATGTGATGTACTTTGGCATAAATCATTCATCAGTGCCATTAATACTTAATAATTAAAGCATCTTCTAGTATCTTCACTTTGGTCTGAGAGACAAAAGCCCATGTGATATTCCATTTAAAGTTCTTGAGTGAATTTTATGAATATACAGAAAACAAAGAAAGCACAGCATCTCACTGATCTATAGTGGCTTGCAATTATATATAAAAGTAATCCCTTGGTTATCTCATATTGTTACAGTATCTCACTTTGTTATCTGATATATTGCATATATTTGTATTTGGTTATTTGAAATTGGATAGGGAAGGGGGAAAAACAAAATGGGGGGGGGGAGGGAAACGGGGACCAAGACATGAGAAAGGGTATCAATATATGTGAATTAATGCACCTTCTATCTGGCAAATATAATGTAACCCTTCTATTAATTACAATAAAAATATATGAAAAAAAGTAATGCACAAAATCACAAATGTCTTCACTAGCTTTATTGCACATAGTCAAATTTTCTTGTGTTAATGAAAGCAAAATATTCCACTGGTAATACAGGAGCTGAACATGTAATTTTTCTTTTGAAGACAGAATATTTTATAGAAGTAGAAATATTTTAACTATTTAATGAAGACCATTGATTAGAAGAAATATATCAAAATAAATTGATTTAATAAACCTAGTTTCAATTTTAAATTTAGCTTCAGTAACTACTTACTTATCAATTATTTCAGCAAAAGATCCTAACAACATGAATCCAAGATTAACCACTTGATGCAAAAATAATTTTATGGGGGCCGGGAGTTTGGCCTAGTAGTACAGTGTTTGCCTAGCATGCACAAAGGCCTGTGCTGGAAAAAAAGCTGGAAGTGGTGCTGTGGCTCAAATAGTAGAGCTCTAGCCTTGAGAAAAGTCCAAGGACAGTGCTCAGGCCCTAAGTTCAAGCCCAATGACTGGCAAAAAAAAAAAATAATTCATGCCAAGTAAATAATAGAATTTATTTTGGCAAGCATAGTGGAAAAGGTAAACTGATGAAAGTGATGGGGGAAAAGAAAGGAAGGAAGGAGGGGCCGGGAGTTTGGCCTAGTGGTAGAGTGCTTGCCTAGCATGCACGAAGACCCAGGTTCGATTCCTCGGTACCACATACTTAGAAAAAAGCCAGAAGTGGTGCTGAGGCTCAAGTGGTAGAGCTCTAGCCTTGAGAAAATCCAAGGACAGTGCTCAGGCCCTGAGCTCAAGCCCAGGACTGGCAAAAAAAAAAAGAAAGGAAGGAAGGAAAACAGGCAGATAAATAAAAAACAGCAGAGAGACAAGCTACTTAGGTAAACTGGTCAAAAAGGCTATCTTGATGGGTTAATCTTAAACTGATGCCCAAAAAATAAGGAGAGAAGGATTAGCCATGTAAATAAAGAGCCAGGAAAGCATTTCTGAATACAGTCAAGCCAATGGCTTGAGGCAGAAAGAAGTTTGCTATGTTCACTTCGGTAGGACTGTGGCTTGAACATAATGAACAAAGAATAGAATGTAAATGAGGTTTAAGAAGTAAACTATGCCAAACCACATGCAGACTTGTAGGCCAAAATAAGAAATGCAGACTTTATTATAAAGTTATCAGTGAGATGATGTGATCTGTTATTCTACAAGTTTAGCTAATAATAAGTGATATGCCATATACGGTGTATAGCCCATGTTATATTAATGTGGAAACCAGATCATCTAAAGTTTCTTCGTGTATGACAAGTATGGCTTAAATTAGGATGTGGCAGCAGTTGACTAATTAACTGGACCAGAAAATTGTGTCCTTTGTTTTTGTCTTGAACAACCATATGATGGTTTCAGAATGAAGAAAATAGAATTTAGAGAACACAGTTGTTGTGACCATTCCACACCCTTGAAGCCAAACTCAAACTAATGCATATTATCTCTTAGACCTATGCCAGCATCAAATGTTTTCATTTGTATGGCAAAGTATCTTATCTTTGTAACAGCTGAGGATCAAGTTCAAAACCAGCCCAGACATATAAATCTGAGAACCTCTTATCTCCTGCTAACCAGCAAAAAGCTAGAAGCGACAGTGTGGCTTAAGATGTACAGCCCCATCCTTGTATGAAAAAAAAAAAACTGAGCAAGAGTTCAGGCCATGAGTTCAAATCCCAATGCCAGTACAAATTTTAAAAGTTTACATTTAATCTCACCTTTTCTGCTCTAAGTTTGACCTCCCATTCCAAACTCCCAGATGGATCATATTCTTACTAGGCAAACTTTGACTGTGATACAACCTTTTTAATTTAACTTGACACTGTTCTTGTTATCCTCATACAGACTGTTCTAGTGTTCCTAGCCCCACAGCACTTTAAATGCATTTTTTGTCAAATGAAATCTAGTAACGTTATGTGAAATTATTCATGGTGGCTGAGAAGAAACTTCCAGAGCCAGAGAGGCCAAAGATAACTTTGACTTGTCTATCTGTTGCTTGGGAGGTACTAGGCCTTCTACAGCCCTATCATTTATTTGGGGAACAAACAGAATAACCACCAATTTGTCAATCATCTTTTGGAATATAAGCATTTTATTAAGCATCTAAAACCTCCTGTTGGTGTTTATTTTCTCTGTGACTTTGAAATTTCAGTGTTTAGGGCAAAAAGAAGGAAAGAAGGTTTCTTTCCCTTTGTCAATTCTCCCATTTTTCTTGTAAATTAATTCTGAATCTTCCTGTTTATTTCTTATCCAGGCAAAGGCTTGTGGTCACTTCCTCAGGTCTTCTTTGAGTTGTCTTTTAACCTGTTAAGACTACAATTCTGAAGCCTAGATCTTCATCCACATACATACAGTCATGCACCTTGAATTCATTACTATTCCTCATAAGTAGTGTCTATAAAAAACTGTAAAAAATCTTTTCTAGTACAAGATCCACATTATATTGAACTAGGGATGACATCATTCTTCCTGCTCTGGATAGAACATAATATATTCCCATAGGGAGGACAAAGCAGAAGGTAGTCTTTCAAAAAGTAAACAATAAAACCTAAATTGAAGATAAAAATTAGACTGCAAATATTCTCTGCAAACTAACTAAGCTTCAAGCTGGAAATAAAAACTTAACAAATACAAGATCTGCTAGAGGATTTCATCTTTAAAACAGGGAGAGACTATTGTCCTCTGCTTAAAATGAAGATTAGCTTAGTATGAGCTGGAGAGGACCCTGAGTTGGTATCTCTGATTATCAAGGACTAAGGGACACAAATGTGTCTACACTTTGTCTGATCTAAAATGTACACTCATGACAATGCCTAACATTGACCATCATGGAAATGTGGCATCTATAAACACTACTGTCTAATAAATACACTCTATGGAAATCAAATGAATTGAGACAAAGGAATGGACACTGTTTACTTGACAGACTACCAAGTAAACCAATCAGTAAGTCAACATAGATCATACCTGAAAGCAATTGGTTTTAGTGCCTGCTTACCTTGTTTTTGTTTTATATCATCCCCTATTCCATGGCACTAAGCTATCTATTATTCTGTCCTGTCTTCTTATGCCATACCTTCTGAAACTGTAGCCCACACAGAACTTAGGTCCAGACACCCCCCCGACACACACACACTTGCTGAATGAGCAGGGATTCTCTCTTCCTTTTGCTATAATTGGGTGAGAGCAGGATACACTGAAATAATCTCTCTTTCTCTCTCCAGACACAAACTCCAATCAGTAGTTACTCAATAATGAATTACTAATAAGAGGAAGATTTAGAGACAGCCATTAGCAAGCAATAATGCAGAGAAATGACAGAGCATGAGGCGGATTTGCAAGGAAATTCAGAGAGTATTCAGTGTACTTATGGGAGGACAAATGAGAGAAAGGAGAAAATGGTTGCTTTGATTATTGCTGACCTTCTAGTTCTCCACTTCAGTATCTCATGAAATTGGTGATCTTTTGGCCTTCAAATACAAAAACAGTACCTTACAGGCTATAGTTAGTTCACTTGAGGTTCTATTTTCTCTAACAATCAATACATGGCTAAAACACCAACTAAAGTCCATGTGTAATTTCCCTACCTTTTCTCAACTAAATAACTTTGTTCACAGTTTTGCAAGATCAGATTAACTGAGTCTGAAAGTGGTAGGAAATAAAATAGCACAGATTTTGTACATGTGACATAGATAAAGACACACAGGAAGTCAAATTCCCCTGTCCTTTCTCAAAGGTCATCACTCAATGGGTTTTGCAAGACCACGTATTCTACGGAAGGTGTTTTAGTGATGACACTTCAAGAAACACTGCTCTACAGTTGATTTTCACAAAGCTACAGAGATGTGTATTTCCTTAAATGCTTCTCCAAAAAGGAGGGTATTCATCGAGTACTGGCATTAAAAAGTAATAAATTGCTTCTACCATTACAGATTTGTTTGAAATACTAATAGAAACAAGTACTGCTTCTTTTATTCTCTCTTCATATATATTTGTGTTTCATGACACATCAAATGAGATTTTGTAAAATAGCTTAGAGGGCTAGAATAAAATTTATGATGCTGTTTCCATCTGAGAATGAATTCAAGCTTCCGAAGAGCTAATTTGCAGACTTTTGAAACACAACCAGTTGTAATTTGAACATTTCATGTGCCATTCCAACAGAGAAAATTTGATTATAGATGAGTTTAGATGAAACCAAGAAATTGTTATTTTTGCAAGGGAATAATGGCATTTGGGTTATATTTTTTAAATGGGTTTCTCAGAAATGAATATAAAGCTAGGTAGAACTGCCATGACAGGATAACTGAAATTTATTCTGAACTATTGTGAAAAGGAAAATAAAAATTTAAGACTAGATAAAGTAAATGAGGTAAATCTTGATAATTGCTGTGTCTGGAGAAGTGAGAGTACAAGAAGTAGAGCTGTTCTCTATTTGTGTGCATATGAGAGAAATGAGCAAGTGACAGTTTAGTAAATGTAGCAGCCACACAAGAGTCATTTTGGGTTATTCTTACAGGTTCAGCACATAAAATTGGAATTTTAAATGTATCAGAAAGAACAGAGACCAATTTATCTCTTGAAAATCCCTGAAACAATAAAAGAAAGTAGAAAACTAATTTCTTAATTATTTTCAAATATACAATGAAAGCTTACTTCGGAAAAAAAAAAAACAGACTTGAAGTGGTATTAAAAAGGGTGAACTGGGCTGGGAATTTGGCCTAGTGGTAGAGTGCTTGACTAGCATGCATGAAGACCGGGGTTCGATTCCTTGGTACTACATACATAGAAAGAAAAAATAAATAAATAACCAGGCACAGTGACTCACACCTATAACCTTAGCTACTCAGGAGGCTGAGTATGATCTGAGGATCATGGTTCAAAGACAGTCAGGGAACAAAATTCAATGAGACTCATCTCCAATTAATCACCAGAAAACCAAAGTGGTGCTATGGTTCAAGAGTAGGCAATAGCTTTGAGCTGAAGAGCGTAGGGACAATGCCCAAACCCAGAGTTCAAGTCCCACAAATGACCAAAAAAAAAAGTGTCTGTGTGTGGGGGGGGGGAAATAAACTACATAGAGATAAGATATTCTCATTGTTTTTCTTTATTTAAAATGTAAGTATGGAAAAATCACTTCAAAATTTTTAAGTCTTAAAATGTGGGTGACATAGCCTGGCTTGTGTCTGTAATCCTAGCCACTCAAAAGGCTGAGATCTGAGAAGCAAGGCTTCAAGTCAGCTCAGGTAGGAAAGTCTGTGAGAATCTCCAACTAACCAACAGAAAACTGAAAGTGGCATTATAGCTATAAGGGTAGAGCACTAGCCTTGAGTGAAGGAAGTCAGGTACAGCACCCAGGCCCTGAGTTCAAGTCCAGGACCAAACACACACACACACACACACACACACACACACACACACACACACACACACACACACACACACACGTAGGTGACAGACTTCCTAGTATTCTCGGGAAACAAAATGCAATAGACGGTATACTGTATATAAAAGTTGGTTATTAATAACACAAATAAATACTAGTAAATAACCAGTTATTTGACAGATCTTTCATATCAACTTTCAGAAAGAAAAATGCGAAGACAAAATACAAAGAATTATGCTTCAAGAAGCAGTAGAAAACAAGAGAAAAGGTTTAGGATCTTAGAGAATATTAAGAAATGATATTTATCACCCATGCTATTCATGTTATGGATAGTTTTAACAATCCATGCTGATGTGTGCTTATTACTTATATTATTTTACAATCATTGTTTTCTGGGAAATTATGTCTTCCTAAAATGAAACTGTTGAATCTTTGAAAAACATAGATTTCTGGTGCTAATTGTGTTACTCTTAGCTGCCTACCATTTCCTAGGCCCAGTTACATATTTGTGAAAAACACATCCCTCCAAACTCAGAGTTTTTCATAAGTTTAATCTTCAAAATGCACCATGACTATATTCTACCCATTTACAAGTCACATAAACTGCCAGTGATTAACTCTTATCCCAATTTGTCTTCAGTAATAGGTGTTTAGGGCTTACTACTAAATTACATACCAAATTTAATCAGAAATTTTTAAAAGAGGTCAAATTCATAATGTAAGTTATCTTAATATATAGCAACACATATAACTGAATTGTTTCTATATTTATATATGCATAGATATATGTGTAGTATATAACTGATCATTGCTGAATTATCAATTTGCATGCTATTAGCAAACCCAAAGAAATTTTAGGGGTAGAGTTTGATGTATTGAGCATTTCAAAAATAGAGACAGATTTTTCATTCTGTCATTTTAAAGTAATAACACTGAAAGCCCATAACATTATATAGTTTGGGACTTTTACATACAAAACAAGCTAAAGCATTCCCTATTTGTGACTTAGAAGTACTTTACCAGTGGTGCACCATATAGGATCTCAAATTCTGTTATAGAGTGCCAAAAAGAGATTTCTGACTGAAATTTTCAATGCTTCTCCTTTGGAGACTCTCAGATTTTCTTGGCATTCATACATATATAAGAACAATGATTCACTTTTCCTTTGGGGAAGAAGGAATTTCTAAAATGTCTGAAATTGTGAAACAAATTAAAGACAATATAAAGCACAGAAACATCTTCATGTAATGATTCAAAAATAAGTTAACATTCAGTAGAAGAACGCAAGAAAATACTATCATTGACATCATCTCAACCCAAGCTAGAGAGAAATGGGCCAGAAATAGCATCATGTAAAAAGGATATGTGTGTCACAAAGACACTGAGCCTGGGGAAATCACTGACACCGTCAGATATTCTCAAAACCTCTCTCATTGCAAAGAACTGAGCATGTCCAAAGGAATCAAAATCAGTTCTGCTTGCAAAGTCTAGGTGTGGGAAAAGGATATTTAAGGCAAAAAGGAACCTTCCCTCTCTACAATTTTGAGATGTTCTCTTCACAGGGAATACTAGTCCAGCCCTTGGGCCTAGAAATAGATGGGCAGGAAGTGCCTTTGAAAGGCAGACAGTACTGTGGATTTGGCCCCTAGAATTCGAGCCAGAGCTAACTACTCAAAAAAAAAAGAGAAAGAAAGAAAGAAAGAAAGAAAGAAAGAAAGAAAGAAAGAAAGAAAGAAGGAAAAAAGAAAAGAAAAGAAAAAGCACAGCTGGCTATGTGAGTGCAGTAGTCTGAGCTTCCGAACATAGGACACTCAAAAGAGCAGGGCAACTACTGGACTCAATATCACTGTATCATCTTTTCTCTATTTTCTAATCTGCTAAGCCTAACTTGAAAAACATGTCCACTATGTCTTATTGTTTGACTCTCCTCCCCCACACAAAACACCTTAACTCTGAGACCTCACCATCTATCTTTCTTTCTCCTCACTGTACTAACCTGAACATACCAATACTTCTTTCCTCCTCATACTGGGGTTGGAACTTTGCTCAGCTTCACTGTTCAGCTGGTGCTCTCCTACTTGAACCATGCCTCTAATTATGACTCTTCCTTCTTTGCTAGCTATATTTTGGAGATGGAGTCTTACAGATGTTTCTACTCAGCTTAGTCATGAGTTAAGATCCTCCAGCTCTCATGTTCATTCCATGCCTAGGCCCCTATCTTTCTACTCTTCTTTTTCTGTTCAACTCCAACTCCAACCTCAACCTCAAATCAAAGTTCAGATTTGTTAAATGATGGGTTTTGTGTGAGTTATGAGTACCAAGGTGTACAATGCCTGGCCTGGTGAGGGAAATGTAACAATCCTTCCATTAGTGACTAAACTCCTCCAACTGAATATTATATCATCATCAGACATTTTGTTTCCTACTTTGGTCGTCAGGGACAACCTGAATCAACTTTTGTCACCAACATAGCACTAGGTCAAATCTATATCACCCCAGTATCCTGAACTGAAAGACAAACTCTGAAGGAAATTGGATATTCAAATAAGCCTTTTTGGTTTTTTGAGATCTGACTTCAAACTTATCCATGATAGTAGAACCTCCAGAAGAATCTCCTTTTTATCTATCCACAACCAAATTATAGTCAATTATATGTCAAATCCCCAATTCTCCAAAGAATGTACTTATATCCAATGTCGTACTCCAATTATTGTCCTATTTTATTGAGCATATATCTACTGCCAAGGGTATTTGCACAACTTCCAAATGTATAGGCCCACATCACTGAAGCAATTAAAGGTTAATAAAGGTATAGTGGGGGGCAGTGACTTCTGCCTTCTCCCCTCTCTGCTCCTTCCCTCACTATGAGAACATAGCTGCCTCCATTATTACCTCTACCGCCTAAGAACAAGTGCAGTTTGTCAAGTGAAGCTTTTCTTTGTTTTGCCAACTGGAAATAGATTACAAGATATGAATTCCTCTAGGATTCACAGATCTCTTATCTCAAAACATGCAATCATCATGTATTAACTTTGCATTGTTTACCTATTATTTTTAATTTGTCCTTGTCAATTTCAAACTAAAAGCTACATTTCAGAGGAGAAAAAAAAAGTCATTTTCAAAATTTTATCTTCTAACCAGGTACTGGTGGCTCATGCCTATTTGCTTAGCTACTTAGAAGACAGAAATCTAAAGATAGTGGTTCAAAGCCAGCCGTTCAGATAAGTCCGTGAGACTCCTATCTCCCTCATATTAATCCTCAAAAGCCAGAAGTAGAGCTGTGGCTCCAGTGGTAGAGCTTTGAGCAAAAAACTATGGGACAATGCCCCAGGATTGGCATATGTGCGTACATGTCTTCTAGTTGTAAAAAATCATAAGCCTTCTGTAGTCAGAGTTCTTGAAGTATGGAACTTTGTAAAATGAAGAGGATTTAAATCTGGCTCTAAATTCCATTCCATTTTGCCATTTCCTTCCTCATTGATTTGTCTTTGGCAAATGAGGTTGGTATTGTTGTAATGACTAAGATGAAAGAAGGTATTAAAGAAATAGCCAAACCCCATTTCACCTTCTCAAACACTGCCCACCGCCTTCCAATTAAAATTGGAACTTAGAATGGATAATCTACCATCCCATGTAGCTCTCCAACCCACCCAAGCACTACACTTTTGATCTATTCACTCTGGTAAATCAATAAACTAAGAAATGACTTTTATCCTCCCCTTACGCAGTTGAGAAAGCTGAGAACCTAAAAGACAACCAAAAGACATTCTGTAGGGAATAGATTATAGGGAATAATCTTTGTTAAATATTTTGTTTGTATTAAAAATAAACACACATACCTGTTTTTTCTTAGAATTTGACTTGGGAAACAAGCCTGCTGACAACACTGATGTAAATGGAGAACAGCATAACTCAGGAAAAGGATTTGGAATAGATGGCAGTTCCAGAACATCAAGATCTTTCTTTTTTCTCCTACACCAAGAGAACATAGAATGTAATTTACATAAAACAGAATGTAAAATGTAATTGCTGTCAAGGATGAAAAAGTGTTGCTAAAGCCCAACATGTACTATCCCATGACAGCGATGATATTATAGAAAGTGTGCAGAAGAGGTCTGCAATGCACTTTCTGTAGAGCAAAATACAATGTGCTAATTGATACACATACGTGTAATATTTCTTTCCTTTTTTGCCTTTAAAAATGCCACAAAGATTCTTCATTTTTCTGCCCACTGGTGAATTTTCCTGAAGCAGCAATATAGAGCATATGATTATTAGAGTAAAAATTATTCTAAGGACTGAAGAGGTTGCCACTGTTACATTTAGTGGACTGATCTATGGTATTTTCCTGAACACTTCTGAAAGTTATGATTTATTAATTATAGCTGTGATTTGTCTCACTTTGAATTTCATTCACAATGTTGCCCACACACAGTCTGTTGATTTTTCCAAGTTCTTATAGAAACTAAACTGCAAGGCAGTATTTCTGAAAAGGTGAGTTAGTTGATTTTGCTAGTATAAATGCCCTCTAGTCCACTGCAGAGGAATTTTAACTTCACCGTGGTCACAACATTTTCAAAATCTGAAAGGAAAAGGTATGGATATTAAAGCATATATATTTTTTATGTTATTTGGGTATTGTAGACATTTTCTTAAAGGCACTGGGCATTGGATGCTGTAGAGATTGGAAACTAAAGCCTTTTCTTTACTGTTGAACAGTAAAGACTGTTCAAATGTCAATCCATGCTTTGCTGTACTAGGGTCGCTGTTGAGACTATGTGGGAGATGAGCTCATTCTTGCTCTGATTTTTTTAATCTATATAATAAAAATACTGTTTATTTAAAAAACCCGAAAAGGTATAGGGCCATCAAAGCAGCAGCAACAGCAGCAGCAGCAGCACGGGGAAGTAAGTTTGGAGTTTGACCATCTATGCACAGGGATGGACAGAGACCCAAGACAGGGGAGATCTCAATGAAACGGTGACGCTATTTATAAGGCGCTGTGAGATCGCAATGTCCTGCCTTTGCTCTAGGAGCCAGCTCACAGGAGATTGTCTTCAAAGACTTTCACAAACTTGGCCCAGCTCTGGGCACAAGGCGCACCCCCCCCCCCCAACCCCCAGGACCGCCTCCTCACCTCCTAGCCAGCCTCCAACCCCAAACACTCCTCCGAGCCTTCCAGGGCTGCCTGCCTACCTGTCTGCGGCAGAGCCGGGGGTCCCGTCCGGAGAGGGCAGGATCGCCCGCGCGGGCAGCCACGCAGCGGGCGCCGGGTCCTGGGCGTCGCCCGTCCCCTGGACAGCTCCGCGCACCTGGGCGGCCAGCGGCGAGTCCTGGGCGGCCGCCCTGCCTGCGGCGCTCTGCCCATCTTGCAACGAAGTGGTCATGGTCGCCAACGCGGGGTCTCGGGCGTCATAGGCAACCTGGCGAAAGGAGAGAGGGTCGAAGGGGATCGGCAGGCGAGGAGCTAGGGGGCGGCTTGGGCAGCCCAAGCACCCTGCAGGTGCGGTGGCCTGTCCGTCTGCGCTCCTGCCCGGGGCGGCTAGGACGCGCCGCGCAGCGGTGTGCTAGGCGGCGGGGGAGGGGAGGGGACGGAGGAGGAGGGGGAGGAGGGTGCGGAGAGGGGAGGAGCGGCGGGTGGGAGGGGGCTGCGGGCGGGCAGGCGCTGCTCGGAGGGGGCGGGGAGGGCGCGCGAGGGGCGGGGAGGGCGCCTGGCCCGCCCAGCTCTTGGCCCCAGGCTCGCAGGGGCGCAGGAGTCGATTTCTGGTGGTTTTTGCTGGGGCTTCGGCTGTGGTCTCCTGGGCCCTGCACTCCTACCTCCCCAGGTGGGCGCAGGAAAGCCCGGCAGAGCCCGGATCTGGGCCCAGCGCCGCGGGAGACCGAAAGAGCGCCAGTGCTGGCCTAGCCAGCATGATCGCCGGCCATGGGGGATCTGAGCAAGGCTTACTCTTACACCCTTCAGTTCCTGCTGGGCCATCTCAGATCACCTTAGGCCTTTGCTGGGCCGCCATGACAGGCCCCACCATACCGGAGTGCCAGGGGGTCCGTGGGGCTATCCCCACCCAGCCCTTCTCCAAGTACCTCTTACCTACACTGGACTGCCCAGCGTGTGCTGAGTGAGCAATGGGAGCAGGGGGTCCTAACATGACGGACAATGACAGATTTGGAGAATTCTCAGTAGAGCACACGTAAACCTGAAAGTGTCTGGAGTTTGAAAGATGATTAATATTCGTTTAATGAGAGCAGTTTCCACTTGATGAATTCCTGTTCTACCATGTCCCATCCTCTCCAGTGCTTCGACCATGAGATATTTGCCTAATTTTAAACATTGGAAACGGGGGCCCAAAGCTCCTACTGCCTTGTTTAACATAACACTAGTAACATTGCAGTCAAGATCTCAATCCAGAAGCTTCCAGATCAAAATCCCAGATTGTTTGAAATAGTACCCGGAGTCCAGCCTCTGAGATGCTGCAGCCCTATTCTGAAAAGTAGGGAGATCGGGTTTCTGCTCTTACTGTAGTTATTGCAGTCCCCATGTATGCATTTCCAAGTATCTGACACATTCTTTGTCCTTTAGTCAAATTGGGTAACATCTGCCCCTGGCATCTGTTTCCTCAGGTTTTGTTAACCTTCCCAACCTCTGCCCTGGGAAAGGTAAACATTACCTCTCCATGAAGCCAGCAACTTTGTCCCCCACCAGAGTTACAAACCAATCACTGCTCAAAGCTAGGTGACCCTAGCTTCAAAGAGTTACTGGGTTAGGAAGAGTACCTGGGTTACTTCATGAAAGAAGAAAGACTTTGAGTCAAAGAATTTAAGCAATCCAACTTCTTCATTTGTCTAATGTTAAAATTAGGTCCAAACAAACAGCAGAAGTGGCCTGGGTCACAGGGAGGTTGTGATCTACAAGATGCTGTATATATGCGATGGACAAAACAAGCCAAGCCAATGGGTTTCTGAGGAATAAAACATGTATGTGTGCCTGTGGGTGTTTGGGGGGTGGGTATGAGTGAGGTACTGGGGCTTAAAAGCAGGACCTGGGAACTGTGACTTAGCTTTTCCTCTCAAGGCTGGTGCTGTGCTCCCAGAGTCACAACTCTACATTGGGATTTTTGTTGCTTAACTGGAGAAAAAAGTCTTAGGGAATTTCTTGCCTATTCTGGCTTTGGCCCAGAATCATATATCTCAGCCTCTGGAGTAGCTAGGATTATAGGTGTGACTCTTCAGCGCTTGGCTTACAGCTCACATTTTTTTTTTGAAGACTTGTGCCAGGCAAATTCCTCACTCAGTCCAATTCTACAAATTCTGGTCTAGATTCTTTCTATGTGTGGGTTTTAAAAGGCTCATGTAAAAGCATTGAAATATATGGAGATCATTCCAGTAAAATATAAATGATGCATATGTTTGCAGATAGGTTTGAGCTGAAGAAGCAAAGAAAAAATTAACTTTAGACATTATCATCTTAATTTTATTCAGAACTCTTTTGCAACCAGTTTTCCTCTCAAAACAATTAATAGCAGTTGGATATTCAATAGAAGAGCTAATCAATAACTGAAGTTTGTTTTCTCTACACTCCCAACAACTCTCTCTCTCTGATATATATACACAGATATATGTACTCTCTTCTCTCTCTTTTCTCTCTCCTCTCAGAGTCTCTCTTTCTTTCTCTCTGTCTCTCTGTCTCTGTCTCTCTCTCTCTCTTACACACACACATGCATGCACACACACACACGCATGCACACACACACACACACACACACACACACTCCTAAAGGCTTTATCTTTCTGCTAGAGAAAAGAATATATGAAATTATATACACACACATGTGTGGGTTCATGTATGTGTGTGAATAGGATCACTAGAAATATCTCCAGGCAGTGTATCCTGCTACACTTCCCAGGTAAATTTCTTAACCTGGGGGAAAACTGTCAATTGTGTCTTTTCTCTTCAGGCATTCTATATTTGGTAAGAACCCAGGAAGTATCCATTTGCAGGCCCACACTCCTGCTCCAATCCAGTGGGTAGAATGTGTGGTACCTGCGGTTACCATTACCAGGGAGCAACAGGTGGTTGAACATGAGAATCTAAATATTTTGTCTTCTAGATCAGCCTTAATTATTGAATGTATTCCCAAATGAATTTCAAGAAAATATGCCAAAAATTATAAGAATTAATTTTTTCCATCAGTTTTGGTGCTTGAACTCAGGGCCTGGGCACTGTCCCTGAGTTTTTTTGCTCAAGGCTAGCACTCGACCAATTTCTGGCATAGGTCTACCTCTAGTTTTCAAAAAGAGCCTCACAGACTTGCCTGTCTTGGCTGACTTCAAACTCTGAGCCTCAAATCTCAGCCTCCTTAGTAGCTAGGATTACAGGCATAAACCAACAACCACCAATTTCCAGCTTATAACTAAATACTTTGGTGCCAATCCTGAGGCTTGAACCCAGAACAAGGATGCTACCTGAGCTTTTTTTGCTCATGGCTAGACCTCTACCTTTTGAACTACAATTCCACTATTGGCTTTTTTGGTGACTAACTGGAAAGAGTCTCATGCACATTCCTGCTCAGGCTTGCTTCAAACCAAATTTGAACAACAAACATACTAGATTTATAAGAAATTACTGTAAATTAGATTATACAGTATAAAATGATTTTAAAAATACTTTCAAAGACCGGGGGTTTGGCCTAGTGGTAGAGTGCTTGCCTTGCATGCATGAAGATCTGGGTTCGATTCCTCAGTACCACATACATAGGGAAAAAAAAAGCCGGAAATGGTGCCGAGGCTCAAGTGGTAGAGCTCTAGCTTTGAGAAAGTCCAAGGACAGTGCTCAGGCCCTGAACTCAAGCCCAGGACTGGCAAAAACAAATACTTTCAGATCTAAACAGATATTTTTCTCTACCATGGAAGTTAATAAGGGATAACTTTAGATTCTTACTCTCCCACTCTCCATTTAACAGAGGATGCTAGAACAAGAAGTCTGATACGTTGGTGCCAAAAAGTTTGAAGTGTATGTCAATATTTTATAGTTTTCAAATTTCTTTTCTTAAATGTATGTATGTCTAAGGTTTTTTTTTTTTTTTTGGTTATTCATAGGATTTGAACTCTGGGTCTGGGTGTTGTCCCTGAGGTCTTCAGCTTAAGGCTATTGCCCTACCCTTGAGCCACAGTGCCACTTTCAGCTTTCTGCTGTTAATTGGAGAGAAGAATCATCTCACAGACATTAGTGCCAGAGCTGGCTTTGGACCACAGTCCTCAGATCTTAGCCTCCTGAGTAGCCAGGATTACAGGTGTGAGCTACCACACCCAGCTGTCTACCCCATCTTTGGATGTTATTGTTATTTCTTTTGATGGAATTGATCTTTTCTATTTACAGAATATGTTTCTATTCATATATTGCTGTTTAGTTTTGTTTTCCTTTTGCTTTTTTGTTTCCTTTGTTGGCCACTTTATTTATTGTATTTTGTTGTTGGGGTGATGTAGAGATGGGGTTACAGTTACATTCGTCAGGTAGTGAGTATATTAGATCTTGAACATTGATGCCCCTTCCCATGTTTTTCTCACACTTTCCCCCTCCAATCATCTTGTTTTTCATCTTCCCTACCCTATTTAAAATAAACAAATTGATGTCTATAAAATATACCAGGTACCAAAGTCTGGCTAGATTTCTTTTTCTGATATGTTATCATTATATCACCGTATAAACTATGTTGACCTTGAATTTGCAATCCTCCTGCCTCACTCTACAGAGAGCTGGGATTGCAGAGGTTACCAGAGGTTAATGGGAGACAGCACAAGGACATCAGGCTACTGTTCTTAGTAGTTTGTTTTTATTGTTCTTTAGTAATGCCATAGGTATTCTACATCTGCAAACCCAGACAGTTTTTGTTCTCTACCTCTACTCTGGATGGCACTTTATTTCCTTAATTCTGCTAGTTAGAGCCTACATTATAATATTGAATGGAATTAACCAGAACAGATACTTTGGTCTCTTGTTTGTAGTCTTAGGAAGACAATATTCAATGTTTCAGCCACGAGTATGATGTTAGCTGTTGGTTTTTCATAAATGTCCTTTATCAAATTGAGAAAGTTCACTTTTATTTTGGGTTGTGGAGCATTTTAATTGAAGATGTGGTGAATTTTGCAAGATGCCTTTTTTGCTACCTTTTATATTTTAAAGGTGTCTTTTGGCTTTAGAATTATTGACTGACATCACTTTCTTCCAGCACTTAATCATATCCTTCCACTGCTTCACTGTTTGTGTTGAGAAGTCTAATGTTAGTCTAACTCTCATTTGTTTTGAAAATGATGTCTCCTCTGCCAGGCTGCTTGTAAATTCTACTTTTTCTTGTATTTTAACAGTTTTACTGAGATTTAACTAGTGACGATTATTATTATTGTTATTACTCCTGCAGTTCATAAGTGTTCCTAAGCTGTGATGCAATATTTTCCTCAGTTTACAAGTTTTCAGTGTTCTCTTTTCTATAGTGCTTCTTTCCTCTCTCTCTCTCTCTCTCTCTCTCTCTCTCTCTCTCTCTCTCTCTCTCTCTCTCTCTCTCTCTCTCTCTCTCTCTTTGTGGGTCATGGGGTTTGAACTCTGGGTCTGGGCGCTGTCCCTGAGCAGTTCAGCTCAAAGCTACTGTCCTATCCCTGGAGCCACAGCGCCACTTCCTCCCTTTCTCTCTTTGTTCCCTAAATTATCCCTTTACCAATCACCTACGCCTTAGATCTTACCACTGTGCCTCCACCTCCTCAGGTGCAGTTTCTACATTTTTAATGCTTTTTTGTAGGTTCTATCTGGTCTCATTTTTCCAGTGGAATCTACAATATGAATAAACTTATTTATTGGTACACAATTTAGGTTATCCTATATTTAGTTTTTAAGGACGTGTTGACACTCTCAATTTTCAGTCTCAGGCTTTGAAATTATGAGCATTAAATAGAAAATGTCGATATATTAAAAGCTTGAAGCCATTGTAAGTTCTTTTCTAAAATTTGAAAGATTTTATGCGGGTTAAGTAGTCTCATTGGCCATTTTATTATTAATTAATTTTTTCCCTGCCTGTCTGACACCAATTTACCAAATAATTTTAAGAACTGTCTGGAGATGTAGGATGCTTATTGCTTCTGCCTGCTTCACAGAGATATAAATAGTCTGGAGTAAAAGCTAAACTCTAGTTTTATCTACTTGCTGTGGCCAACCTGTGCAGACCTTATTTTAAAATAATACAATCCCTTGAAGATCCTACTAATTATTTTCTACTAAGTATTCCTTCCTAATGAATAGTCATTTAAATAATCCTGGAACCAAGTAAAAATGAAACTTCTAGGAGCAATAATTGGGTTGACGGGCTATAAACTATCTGTACTTTTTCCATCTCCCTCCTAACATTCTCTCTGATTCATATAAAAATTAGAATGCTTAGAAGTTCCTAAAACTCCCAAGTGAGCTCCTTAATTCTTTGTTTCAGCAAGTTGGTAAGTAGCTTGCTTTTACTGCTCTTATTTTGTGGGACAAAGAAATCTGAGGTTCCAGAACTATCAATCTGACACTATATGAGGTACTCTCGACTAGAAAGCCTCTCTCTCTCTCTCTCTCTCTCTCTCTCTCTCTCTCTCTCTCTCTCTCTCTCTCTCTCTCTCTCTCTCTCTCTCTCTCAAGTTGAAAAGGAAAACCACAATAGTTCAATAGGGTATGAGCCTCCTCCAATTAGAAGCACAAGTTGTATAACTTGTGCTGAATACATACTGAATGACTCTCAGTACACCTGTGTATGCCTGATTTCACTAGATCAAAACTTTGCTTGCTCTTACACCTGTGAGTCCCAATGGCTGTCAGTGACATTAGTATGGAAGTGTGGAGTACAACCATTTGACCTTGCCACTTAATTCTTTGCAGTGGTTGAGTAGAGTTCCCTTCTCATTTTTATAACTTAAATATGAGATACAAATGGGTATCTCTTTTTCTTTCTTTCTTTCTTTCTTTCTTTCTTTCTTTCTTTCTTCTTCTTTCTTTCTTTCTTCCTTTTGGATTAGTCATGGGGCTTGAACTCTGGGCCTGGGCATTGTCCCTGAGCCCCTCAGCTCAAAGCTACTATCCTACCCCTTAAGCCACAGGGCCACTTTGGTTTTCTGGTGGTTAATTGAAGTGTTTCAGACGTTAGTGCTCGGGGTTGTCTTTGAACGGTGATCCTCAGATCTCAGCCTCTTGAGTAGCTAGGATTACAAGCATGAGCCACTGCACCTGATGGCATCTCTTATTTTACATAACAAGTCTCTGAGTCTAAGACTAGTCTGTAAAAGAATGTTTTTAAAGAACTAATGATTAGATATTTTGGCAGCCTTGGGTTTGAATTCAGGGCCTCCTTGGACTTTAGTTTGCTCAAGGCTAGCATTTTGCCACTTGAGCCACAATGCCACTTCCACCTTTTTCTATGGTTGTGGTACGTGGAATCAACCTAGGGCTTTGTGCAAGCTAGGCGAGCACTCTACCACTAGGCCAAGCTCCCACCCCAATTAGATATTTTTATTTATTTTATTTTTTATTCCAAAAATCTTTTGATATACACTGTAACATACTATTACAGATATTTTTAAAGGCAAAAAAGAACGTATAGTATAGTGGCAAGGTAAAATAGAAATGAATCCTCAAGGAACATTCAACAAGAATTGGACATCTCAGGCAACAAACAGCAGTTTTTAGGGTTCAGCCAGTACTCTACTGTTACCATGACTTGCCCTTGGGGCCTTGCAATCTGGCCTGGTTTTCTTGCTTACAGTTGGTAGTCTACTACTTGTGCCATGCCTCTATAGTTAATTGGCTTTTTTGCTAGTTAATTGGAGATTGAGCCACAGACTTGTTTCCCTCAACTGGCCTCAACTGCAATTCCCCAGATCTCAGATTCCTCAGTAGGCATGTAATGTCTTTATAACCATTTTAGAACCAGTATTTTACTCTTGTGTTAGATGTAAGGGCTCAGATAGTCTGTGTAAAGAAATGTTTATTATATTTCTTTTCCCCTACAGATTCTTTTGAATTCCTGTGCTAAGGATCCTAGATATTCACCCCCAAGGAAAACACAATACACATGCAAAGATATAATATTTTCCCATATGTGTTTTTGCTGTATTCTGTTCATAGCAAGAACACATCTCTAAATATTACATTCTATGGATGAATAATTTCCCAGCCTTTAGATTATTTTCCTTTCCTTATCCTCAACTTTGACCTTGACTTCTTCCATTGTATTATTCTATTTTTTTTATCCATCCAGCTTTCATAGCTTGAATTCAACAAATGTTTGAAACTATTTCCTTCCCTTTGTGATTCCATATGCAGCAAGTAAGACCAGTTGGGAAGGGTCCACTTGATATTTACATTTTCGGCAGAATTAAAGGTAATATTCTGGTTTCATATATCAGTTTCAAAGATGTCATAGTTACGATTCATGTCTGCAAAGTATCAATTCCAGTTCAAATTTCTGAGTGCAAAATACCAGACAAGTCTGGGCTGAGATGTTAGTTTTGGGACTGTTAGTTTTGGCCAGGATTATACGTTTCCTGTTCATTATACTTTATCTGAAAGTGCCTCCTTCACCATTGACATTGGATATGTCCAAATGAAGGGGCATTCTTCTGTCTCAGGTACTTGGACACAATTTTGCTAGCTATCTGCCAGTGCAATCAATCATAGCGTGCAGAAGTCTTTTTCAACCTTTTTTCTCTTCTGTAGAAGAGAAAAAAAGTTTAAAATAGATGGGAGGGGGAGTGTTGCCTAGTGTTAAAGTACTTACCTAGCATGCATGAAGTCCTGGATTCAACTTCTCCATACCACATACACAGAAAAAGCTGGAAATGGTGCTGTGGCTCAAGTGGCAGAGCACTAGCCTTGATAAAAAGTGTCCAAGGACAGTACCCAGACCTTGAGTTCAAGCCACATGGCTGGCAAAAAAAAAAAAAAGTTAGATTTTTTTTTTATTGTCACAAAGCTTGTAGAATGACTGTGGAATGTACCTTCCAGAATTCTAATATCCATGTCCTTCCCATTATATCACTGATTCATTGCACAAAGTAGTACCTAGCTCAAGATACCGGATAAATTTTCTTAGAAAAGGTATATTTTTGAGCAAGACTTTGTGCCTAGAAACAAAGTACACGATAATAACCAGCTTGAAGGAGCAAGATATTTATTGCATACAGTATTGAGGAAATAATTAACAGTAAAGTTCAACCTTAGTGTATCAGCTAGAAGTTATAGGATGATGTGCAATAAATCCAGGAAAGTTTGATAGAGCTTTAAACATTCAAGCGTTGGACAGGAGTAGGAACCTGCCTCTATATGAATTAGAAGCAAATTTTAAGATTTTAAAAGATGGCTTAAAACACGATTCCTACCATGATTTGAGATGATGATTCAAGTTAACACCACTCAACTGGAACAATGATACTAACTGAAGAGTGATGGAGTTGTGTGTGTGGTGTTGATGAAGATCTGGTAGCCGTAAGAAAGGAGAGATAAACACGGAAAGGAAGCATTAACAGAAATGGAAGAGTTCCACTGAAGTTCCACCAGGAAGTTTGGCTATTGGTATTGTGTACTAACCTTTCATTGCTGCCAAGACTATCCAGAGGTAGATGAGCAACAGGTAGTTGGAATATATACCTGTATTTGGAAGTCTCAGCTACTGAAACTTCCTTGGGATACTTCGGAAAAGAAACGTAACTGAAGTCTTGGACAAAGTGAAAATATGAAAAGTAAAGACTTGAACAAACTTCAGGCAGGAATATTTAGGAGCATAGCGAGGGAGAAGAAGACTCAAAGTAGACAGAGAAGGTGGAGTTGGAAAAATACATAATGAATACTTTCCTGAAGAGATTATAATGTACTCACTACCTGTAATCCCAGCCATTCAGGAGGTGAAGGCTTCCTGAATCTAACTGTAACCCCTCTGTACATTTCTATTTTACCTTACAACTATACTATACGTTCTTCTTTCTTCATCTTTAAAAATATCTGTACCAATATGTTATAGTGTATGTCAATAGAATTTTTGAATAAAAAATGCTTCTCAAGGCTACCGTTCTGCCATAACTTTTTCACTCTTTTCATACTACTACTTACAGAAAATAATAATAATAAAAAGAATGTCCAAACACAACAGAAAAAATTTAAGCATAAAAAGGCTGGAATCTGGAGAACAAAATATAACACAAGGCAAATCCTGGAACAGAAGAATACAGTAAATGAAATGAAAAGGCAAAAGATTTATACGGTCTGAAGAGAAACCAGAATATATAAACCAAGACATGTGAAAGGGTATCAATATATGTGAATTAATGCACCTTCTATTTGGCAAATATCATGTAACCCTTTTATTAATTACAATAAAAAAATAAAAAAATGAAATGAAAAGTGTGCTAAAGGGAATCAGTAACAGAACTAAACAGATAGAGGAGACAATCTATGAATTGAAAAACAGATACATTGAAAATACACAGTAAGAAGAGGGAAAAAAGTAGAAAAGACTGAGAATTAGATTCGTGGGATGATATGAAGAGAGTGAAAGAGTTATGGTGTTAGGGGCACATAGAAAGATGTTGATCAGAGAAAACAGTTTCCTTGAGACTGCAGTAAATTACATATAACAGCAAAATACAGAATGGAAATTATGTGCTCCCATAACAAGCTTGATAATTGCACAAGATTTAGCTAGTTAGCTAGATATATAACAATTCTATAATATATATGTACTTTCAAAGTACCATGTTGTACACAATAAAAAATACAGTATTTCCAATACTGGAATAATTAACCAATTAAATTAACTAATCAATTGAAAAGTAATAACAGAGAAGAATGTATCATTGCCATTTCCTGCATGCTGTATGGTTTTCTTCCTCAATTGTTGCCTTTTTGTTCTACCACTTGAGCCATGCATCCAAAGCTTTGTTATTTTCATTTTTTTTCCAGGTACAATCCTATGTTTTTGCCTGCAGCTGGCCTGAGACTATGATTCAATTGCTGTTTGTCTCCCACATACGTGTGTTACCAATGTACTCAAACATATGGCTTGTTGGCTTTTGTCTGCTTGTATTTTCCTTCTGGAACTTCCACAATTCTTCTAATGTTCTCCTTGATGATGTCCCATATGTCTCTTAGGCCTTCATGTTCCTCCACTCTTTTTCTAATGCTGTACCTCTTAATCAGTAATTTCAGATTACCTGTTACCGAGCATGCCAATTATCTTCTGTAGTTCATGAGGTCTGCAGTCAAGTTTTTTCTTCCATTATTTTAATTTTTAGCTCTGTAATTTTTGTTCACTTCTTGTTTTTGGTTCCTGTCTGTCCGTTAACACTCTCCATTTGCTCATGCTTGGTTTTCTTTCTGATTTTGTTTAGCTATCTGTCTTCTCTGGTGGTCCATGGAATGTCTTCAAATTCTTTGTTAGATAATACAACTACTTCTGCTTCTATCAAGTACTCTGAATATTTATTTTTTGTTATTTCATCAATCAAATGATTTAACATAAGCTTCAAATATTTTTTTGCCAGTCCTGGTGACTGAACTCAGGGCTTGAGCACTGTCCTTGGGTTTTCTTCAAGGCTAGTGCTCTGCCACTTGAGCCACAGAACCACTTTGGGCTTTTTTTCTGTGTATGTGGTACCGAGGAATCAAACCTGGGTCTTCTTGCATGCTAGACAAGCACTCTACCACTAGGCCAAACTCCCAGCCTGGCTTGCAATAGTTTAAATGGTAGGCTATCTACTGAACATCTTTCAGTTATCTAATGGCAGAATTGACTGTGAACAATTGAAGTGGTATTGTAATTCCAGCATCACTAGTCATTATTTTCATATAGGCCCCACAGTGCCACAGTGCCTCATCTTAGTTTTTACCACTGAAGGAGCCAAAGTATGTAGGGTACTGGCTTATTTCAACTTTCTTTACCATTTTCTGAAAGCAGACATCCTAGGTCTCCTATTTCTGATTATTCTAATCATCATGGTTCTTTAAACCATGTTGCTGGGAAACAAGCTGGAAAGAAAGATCAAAAGATTAATTATAAACCTTTAATTTGTGTGTGCGTGTGTGCACGTGTCTTACTTTTTTTAATATTTTTATTGTAATTAATAAAAGGGTTACATGATATTTGCCAGATAGATGGTGCATTAATTTACATACATTGATACCCTTTCACATGTCTTGATCCCCATTACCTCCACCTCACCCCCCACATCTTGGTTTTCCCCCCTTGCCTATCCAATTTCAAATAACCAAATACAAATAAATTCAATATATCAGATAACAAAGTGAGATACTGTAACAATATGAGATAACCAAGGGACAGCAAAAGAGATGAGAGATAACATAGTACATTAAGGACAAAAATCATTCATTATATGGCTTTTGTTTCAATATCCTGGAGGTCCTTTCAATTAGCTTCATACTATATGGCCTTACGTATCAAGGTTTTGCTCTATTGCAAATCTCTGCTAGGAGAGCACAAGGTATCTACTGATTATGACAAATGAGGGAAACCATTGAGCCTAAGTTCCTTTGAGTCTGGCTTACTTCACTTATATGATTTTTTTCTAAGTCTTTCCATTTCCTAACAAATGGGGTGATGTCATTCTTTCTGACAGCAGCACAGAATTCCATTGTGTACAAATACCACATCTTGTTGATCCACTCATCAACTGAGGGACATTTAGGTTGGTTCTATATCTTTGCTATGGTGAATAATGCTGCAATGAACATTGTTGTGCTAGTGGATGTAGTATGCCCTAGTTTCTGGATGGTTGGGTAAATGCCAAGTAGTGGAATTGCTGGGTCATAGGGGAGCTCTATGTTTAGCCTTTTGAGGAACTGCCATACTGCTTTCCATAGTGGTTGAATGAGTTTGCACTCCAACCAACAGTGCACTAGTGATCCCTCCTGGCCACATCCCCTCCAGCATCTGTTGTTATTAGTCTTCTTGATCCTGGCCATTCTAACTGGAGTGAGGTGGAATCTTAGCATTGTTTTGATTTGCATTTCTTTTGTGACCACAGATGTTGAGCATTTCTTCATGTGTCTATAGGCCATTTTTGTTTCTTCTTCAGAGAAGACTCTGCTTAAGTCTTTGGCCCATCTTTTAATGGGATGGTTGTTACTTTGGAGATTAGTTTTGGAGTGATTCAATTTTTTGAGCTGTTGATATATTTTAGATATGAGGCCTTTATCCATTGTATGGTTGGTGAAGATCTTCTCCCACTCTGTAGGCTTTCTAGTTAATTTGCTAGCTATGTCCTATGCCATACAGAAGCTCTGCAGTTTAATGCAGCCCAACTTATCCAGCCTTTCTCTGATTTGTTGTGATTCTTGGTCCTTATTAAGAAAGTTTTGACCTGTGCCAAGGAGGCCTAGTGTATCTCCTATTCCTTCTTGTAAAGTTTTCAGTGTGTCAACTTTTACCTCCAGGTCTTTGATCCATTTGGAGTTAATTCTAGTGCAGGGTGACAAAGAAGGATCCAACTTTAGTTTTGTGCAGGTGCTTAACCAGTTCTGCCAGCACAACTTGTTGAAGAGGCTATCTTTCTTCCATTCTATTTTTTTTGGCTCCCTTGTCAAAGATTAGGTGGCCATAGGTCTGTGGTTTAATATCTGGGTCCTCAGTTCTATTCCATTGCTCCTCAGGCCTGTTCTTGTGCCAGTACCAAGCTGTTTTGATAATTATAGCTCTGTAATAGAGTCTAAAGTTTGGTATTGAAATTCCTCCTGCGCTGTTCTTTCTGCTAAGAAGTGTTTTTGCTGTACGGGGTCTTTTATTATTCCATATGAAATTTTGGATTGCCTCTTCTATTTCTTTAAAGAATGACATTGGGATATTGATGGGTATTGCATTGAATTTGTAGATAGCCTTTGCGTGCCTTATTTTTGCATTTGAAACAGAGTCTTAACAGATTGATTACATCCTTCTCCAGTCATCCTGGCTAGATATTCTGGTGGCCCCACATACCTCTTCTTTTCATGTGTGCAAGTAAGTTCCCAGTGGTAAAGGTTCCCTTTTCAGAAATTTGTAATTTCTTTGTCCAGTGTCTATTGTCAGTACTGAAGATTCTCTGGCACTCCAAAATGTGATGAGCCATCTTCTGTTCTCAGACTCCTTCCTGTTAGAATCCACAGTGTGCTGGTGGCCTGTCAATGGTCCAAGTCAGTAAGAACCAGAAACCAGTTTCTCTGTCAGCCCCCCAATGTTGAGGCCTTGAATACACAATCCAGTTTCTCTTTTCTTCCTCAAGGAGAAGCAAGATACTGGACTTTTCCTTTAGAGCAAAAGCTTATATCTTATGGAGGGTATAGTATATATGAAATGAAATAAATTTTGTTCTTATGGTATTAACAGTAAGGGACATACAATTGATTTAAGTTTCCTGTCACTGAAATCAAATAACCTGAGATAATTATATACAATGATGTAGTTTATTTTGATCCACAGGCTGAAGGGGTTAGCTAAATGATATGAGGGCATGGATGATCAAAACTGCCTACCTATACTCAGGGAAAACAAAAAGGGGAAAAATAGAGTCAGAGCAGCTCAGTTCTCTTGGGGAGCCTGATCCAGTAACCCATGTCCTTCCCCTTCCCCTTGCACCCCACTTCCTACAGTTTCAATCATTTTCCAATAGCATTAATCTAATCACAAAGATTTTTACACACACATTAGAATTCAGAGAACAATCTCCAATTTAAGGAGATCCCAAAATAGTCACCCCCCAGAGAGAGAGAGAGAGAGAGAGAGAGAGAGAGAGAGAGAGAGAGAGAGAGAGAGAGAGAGAGCCTGAAAGGGGTTGTAATCAGCAGCATCAGGTACCAAAATCAAATACAGTGACAACAGGGGATAAACCATAGAGGGAAAAAAGTGAAGAAAAAAAATAAATAACTTCACATATTACATTGAAAACAACAGCCACAAAGAAAAACCTCTTGTTTCTTATCCATTTCTAACCTCAGAAATACTGAGTGATGTATGTGTAGTTTCAAGGCTATTTTACATGTCGAGGAAAGGCTCTGGAATATGAGGTTGGCAATTGACATATCTTTGCAATTGAATTTCTTTCTATTGTGTCATTTGGCCTTTGTCTGAAGAACAAATAGTAACATGGCAATTGAATTTCTCTTCAATTGAAAATTTCAAGAGCATCTGCCTTGATGAATGAAAATATATTTGTGTTTTTCAATGAGTTTCAGGTGCTCCAGGTGCATGCTCATGTACTTGTCCACAGGCAACCTTGGTCCGCAGGGGATAACAGCCCCCACACCCAAGGTGGAGCATTCCATTGTGGCCCCCAGGAGACCATAACCCATTTTTTTTCATGCTACAAAAATAGGTCTTTATTCTTAGGAAAATATAGTCAGAGCTAGCTTCCTTATGCTATACATAAAATATTAAAATCAGAGGCTGTACAGATAGTACAGAGTTTTTAAACTGATCTCCAAACAAGCACAAACCCACTACTTTGAAGGAAAAAAAATCAAAAACACCTAGTAATTTGAGGTTTTTGGCTAATGATAGTACTTCACACATCTAATCCAAATCAAAAGGCCTGCAGACACTTTTCAGTGAGATGAAAGGAATAAAATAAATATAAACCCTATGGACAAAGGTAAAAAAATTAAATAAACAGCTATTTTTTAATGAAAATTCTAGTCAGGTACAAGCTTTTGTTTCTCAATGCCAGACTTCTACATGTTTATCAGACTACTGCTAATATTAAAAACCTATCTTTGACCCAGAGTGTTAGTAATAATACTGATTTGTATTTGCAAAAAAAAAAAAAAAGTTGTTTTACCAACTGGATGCTTCTGGTCCAGAAAAATACTTTAGGTCCAATACCTTTCGAAGGCAGACTGTGGTGTTAATGTAATCAATGCCTTAAGAACTTTTAAAAAGTGACAGACCTCAAAAGTCCATCTACTCATTTGCCCAGTTAAAAATTATGAGCAAAGGTTTATAATCATCATCTTAGGTAATGGCATACCCCGTTGAGTGGAATGGTTACTGAAAAAACTACTACACCTTGTAGATCACCCAAGTCTATTTAAGTATTGTTTTATGAATTACTCATTAACTGTATACCCACTGGGGAGAAAAATTATAGTGGGTATTCTCGGGAAGTTGTAAGAATCTGAGCAATCACTTACTCTAGGGGTTAATTTCCCTTCAATGCAAGAAGTCCTTCTATTTCTCTCCATAAAGTAAAAATTGTTGTATTTTGTATTAATATGGCAATATTTTGCTGTTTTCTGATTAAGTGTTGGCATTACCCATTTTTTAAATATTTGCTTCCTTGTTAAGCCTTATGTGAGCCTATCCCAAATCCAGTCCCTATCACAACCTTCAATCCTGAGGGAAGGTCTCGCTGTTTCTCAGTAAACAGTCCTCACCTGTTGATGATTGAAGGAAAAAAAAAGAAAGCGAAAGGTAAGAGATAAGTAGAAATACCATAAATTTAGCCATTTTAGCTTCATATCTGGTACAATTTGCCTGTTAATATTAGGTGTACTTTATAGTACATTTAAAAAGTGTGATAAATGATGGTTAAATTTTATAAGATATATATTACATAGGTGTGTATATATTTCATTCTTTCATACCTTCCCCATATATTTGTATATTTTGAGGAGAAAACATGCTTGTGTAGTATACACCAATATGTATTTGCTTTGTTTTGACATTGTTCTGAAATAATACATTTATCATGCGATAAGTGATCCATTGATTCATTATTTACTTATTATCTGTGTGCTGTGTGTCAACACCAGAATATGATTAGATATCAGAGAACCCCTCTTTGAATAATCTTATAGAAAATATGGGGAATGGCCAAAAAAGCAAGTTGTTTCAGTGAACTTCTACAAAAGCATTTGCTGTGGTCTTCACATGTCATGTCTGTGCCCCTCTCAAGACTTATTGAAATCTTATTCCCATAACAATGGTGTTAGAAAGTGATGCATGTGGTTAATAATTAGGTCATAAGAGTGCAAATCTCAGGAATGGGATTTTTGTCCTTAAAAAGCCCCTTACTGCTACAAACAAGGTATTGTCTATGAATCATGATGTAGACCCTCACCAGATACTAAGTCATTCTGCTAGTTGATTTACCTCCCTAATAAGGTGAAATGAATTTTTGTTGTTTGTAGTCATGCACCATGAGGTAGTTTTTCTGTAACTGCCTGAACAAACTAATAAGAAAGTACTAAAGAGCTCTAGTCAGTAAAAGAATCTAGACTTAGTTTGAATCTAAACCAGAAAAGTCTTTTTAGAGAAGATTATCATGAAGCTAAAGACAGGATGAAAATTCATCAGGCAAATTACACAGGGTAAGATACTACAGAAAGAAGAGGATTTCATATGAACACCTGTACAGGTAGTTCAGTATGGGTAGAGCAGTGATTGTGCTGTACCAGAAGGATATTGTATGGAGGAAGGTGAGGATTAAAACTGGACAGGAGAGTAAGGACAGGATCTTGCAGTGTTAAATGCTCCACTTGGAAATTTTCATGACATTCTAAATAATAAGAGTAATTTTATGACACTTTACTAATGCTTCCTATGGGCTCTTCATTTTTGCAAACTTATCTCAGTTTTCACAACCACCATATGGTCTAGATTCTGTTATTACTCCCAGTATCATAGACATAAAACAAAGGCACAAGGAATAAAGAACCTTGCCAAAGTTGCATAGTTAGATGGGAACAGCTGGTCTCCTAAAAGCAATGGGAAATAGCATGATATAATGCTTGTTTTGCAAAAATCAATCTGGCTCAAGTATGAAGAAAGAATTTGAGAAGACATTGCAATCCAAGTGAAATAGGCTGGATGCCTGGATAAAGGGGAAAAAAAGAAATAATGATACTAAGGTTAAGACTTACTAAGGGGTAGAGAATTTCTGAAGCAAAAATGGGCTTTTCCAAACAGACCTTCCGTCCCTGGTTTTAGGGCAAAGATAACCAAATACATATGCTTCTCTGAAGAGTTCTTATAACATTACCTTAAATATGCAATGTGAAATAAAATTCTGAGAAATCATAAAAAGAAGATACATTGAGGAACAAATAGATAAGAGTGTCTACACAGCATGACTATCACTTAGAGGTTTACATAATAGAGCCTTCAAAATGGTATGTATTTCTCAGTAAGTTTACAGTTCTAGATCAGTCTTGACTGGTAAATAAGTAATGGTCACTGAAGTAGTTCCTTTAACAGATGTGTTGCATTTATGTAAGTCACTGATGAAATCAACCTATAACTTCCTTCCTTTTAAATACAGGAGATTTTTCTTTTTGGCATACATATTCATAAAGCTCAGAAATTAAACTAAATATAGAGATATTCATGAATAAATGCAATCTCATGTGTAAAATGTTAATACAAGTCAGATTAAAATAATATTTTATTGAAGTTTTGCGAATGATCCAAACTGGATAACAGAAAATAATATTTAAAATAGAGTGGATTAGAGACATACAGATACTTTATGAAAAAGAAAGTAAACTAATGATGTCCATCACCATTTCATACATGAATCTTTACGTTATATATCTTATATATTATCCATAAGGCTTTCCCTAATAATTAGATTATCCACATTTGGTGGGGTTTTGCTTTACTTTGTGTTTGTAAAATCTAAGTTCCTTTCCTATTTGGGAAGAATTTTGTTGTGTAAATATGTTGAGGCAAAGCCCTTACAAAGAAGTTGAAAGAATGCTCATTCCTTCCTGTCATCTCAAGAGCTTCAAGCCTCTTGGGCTAAATTCAGGACTGGCAAACAGGCTGACATGAAGGATCATTGACTTTGGGGACCTCGGAAATGTCAAGAGCAGAAAGTAAGGTGTTGATCTGGAGGTAACAGTTTGGTCAAGTAGTCAATGGCAGTGTGCATGCCAGTAACAGAGGCAGCAATGAGGATCCATTGATGTTTCTCCCAGTGACACTCCATCAGATCTAAGCTCATTCCTTAGAAGCTCTTTATTGGGGTGTCACTAAGAATAACACCAATGGATCCTCAAATGAACTTAGATACATAACCTGTTATTCAGGCTCAAATTCAATCCCATTTCTGAGCTTTAGCACTCATGTAGACTCTCTGAGATAACTGTCATCTATTCTTCCAATAACATCCTTTTCTGGTTAGTAGAAGCAAAATCCAAAGTCATCTATCAAGATACAGTGTACTCATAAATTGGTAGTGTTGAGTGTGTATGGTATACAACTACAAGTCAAGACTAAAGGAACAAAAGGGGCATGGTATCCTTAATATGTGGCTATTAGATCCAAACAGAAAGAGCGAGGACTCAATATTTGTGTACCCAATGCTATGGGCATGGCACTGGAAATATAAACACAACTACATAGACATAAAAACTTATGACTCTATACATATAATGTTTTATTATGTAGATTAATATGTATCTATGACATACAAACCCTCAGCATAATTTTAATTATGTTCTAAAATCTAAGTGCCAGTGATTGTATATGGCGATTCCCTTCTTGAATACTTGTTTGTTAAATACGTCATTTTAAACATGATGTAAAAATCAATGTTAATAAATTCAGGGAAGTGGATGAATCTAGAGGAAATCATGTTGAGTGAGACAAGTCAAAACCAAAGGAACAAAAGGCGCATAGTATCCTTAATATGTGGCTATTAGATCCAAACAGTACAAAAGAGAGGACTCAATCTTTGCATACCCAATGCTACGGACATATTATTGGAAATATAAATGTAACTACATAGATATAAAAACCTATGACTCTATAGACATAATGTTTTATTTCATAAATTACTATGTATCTATGATATACAAACCCTTAGCCTAATTTTGATTATGTTCTAAAAATTAAGTGCCAGTGATTGTATATAGAGATTCCCTATTGAATACTCATTTGTTAAACATGTCATTTGAAATATGAGGTAAAAATCAATGTTAATAAAGTCTTTAATAAAAAAGTCAGAAAAAATTCTTTAAAAAAATTTTTAAAAGAATAAAAATACAATTTTAGAGGCCCACAAAGTTATTTGCCATAGCCTTTTAAAGTACATCCAAACAAAAAAAATTAAAAGAATTTGTTTTTAAAAAAGAGGGGCCGGGTGGAAGTAAGCCAGACTCAAAGGAACTTAGGCTCAATGGTTTCCCTCATTTGGCATAATCAGTAGAAACCTTGGGCTCTACTAGCAGAGATCTGCAATAGAGCAAAATCTTGATACATAAGGCCATATAGTATGAAGCTAATTGAAAGGACCTCCAGGATATTGAAACAAAAGCCATATAACGAATGATTGTTGTCCTTAATGTACTATGTTGTCTCTCATCTCCTTGGCTGTCCCTTGGTTATCTCATATTGTTACAGTATCTCACTTTGTTATCTGATATATTGAATTTATTTGTATTTGGTTATTTGAAATTGGATAGGCAAGGGGGGAAAACCAAGACGGGTGGGGGTGTGGGGGGGAGGGTAATGGGTACCAAGACATGTGAAAGGGTATCAATGTATGTGAATTAATGCACCTTCTATCTGGCAAATATCATGTAACCCTTTTACTAATTACAATAAAAAAAAAAGAGGGGCCGGGAGTTTGGCCTATTGGCAGGGTGCTTGCCTAGCATACACAAAGGCCCAGGTTAAATTCCTCAGTACACATACATAGAAAAAAGCCAGTAGTTGCTGCTGAGGCTCAAGTGGTAGAGCTCTAGCCTTGAGAAAGTCCAAGGATAGTGCTCAGGCCCTGAGCTCAAGCCCAAGACTGGAAAAAATAAAATAAAATACATCCAAACATAGCCACATGATATAATTGGACACGGTTCCACTGTGGATGTATGTGGAAATCACAGATGTTTCACTGGTTGTGACCCTCTCCATGTGTATCCATATACATTATGGGCATTTTATAAGGATTATGCTGTAAATTAACTCCAGTATATCATTTTCAAAATAAGAACAGAATTTTCTAAATGTCATTTTCTCTTTATGTAGACATGTATACTGTTTAGAATTTAAATGATAACTTAGCACAATCAGATGAACTTCAAGTGAAATCAGATTTTCCCCATACTACCTTTGTGTTCTGCCTATTAAAATGTTGCATATTCTAAATGTTTGTTTACTAGTCTCACATAAATTTAGTAAAGGCAATAGGCTATTACATAATTTTGGTCTTTTGGGTTTTATAACACCCACAAAAGTTATTTAGATCTACTTATTTAGTTATATTCCAATATGTAATAAAAGCTCAATAAACAACAGATTATTGTGTTTTCTAAATATGGAATGCATTGAATCAAGGAATGATGGTAGCATCTGAGAAGCAAACACTTGCTAGAGATGACCTGCACACTGGCTCTTAGTTCCCAGCTGCCAGCTTTCTTGAACTAGCTTGGGTTTGTCTTTATAAGGAAGCCAAACACTTAAGGTGAATGATCTTGAAGCTATGTAGTCTTGCTTAGTAAGTATAAGAAGGATATAAATAAATTTTGCCTTACACAATATTTCTTACTGGGAAATTGTGGAAACAAAACTTGCACATAGAATCATGGTTATAAATGTGTTGTTAGAGGGATCATAAATGAATCCTAAATAATCTACAGAAATGTCTTGGGTAACATGGAAATAATAAACCTCTCTTGTGCTTTTAGAATTATTAATTTTGCGTCTTCTGAGTAATCACTGAGTAATATCATAAGGCCATTCTTCCAATCCAGTATCATGGTAGGAGAAATATTTAGTGTATGCATTGAATTCTTCAAGGCATAATGTTGATCTGTGTGCAAAGGCCTTCAGCTTCTATCTTTCTTTGTTTCATACCATGTTTCTTGACTTTTTAAAATATTTTTATTGTAATTAATAAAAGGGTTACATGATATTTGCCAGATAGGAGGTGCATTAATTCACATACATTGATACCCTTGCACATGTCTTGGTACCCATTACCCTCCCCCGCACCCACGACCCACCCCCGTCTTGGTTTTCCCCCCTTGCCTATCCAATTTCAAATAACCAAATACAAATAAATTCAATATATCAGATAACAAAGTGAGATACTGTAACAATATGAGATAACCAAGGGACAGCAAAAGAGATGAGAGATAACATAGTACATTAAGGACAAAAATCATTCGTTATATGGCTTTTGTTTCAATATCCTGGAGGTCCTTTCAATTAGCTTCATACTATATGGCCTTACGTATCAAGGTTTTGCTCTATTGCAAATCTCTGCTAGGAGAGCACAAGGTTTCTACTGACTATGACAAATGAGGGAAACCACTGAGTCTAAGTTCCTTTGAGTCTGGCTTACTTCACTTAATATGATTTTTTCTGTCTTTCCATTTCCTAACAAATGGGGCGATGTCGTTTTTTCTGACAGCAGCATAGAATTCCATTGTGTACAAATACCACATCTTGTTGATCCACTCATCAACTGAGGGACATCTAGGTTGGTTCCATATCTTTGCTATGGTGAATAATGCTGCAATGAACATTGTTGTGCTAGTGGATGTAGTATGCCCTAGTTTCTGGATGGTTGGGTAAATGCCAAGTAGTGGAATTGCTGGGTCATAGGGGAGTTCTATGTTTAGCCTTTTGAGGCACTGCCACACTGCTTTCCATAGTGGTTGAATGAGTTTGCACTCCAACCAACAGTGCACTAGTGCAGAAGGCTGGCCACATCCCCTCCAGCATCTGTTGTTATTAGTCTTCTTGATCCTGGCCATTCTAACTGGAGTGAGGTGGAATCTTAGCATTGTTTTGATTTGCATTTCTTTTATGACCACAGATGTTGAGCATTTCTTCATGTGTCTATACGCCATTTTTGCTTCTTCTTCAGAGAAGTCTCTCTTTAAGTCTTTGGCCCATCTTTTAATGGGATGGTTGTTACTTTGGAGATTAGTTTTGGAGTGATTCAATTTTTTGAACTGTTGATATATTTTAGATATGAGGCCTTTGTCTGTTGTATGGTTAGTGAAGATCTTCTCCCACTCTGTAGGCTTTCTAGTTAATTTGCTAGCTATGTCCTATGCCATACAAAAGCTCTGCAGTTTAATGCAGCCCCACTTATCCAGCCTTTCTCTGATTTGTTGTGATTCTTGGTCCTTATTAAGAAAGTTTTGACCTGTGCCAAGGAGGTCTAGTGTATCTCCTATTCCTTCTTGTAAAGTTTTCAGTGTGTCAACTTTTACCTCCAGGTCTTTGATCCATTTGGAGTTAATTCTAGTGCAGGGTGACAAAGAAGGATCCAACTTTAGTTTTGTGCAGGTGCTTAACCAGTTCTGCCAGCACAACTTGTTGAAGAGGCTATCTTTCTTCCATTCTATTTTTTTGGCTCCCTTGTCAAAGATTAGGTGGCCATAGGTCTGTGGTTTAATATCTGGGTCCTCAGTTCTATTCCATTGCTCCTCAGGCCTGTTCTTGTGCCAGTACCAAGCTGTTTTGATAATTATAGCTCTGTAATAGAGTCTAAAGTTTGGTATTGAAATTCCTCCTGCGCTGTTCTTTCTGCTAAGAAGTGTTTTTGCTGTACAGGGTCTTTTATTATTCCATATGAAATTTTGGATTGCCTCTTCTATTTCTTTAAAGAATGACATTGGGATATTGATGGGTATTGCATTGAATTTGTAGATAGCCCCTGCATGCCTTATTTTTGCATTTGAAACAGAGTCTTATCAGATTGATTACATCCTCCTCCAGTCATCCTGGCTAGATATTCTGGTGGCCCCACATACCTCTTCTTTTCATGTGTGCAAGTAAGTTCCCAGTGGTAAAGGTTCCCTTTTCAGAAATTTGTAATTTCTTTGTCCAGTGTCTATTGTCAGTACTGAAGATTCTCTGGCACTCCAAAATGTGATGAGCCATCTTCTGTTCTTTTAAGAAATATATTTTAAGATTATATGGGAAAACTGCATATTTAGATTTCTTCTCTCAATGCAGATTATTTTGAAAATAAGGATACATATATTTATATGAATATTGAAACCTATCAGCATTCTACAGTCAGTGTCTACAATGGGAAACTGAACGCTGAACTGTAAATCGCCTAAAATGACTTCATTGGGAAAAAAAACTCTTAGTAAGAAACAAAAGCCATATAATGAGTGATTGTTGTCTTTAATGTACTATATTATCTCTCATCTTTTTTGCTGTCCCTTGGTTACCTCATATTGTTATAATACTTCAGCTTGTTATCTGATAAATTTTATATGTGCTTAATTGGTTATTTGAAATTGAATAGGGAAGGGGGAAATCAAGATGAGTGGGGGAGGGGAGGGGGAGAGGGAAATGGGGACCATGTCATGAGAAAGGGTATCAATGTTTGTGAAGTAATTCACCTTCTATCTGGTGAATATAATGTAACCCTTCTATTAATTACAATAAAACTCTTAGTAAAATGTGTAGTGATTATGATTATAGAAATTTAAATACTTGGACTTAATTTTTATAAGAATATTATTGGCTGAGTGCCAGTGGTTCATGTTTGTAATTAGCTACTCAGGAGGCTGAGATCTGAAAATCCTGCCAGACCAGGCAAGAAAATCCATGAGATTCTTAATCTACAATAAACTACCAAAAAGCCACTAGTGACACAATGGCTCAAGAGGTAGAGCACTAGCTCTGAGCACAAAAGTTTTATTCAGAAACAATTCTCAGGCCCTGAGATCAAGCCACAGATCTGGCATACACACACACACACACACACACACACACACACACACACACACACACACACTCTCTCTCTCTCTCTCTCTCTCTCTCTCTCTCTCTCTCTCTCTCTCTCTCTCTCACACACACACATATTCTCTTATGAGAAACATTAAAGATGAAGTAAGAATTTCCTGTGGGCAGGGGGTTAGAGGGAGACTGGAAATGTCAGAATGTGGTGGGGATAAGGTGTATTTTCTGCCATACTTTGATGAGCACTGTTAAATGAAGGCCTAAACATTTGTACCTTACACCTTGAAAAAACATTACTGAAGCAGTCATTTATGACTGGCTGACATGTACTAACGTATCAACTAGAAAAATAGCTTTCTGCGGTGGAATGTATCAGATTCTGTTGTGTTACCTGGTATTTTCAAAGGCCAGAGAAGAAATCAAATTAAATATCTTGTCTTAAATTAGAAAAAGTAAAAGGTTGAATTAGTACATGTATATATTAAGCTGAAATATCTTTAAAGAAATGATCCACGTAAGGAAAAATGTATCTCTATTTGAATCACTTTAAAAAAGTATCAATAATACAAAATGAATCTATAATCTCTTTAGATTGTGGCTAAATCCTTTGCTAGTGATTCCCAACAGGACTGGAAGAAATAAGTACTGTTTTCTTAAGAGACTGAACTACATAAACTGATGAAGACTGTAAGTAAGTATTTTTTAAAGAGCAATCAATTTTTCCACAAGATGTGTATTTGTACTGAATAAATCTATAGTCACTTAAAGCATCCTCTCTGTGGGCAGCAGAGAATTTGAACAGAAGACAAAGATGATTAGATGTCAGAGACACTAAACCATGATCATTTCACTTTTTTGGGAAATTAAACAAAGATCTATTTAAGAACTGGAACTGTGTTAATATTACGTTCCTTCCTTCCTTCCTTCTCTTCTTCCTTCCATCCTTTTTTTTGTGCTGATATTGGATTTTGAACTCAGGCTGGGCACTGTCCATCAGCTTTTTAACTCAAGGTTGGTAGTCTACCACTAGAGTCATGTATCCACTTCCAATTCTTTGATGGTTTATTAGAGCTAAGTCTAACAGACTTCTCTGCTTGGACTGGCTTCAAAATGTGATCATCAGATTTGAGCCTCCTGATTAGATAAAATTACAAGAGTGAGCCATAGATATCCAGCTTAAATTTGACATGAAATATACTGCAAATTGAAGATAGTATTCCAGAAGTTTGTTATCAATTTGTTTTCTCACTAGGGTGATTAATTTCTGTATACATACCCACATATGTGTACAGATCCCACATAAACCAACTGTCAGTGAAAGCTAATGACAAATCCTTCAGATTATTGAGTTCTATTCATAGAGATGGGAAAGGATGATCTGCTTGCTTCTTTCATTTATTTTTTTTGTATTTGTGACACACCTTTCAAAAGAATGTAAGAGGAAAAGTTATACTGTATGTCTATATTCATTTTTTTGTGTATAAAATATTACAGCTTGACATAGACTCAATGGTTTCCCTCATTTGTCATAATCAGTAGAACCCTTAGGCTCCCCTAGCAGAGATTTACAATAGAACAAAACCTAGATATATAAGGCCATATAGTATGACACTAAATGAAAGGACCTCCAGGATATAGAAACAAAAGCCATATAATGAGTGATTGTTGTCCTTAATGTACTATGTTATCTCTCATTTCTTTTGCTGTCCCTTGGTTATCTCATATTGTTACATTATTTCACCTGGTTATCTGATATATTGTATATATGCATATTTGGTTATTTGAAGTTGGATAGAAAAGGGAGGAAAACTAGATCAGGAGTGGGACTGGGGGTAAGGAAAGGGGGACCAAACATGAGAAAGGGTATCAATGTATGTGAAGTAATGCACCTTCTGTCTGGCAAATATCATTTAACCCTTCTATTAATTACAATAAAAATATATGAAAAAAGTATTACAGCTTGAACGCAGGTTCTTGATACATGATAGCATGGTATTTTACCACTTGAGCCATGATTCTAACTCTGCTTTTGACTTATTTTAGAGACTGAGTCTACTTGAAGTTTTCTGCATAGGTTGGCCTTGAACCTTGATTTTCTATAAGTTAGCCTTCAAAGTAGCTTGGCTTACACTGAGCTGCTTATCTTGGCTTACATTGAGCTCTGTATTCCCATTTTAATAACATTTAATGTTACCACGTTCCAGTTTGTTGGTTTTGTTTAAACTATAGATGGTATAACCCTGCTGTACATATTATCTAGTGCTTTTCTAGTGCTATTTCTGCTTTTCTAGCTTTTAACTTTGCTATGCTTTTAAGCAGTTCACATTTATAATTAGTTCAGGGAGCAAAATGTTCCATGAATGTTTATCTTTTGTCTTTCATTGAACAACCAGTGTGTCCCTTCAGTTTCATTTATAATTAAAAATTCTTGCTACATGTACATTTTTCATTTTGATTTTTGTTTTGTGATGGATCCTTAGGAATGAGAGAACTGTACCAAACAGGATGAATATTAGTACATTTAAATACTGACAAATTGTTTTCTAAAAGAAATGCACCAATTTGTGCTTAACAATATCAAACAGAGCAGTTTTCTACAAAAGAAATGTTGCTTTATCATTTTTCAACATTTATTTTTTTTAATTCTACCCTCTCTTTTTTCACTGAGTGTATGAACTCTGCAAACAAGAAACTTTTAAGTTAGTTGGGAGGATTAAGGACTCATTTTATTCAGTAGCCATTGCTACATTCACTTGATGAAATGTTATGCAGGAATAAGTAAGGAAAACATGAATGCTCTGTAGTATTGTAAAACACTGAGGATTTTGTTCAGATGAAAAGGGAAACTTAAAGATTTGGCTTGTCCAGTTATGTTTCCAAACCCATGCCATCTGAGACGACTGTGCATACTCAGTCTTGTCCCATGCCAAATACTTTCTTACAACACAGTCTGTTTCCCAGAGTAATTCACATTTATTTTTCCAAGAAAACTGCTTGCCACCTAACTACTTCTAGCTACCCAACAAAGTTCAGAAGAAATGGACTGAATGAGAGGACCTTTCATTTTACTACAGAAGCATAAAAAGCTATCTGGAATCATTGTGAAACAATTTTGTACTTTTTTTTGGCCAGTCCTGGGGCCTGAACTCAGGGCTTGGGCACTCTCCTTGGACATTTTTTGCTCAAGGCTAGTGCTCTGCCACCTGAGCTACAGCACCACTTCTGGCTTTTTCTGAGTATGCGGTACTGAGGAATCGAACCCAGGGCTTAATGCATGCTAGGTGAGCACTCTACCACTAGGCTATGCTCCCGGCCCATTGTGAAACATTTTATCAGACTAGATTATGCATCAAATTCTCTTTAGGGAACTCATCTACCTATTCCTTTTGTTGTGAATCATATAATTTGGGGAATACTTTAAAAATAGGTACCAAACTCATGTATATACTTACAAAAAATGAACTTTGGCACTAGGTTGATTACAATTCCCAATTTCTACTTACTGTGAGATTTTACATATTACTTAAGCTTTGACAACTTACATGTTTATTCAATGGGAGTAAGAATAGTAATGGTAACTGGACTGATAGTAATAATAATAGTAGCATGTCTGTTGCTAAGGATTAAATTATCGCATCATGGTGGCAGGGGCCACCTAACAAAGCATGAAATAAATGATGCATTTTGCTGTTGCATGTGGGACATTTGACTTCCCTTTCTGCACAGGCACTAAAAGCCCAAGTCATCATTGCTGGCTGTTGATCATCACTTATCTTCCTTGTGTTACAGTTGCTTCATTCAAAATATAACACAGAAAATAAAGCTTTATCAAAGCTTCTGATGTTGCATAGAAAGTATGGAGCATTTTTTAAAGTATTATCTTGCTACTCTTCACAGTAGATTTATGAAGTTGCTACCAGTATTCAGAGGCAGTAACAGGTGCTAAGTGCTAGAATGAGAACTTGAAAGTCATCCTGCTTGTCAGAATATGTATAGTGAATCAGCTAAACATGGGCAATACCCATTATCATCTCAGATCATAAAAATAATGAACAATGGCCAGGAGCATGGCCTAGTGGTAGAGTGCTTGCCTAGCATGCACAAAGCCTTGGATTCAATGCCTTGGTACCACATATACAGAAAAAGCTGGAAGTGGTACTGTGCCTCAAGTGGTAGAGAGCTAGCCTTGAGAACAACCAAGGACAGTACTCAGGCCCTGAGTTCAAGCCCCAGGACTAGCAAAATAATAATAATAATGAACAATATTAAAAGCATCTCTACACTTCTCTGTGTTTTATGCGCATATCGACATATTTATTAACTTGGTTACATCTATTCCAAATTTCAAGGATAATAAGTACAAATTCTACTTCATAGTGGATAATAGCCCCTTATTCTTCATCTAGTGAAGAATAAGGAAACTAAGGAAGTCTTTCTCTTTTTTTGCCAGTATGGGGCTTGAACTCAGGGCCTGAGCACTGTCCTTGGACTTTTCTCAAGGCTGGGACTCTAACACTTGAGCCACATCACCACTTCCAGCTTTTTGCTATATATGTGGTACCGAGGAATTGAACAGGGGTCTTTGCACATGCTAGGCAAGCACTCTACTACTAGGCCCAACTCCCGGCCCCAAGAAGTCTTTCTTTGAATCACTCTTCCAATTCTTTACCTAAAGAAATTTGAACCTGAATTCCATCTATTTTTTCCTCATCAAAAATGAAACATGCACACACTTCTTTCTGGAATGTCTGCTAAAATTTGAGTCTTAGGTTAGCATCACAGGACTCCTTGCGCTTGCATTTCATGTCCATGAGGAAAATCTGTCCATGGGTTTGCATGATGATCAGCAACTGAGAAGAAAGGCCAAATGGAAGCAGAAAGCCAGCTGACTGCCCAGAGAAGGTAGGCTTGTTTCAATCACATCTCAGAATTTACAAGTGTAAAGAAAGGAAATGTGTGACAAATAGGTTCATGGTCAACTAGCAGGTTTTTTTTCCTAGGGCCTGCTTGGTCCTAGATGATTTTACAGCTATCAGTTATGAAAGAGTGAAACAAGTCATATTAGTTGCATCTTATAGATGAGGACACTGAGCCTAGGCAGGAGTGTGCTAGAATAACAGATATTAATAATCAACAAATAAAACAGAATTCTGATCTCCACATCTCCTACTCTTCTCTATGTCATACTGTCAATGAACCCATCAATCCCAGTTCCTCAACCTGTAAAATAAGCACAAATCTATTACTAGAATAATATAAAAGAAATTACCATAAATTGATAAACAAAAAGTAAGAATGTTGAAAGGGGTGCCAGTGATCAAGATGCACTATATTTGAAAGTTAAAGGTAAATTCTTTGTACAATTACTAAAAGATAATTACTGAAATTATTTTAAGAAGAGTAAATCAAGACGTGAGACATTTTGCATACCAATTCTTTGCCTTCTTTGCTTTTTCTATTCAAAAACTCATTTTTTGATTATACATTCTAGCTTTGCACAGCATCTGTCAGATGTCTTGTCTCTGTTATGAAGTATGAAGTGAAATAAAGTATAATGACTCATGATAAATTAATCTTATTTATATAAACAAATTTCCAGACTCAAAATATTCCTATAAGTAAACTGCGTTCCAAAAAAGACATTTAAATTACTGGTGATGGTAACCAGATCTGTGACCCATCCATACTGCTTTCAACATTGTTCTATTAAGAGTATGCACTGATTTTGCTTGAAGAACTTTATGAAGATGAGGACATTTTGACAATAGAATGTGTGACTGATGTACATTATATAGATTTTTCCCCCAAAATGCTGACTTGTCATTAGCCTGGATTGGCTCAGGAAGGTTCTGCCTAGAGGCAGGACTGTGGACTCATTAACCTTCCAGAGCTACAACTCTGCCAATCTCAATTCTCACCACAGTTTCAATCAGATATCAGCTGCCTCCAGTTTCATTCTTGTTGGCTCAGAGGGGCTGAATGCTCTTGCAATTTTCCATATCACAGGAGGAACAAAGCATCTTCAATATGTGTCTATTGCAGAGCATGAAGCAATGTGCATAGCTGCTCTTTCCTTACTGAAAATCTCAGCACAACATGTATCAATAGATAAGTGCCTCTGGAAAACTGGAAAGTACCATATGCCATATCTTGATTTATTTTTTATTACTTCTCTTTCACTACAGATGAATGCATAGCTGTGGCACTCTCAGGAGACCTAGGAGTTGACTTTGGTCCCAAGGATGCCTTCGCTACTTTTGCACTTTCCCTCACATTATTTCTCAAGGCTTGAGGGAATTTAAATGTGACTTACTTGGCAATGACAAGTCCCTCTCCCCTCGGAGCCGCCTGAATGAGATCATTTACACAAGTCACTTCATTATAGCTTGTTCTGTTTCTTCATAGAGAAAGAGAATCATTTAAATAGAATATAGTTTATGAGGAGGAATGGGATGTTTCTGCCCCTCCCCGCCTCTCTGGAAAATGTCTACTTAAGAAAAAATTGCCATTACTGAATTCATAGTACTAATGTGATGATTCATCAAAATGTATGTTTTGTGGAAAAGATAAAGTATTTATTTACATATTCTGATTCTTACTAACACAAATAACTTCTGAGTTGCGGAATTGAGAAGTTAAGTGACTTCAGGTCTCTTGGGATGTTGGTGACTTTATCAGGATAAACTAGAATCCAGATCCCTGGAGTCCTGGCCTAGTGTGACTCCAGACCCCACACATTCCTGAATAAAACTGACCTAGCAAAAGCAATAAAATTTCTTCTCTACTACACTAAACTATCACTAAAATATCATGAAATAGAATTTTTAAAGACCTAGAATTTGTAAGTACACATAATTACTATGTTATTTGCAGTTCTTTTCTTGTTTTTGTTTTGTTTGCGGTTCTTATAATGTCTATTCTTAATGAAACTATGGTTGCTTGTTCCCTGGTGGAAATCTACAAAAAGTAGAAACTGGCAATAACCAAACCAAGCTTAAAACCCATTGTAAACACAGATTTCAGAAACGGAACCAGTTATTTACCACCATAATAAAGGCCTGAATATGAGAAGGGGATGCCTAGCATTTACACAATGAGCAACATATGGATGTCTGGTAAAGTGCTTAACTGATTAAGACACACTTAATTGATTAATATGATATACATTAGAAGCAGAATGAGAACTATGGAGTTGATGCCTGAGTAAATGTTCTAGGTTTTTGTTCATTAGTTTGTGACCTTGGGAAACTGTGCCACAGTTTCCTCATCTGTAAGACAGGGGTAATAATAATGTTTATTATTAGTATATATTAGATGACATAATAATTAGAAGAACACGAGGAAAGGGAAAAGCTACTTTTGCTATCATGGCATAATAAGGATAGAATGAGAGGGAAACTAAGATAGATTCAATTTCTGCCCCTGTGGACAATAAAGTGCAAATGAGAAAATAGTCATTAAATACATTCTTGCATAAATAACCTAAACTGTAACTATGTTGTTTGCAAAGAAAAGATGTAATGAGTAATATAACAGATCTAAAGATCTTTATAAATATTCATAAGCATTTCTTCTGCCATTGCAACAAAGGCACAGCACACAATACTACTCCACATCCTGGATATTGAGTCTGAAACCTTTGTTATTTCTGAAGTAAATTATGCCCTTTCAAGAACATGGAAAATAGAAATTCATTTCAAGCCATGAAGTTGGGTAGGCATTCTTGGAATAATTCCCATTCTTCGAAGAAGTTTTTATAATCATTTGGAGTTTCAGGAAAGGATTCCTACTTATATCTGGCTACCCAAATTCATATTTACATTTTGGGAACAAATCTCTCTCATTCCCCAGGACCTTTGTCCTGATAACAAGTATGTCTGGGAAGAAACAAAAAGACCAACTTCCAGTGTTTATGGAAGATGGGCTTAGTTGTTACTCACATTATACAACAGATGGCATTGACAGACTGATGGTTAAGAGAAGAAAATCTACATCTCCTTTTGGCCAACCACCATTGTACAGCATCCTATCATAATTACATATTAATTCCTTCTAAACCCTCTCTCAGCCTTCTGGAACTAAACATATTTGGATAATATGCAAAAATATATTAATCCAATATAGGTATAACATTGTTCTACTTATATTTTTTTGTGTGTGTTTGAGTGAGTGTGTGCCTTTGTGTGTGCTAACCTAGTCCTTTTTTACTTTACCCATGGTTCAGATGGCACCTGGCATATTAACCAAGGGTCAGTTTCAGACCACAAGTCAATTTCAGACCACTTGTGATCACGCTCATAGCTAAAAACACAGGCATGTACTTTTATGAGCACTTCATTAATTAAAATGAACACTTGATGATTTTTTACTCAGGCTAGACTGAACCACAAACTTCCAAATCACTTACTAAGGAGCAACAGGAGTGAGCCATTGCACTCAGCTATAGTCAGTATTTTTTTTCCATATATTTTTATTGTAATTAATAGAAGGGTCACATGATATTTGCCAGATAGAAGGTGCATTAATTCACATACATTGATACCATTTCACATGTCTTGGTCCCCATTTCCCTCCCCCCTACCCCCACCCCTAATCTTGCTTTCCCCCCATCCCTATCCAATTTTAAATAACCAAATACAAATATATCCCATATATCAGGTAACAAAGTGAGATACTGTAACAATATGAGATAACCAAAGGACAGCAAAAGAGATGACAGATAACATAGTACCTTAAGGACAACAATCATTCATTATATGGCTTATGTTTCTATATCCTAGAGATCCTTTCATTTAGTGTCATACTATATGGCCTTACGTATCAAGGTTTTCCTCATTGCAAATCTCTGCTAGAAGAGCCCAAGGTTTCTACTGACTAGGACAAATGAGGGAAACCATTGAGCCTAAGTTCCTTTGAGTCTGGCTTACTTCACTTAATATGATTTTTTTCTAAGTCTTTCCATTTCCTAACAAATGGGACGATGTCGTTCTTTCTGACAGCAGCATAGAATTCCATTGTGTACAAATACCACATCTTGTTGATCCACTCATCAACTGAGGGGCATCTGGGTTGGTTCCATATATTTGCTATGGTAAATAGTGCTGCAATGAACAGTGTTGTGCTAGTGGATTTAGTATGTCCCATTCATAACTGAGGGAACAATAAAAACATTCCATTCGAGGGAAAAGCTGCAACATTATGTAGCAACATTACAGAAAATTCTCAAAGATGTCCTACACATAGAAAACCAACACAAATGTAATACAGAGAAAGACATGGCACCTAATACTCATAACATCTAAGTACCACAAAACCTATCAAGACACAGGCCCTAATGAAAGCTTGTAAAAATGGCAGAAACTAATAAATATTTCTCAATCCTGACTCTCAATATCAATGGACTTAACTCTCCAATTAAACGACATAGATTATCTAGTTGGATCAAAAAGCAAGATTCATCATTCTGCTGTATTCAAGAGACACATCTTACCCAAAAAAAGAAACCTTTTTTGAAAGTGAGAGGTTAGAATAAACTCTATCAAGCTAACGGCCCCCATAAACAGGCTGGTATAGTCAGTATTTCTAAAGAGAGCTTACAGGGAAGACAGATAATCTATTTGTCATCTAAACCTGTTAAAATGTAATTTGTTGTCACAGGCAATACCAAATTGAAAGCTTTGGTCAGTCTACTTTTTTAAAATGACTCAGATAATTATTAACAATAATAAGTCACATTTGATTAACGTAAGTCAAACTGCTATTACATAGTTAGTGGAATTCAAGTACAATACAAACATAGTTGTGCTGGTGCTTTGATTTTTGTGTGTGGTCTGGTTATATAGTCCAGGTTTGCCTGGAACTTGTGATGCTCCAAATTCAGCTTCCTAGTTTTGCAATTACAGATATGCAGCACCACTCTTGGGTTAAAAATAACCTTTATATACATGGAAATAAAGCATTACTTCTTTTATTTCAGTATTTGCTTTATTGAAAAAGTTAAAACTGAAGATACGTATCTCTGAGGTATGACTATACTCTAAACAGATGTAGATACAGATTTGTAATACATATTTAAAGAAAGGTAGGCTTGTTCTGAAGACAACTTCGCTAGACTCCTGAAGCATTTTCTTTAAAGAACACTAACAAAGAATCTTTTAGTAGTCAAAACTATAGCTTTGATTTCTTTTTTTTTTAATTTTCAAAATAAGAAAACAAAACTTTAGGGTTCTACAAATCAAGAGTATAGCAAAGGTGAGCCCAAATTCCCAGATTCTTTTTTTCTCATATATTTTTATTGTAATTAATGGAAGGGTTACATTATATTCACCAGATAGAAGGTACATTACTTCACAAATATTGATACCCTTTTAATATCATGGTCCCCATTTCCCTCCCCATCCCCCCACACATCTGATTTCCCCCCTACCCTCTCCTATTTCAAATAACCAATTAAGCATATATAAAATATATCAGATAAGAAGGTAAAATACTGTAAACAATATGAGACAACCAAGGGACAGTAAAAGAGATGAGAGATAACAGTGCGTTAAGGAAAACAATCACTCATTATATGGCTTTTGTTTCTTTATCCTAGAGGTCCTTACATTTAGCCTCATACTATATGGCCTTATTTATCTAGATTTTGTTCTATTGTGAATCTCTGCTAGGAGAACCCAAGGTTTCTACTGATTATGTCAGATGAGGGAAACCATTGAGCCTACGTTCCTTTGAGTCTGGCTTACTTTACTTAATATGATTTTTTCTAACTCTTTCCATTTCTTTACAAATGGGGCAATATCATTTTTTCTGACAGCAGCATAGAATTCCATTGTGTATAAATACCACATCTTGTTGATCCACTCATCAACTGGGGGGCATCTGTTTTGGTTCCATATCTTTGCTATGGTTAATAGTGCTGCAATGAACATTGTTGTGCTAGTGGATTTAGTATGTCCTTGTTTCTGGATGATTGGGTAAATGCCAAGTAGTGGAATTGCTGGGTTAGGGGAGCTCTATATTTACTCTTTTGAGAAACTGCCATACTGCTTTCCATAGTGGTTGAATGAGTTTGCACTCCAACAGTGTAGTAGTGATCCCTCCTGGCCACATCCCCTCCAGTATCTGTTGTTATTAGATTTCTTGATCCTGGCCATTCTAACTGGAGTGAGGTGGAATCTTAGGGTTGTTTTGATTTGCATTTCTTTTATAATAAGAGATGTTGAGCATTTCTTCATGTGTCTATAGGCCATTCTTATTTCTTCTTCAGAGAAGTCTCTCTTTAAGTCTTTGGCCCATCTTTTAATGGGATGGTTGTTACTTTGGAGATTAGTTTTGGAGTGTTTCAATTTTTTGAGCTGTTGATATATTTTAGATATGAGGCCTTTGTCTGTTGTATGGTTAGTGAAGATCTTCTCCCACTCTGTAGGCTTTCTAGTTAATTTGCTAGCTAAGTCCTATGCCATACAGAAGCTCTGCAGTTTAATGCAGCCCCACTTATCCAGCCTTTCTCTGATTTGTTGTGTTTCTTGGTCATTACTGAGAAAGTTTCAACCTGTGCCAAGGAGGCCTAGAGTATCGCCAATTTCTTCTTGTAAAGTTTTCAGTGTATTGGCTTTTACCTCAATGTCTTTGATCCATTTGGAGTTAATTCTCGTGCAGGGTGACAAAGAAGGATCCAACTTTAGTTTTCTGCAGGTACTTAACCAGTTCTTTCAGCACCACTTGTTGAAGAAGCTGTCTTTCTTCCATTCTATTTTTTTGGCTCCCTTATTGAAGATTAGGTGACCACGGTTCTGTGGGTTAATGTCTGGGTCCTCAGCTCTATTCCATTGCTCCTCAGGCCTATTCTTGTGCCAGTACCAAGCTGTTTCAGTCACTATAGCTCTATAATAGTCTAAAGTTTGGTATTGAAATTCCTCCTGCACTGTGCTAAGAAGAGTTTTTGCTATACGGGGTCTTTTATTATTCCATGTGAAATTTTGGATTGCCTCTTCTATTTCTTTAAAGAATGACATTGAGATATTGCTGAGTATTGCATTGAATTTGTAAATAGCCCTAGGAAAGATTGCCATTTTCAAGAAGTTGATTCTTCCAATCCAGGAGCATGTGAGGTTTTTCTGTTTCCTCAGTTCTGCTTTAATTTCCTTTTTCAGGGTTTTAAAGTTTTCATTAAAAAAAGCCCAAATTCCAAGGTTCTTAAAAATGATTTAGTTTATCTTTGACACTGTGCTGATTAACTTTTTTTAAACACATTTTTAGAAATCTCTTCTAAATGACAGAGATAGACAAAAGACTATCTTGTTTTCCTCTCTTATATTAATAAACATATTCTTTATGGTAGGTGAATAACAAAGTTGGGACTCATCTGGAAAACACCTGAACACTTGTCATAGAAGCCAGCAGAGGCTGGCTGTGGTTACACAGGGAAAGTTACACAGGGACTATTTAAAATAACCACAACGGGTTGGTACTTGAGGGCATTAAAAATAGGCAACCTTAAAAGACACTGCAGCTGAAGGACAAGATAAAAAGGAAATTAACATTGAAAAATATTTGTATAACTAAATTATTGCTATTAACTAAGTCTACCCATGAGCTTGGTTATTTTTATTGACTGCTGGCAATAGGATACCACATAAATATTTGAAATGTGTTGGCTGTAAAGTCTATTCTGAGTTGAAGAATGATTCGCATCCAAGCAGTGACAATTTACACTATGAAGCTTCTTTAATATTTTAAGCTGAATATCAGTTTTATATCATTTAATGGAACTTCACACACACACACATAGAAGGGGAAGAAAGTGAATCTGGAAACTACCTAGCAACTGTTAATACAAAAAAGTAGACAAATCCATTACTTGGGATGTTGACATAACTATGATTTGGACTGTCACTGTTTTGCACTTCATGCAATTCCTAGTAAGTATTAAGCACTGAAATATACCCAAGAAATTGAGATATTACTCAGCCTTAATTTAACACATTGAATAATGTAGTATTTTCTTATTTTAATTAAAGACTATTTACAATGCTGATCTCCAAATTTTCTGAGTTGGAAAGTATATCCCAGATTACAAACTTTGGCTTCATACTTTACTCCTTTTGGTTTTGCCTTTGTTTTTCCATCAAGAACACAAAGAGTTCATGACTCTGCCTCTCTTTTCTTTATGCTCTTGCAACATGATTGCCATGACTCTAGGCCAGATACCCATTGCTGTACTTGGATTTTAACACACTTAAAAAAATCCTACACTTCTGATTTCAGCTTTTGTCCAATTCCAGTGAAGAGTTTCAACTGATCCTTGTGTTATTTTGGTGATCACAAATTTCAAAAGCTTACAGTACAAATATTAAATTCATAGCCTATACTGTCTAAACATATGGTTTTTAAACTTTCATACATTATTCATTTTTTGCCAGTCGTGGGCCTTGAACTCAGGGCCTGAGCACTGTCCTTGGACTTTCTCAAGGCCAGAGCTCTACCACTTGAGCAACAGCTCAAAGCTTCTAGCTTTTTTCTATGTATATGGTACCAAGGAATCAAACCCAAGTCTTTGTGCTACCTAGACAAGTACTCTACCACTAGGCCAAACTCTCGGCCCCTAAATTATTCATTTTTACTTAACTAATTCATTTTAATAATGCATATCCCTGAATCTACTATATATCAGCAATAAGTTACTTATATCCTGGCTTCTCTAATTCACATTCTCCTTTCCTCTTCCTCCCAAGGAACCCATTTTCCTACAATGGTGTTTATTATGTCTCACCTGAAAAGCATTTGTAGTATTTTTTTTGTCACTACTAGGGCTTGAACTCAGGGCCTGGGCACTGTCTTTAACTTTATCAAGCCTGGCACTCTACCACCTGAGCCACAGTACTTCTGGCTTTTTCTCTGTATGTGATACCAAGGACTCAAATTTAGGCATGCTAGAAAAGCACTCTACCATTAGGCCAATCTCCTGGCCCCTGTCATACATTGTTGAGCACATAAATAATAAACCAATTAATTTCACCAGAAGGCCACCATACTATACTTTTCTTACTTTTATTCTGTCACTTGTGTTAATATGTTTTCCTTCACTTTTGGTTGTTCAGATTCATTAGTGGTGTTTCCTGTGACTATGGATTGATTACTTTTCTCTTTTGTATGATGTTATATTGGGCCAATATCCAAATATATAAATATCTACTTCTCAATTACATTGTTATTTTTCCTGAATTTTTTGCTATTGCTCAAGTGTCCACAGGCTACAACAAACAGTTTTGAACATATATTCTAGAAAAGTTAACTAGTTTCTCTTAGATGCAGGTAGAGAGTGAAATGGTTGTTTTCATCAATAGTCCTGATAAGAGTTGGATAACATTGAGGAAAGTTAGTAAAGGAACAATCAGGGCATAATGAAAAAATGTGATAAATGGCAATGAAGATAGACTTAACTAGTCTTCTGAATTTTTGACAATAGAATGAAATGCTCTAGCTTATAGTCTTGTTTTGCCTCTTCCAACAGGTAAAACTGAGCTATTCTTCATGTGTATTTTATAGTCATATTAACTTTCCCATCTAGTTACTACTGATATAATTTAGAGCATACTATATGAGTATATACTACAACTAATTTGATTCTACAATATCTTCTTATTCTCTTTTATTATGTCTAATAGTTTTAAAAATTGATCTCAATTTAATACACTTACATGTACAATGCATCTTGAGAAAAAGACCACAATACCTAAGATAGTTCTGAAGAGAGCAAAAAATGCTGACTTTCTTTCAAGATATACAAGTTTATTTCAAGCCTTCAATAATTAAGGCAGTGGAATATTAGTGACCAATGAAAAAGAAAATCAAGAGTCACAGCCAGACTTATTTAGGGATCATCAACTATGATGAAGGTGATGTTGTATCACAAAAAACAAAAAAGGGCAAGGCAATTTAATCTTAGAGCTGCAAAATCTGATGAGTAAAAAATGGATAACTATCTCACACCAAAGGGAAAAATTCAGCTTCACATATATTGAGAACTTGAGTTTAGGTAAGAAAACCTAAAACAATCAGAATATAAATATGAATATCCCTTTGTGACTTCAGAGAATTGTGTGCAACAAAACATCTTAACCATAAAGGAATATACTTTTTATTTTATATGAAATTACTTTAATTAAGCTTTGTTTAAAATTACACAAGAAACTGTAACCATGAAGAAAAACTCACAGTATATGAACTTCCAATGCTTCCATCCACAGAAGGCCAAATCACCATTCCCCTTTGCATCCTTTTTCAATAGCAGTGGGTAATAAAAGTAGGGCCTTACACTTCCAAGGCAAATGCATTACTACTACACATGCCTGCAGTCTTTTGTTGGGCTATTTCTGAGGTAAGGTGTGGCTTCCTTTATTCTTTTTATTGCAAACCCAATTGTCAAGATAATGACAGTAATGTATCCATGGGGAATAAGTCCTATGATTGAATCACCCCCCCTAATCAAAGTCTATATCCTTTTGTTTGGTTTGTTTTTTAGTCAAGGTCTCCCAAAGTAGCCCAAACTGGCTTGGATATTGTGATGTTTCTGCCTCCATCTCAGGTTAAAGACAAGGACCAGTTCTGATCTTTTAGTACTGTTACAATTAAATTTATCATATAAAACCAACAGCAACTGGTCTTGTCATCATGATTTTTTTCCCTTTAAAACAACTGCACATGTTCTCATGTCAAAGTAGATAATATAACCAGCTTGCAATTTGGTGACTGGGTAATCAGTTGAGACCACTTGCCAAGGTAGTTTTAATCTATGAGATTGTCAATGAAAAGAAAAAAGACTTTGACTTTTTGATTGATTGTTCAAGAACTTAATAATTAGAATAAGAAAGCAAAAAATGCCAGGTGCTGTGAATCACACCTGTAATTCCAGCTACTCAGGAGGCTGATATCTGAGGATCGTAACTTGGCACTAAAGTCCATGAGACTCTTATCTTCAATTAACCAGCAGAAAACCAGAAGTGGCACTGTGGCTGAAGAGGTAAGTTGGTGGCCTTGAGCTTAAGAGCTCAGGGACAACATTCAGGCCCAGAGTTCAAGTCCCATGACTGACCAAACAAAGAGAAAAAGAAAAGAAAGAAAAATATATAAGAAGCCACACATCTCTGTCTTCAAGTCTAACATCCGTCTGGGCCTGAGCCTTTTGCATGTAATGGATGATCAATACTCTCTTAAAAGTTAACTGACATATTTATTTTCCTCTTCTTCCTCTTCCATCTTGAAGAGGGTCAGAATTTTGAGTTCATGTGCTTAAAAGATGGAAACATAACTCCCTTCAAATTTTCTAACATTGAGATGCCTTGCTTGTTATCTCTAATGGACCCAAACATTTGTATCCAATGAAATGGGAATCTCCTTTTCCATTCATGTGTGGAAAATCAACTTTCCTTCCATTTCTACATGTACTGCATGTGCAGCTAGACCCTTTAAGAGTGACTCAACCATTTACTTACTGATGATTATGAGTAATTTTGAATATGAAGAACAGTATGCTAAAATATATTATGGTAGTAATATAGTATAGTGATCAACATACCCACCAGTTGAATTTTTTCAAATTGTAATTGTGACAGCACAGAAGATAATGAAAAAATCGGCACAGATGTCAAAATATCTTATGTATATTGTTTCCTATGGATTGAAGTTACTTAAAACCCAAAACATGTCACCCAAAGGCTTTCCCCCTATGAACTCTTCAAAGAACATATTTCCTGATTCTTTATATGAGAGGAATTATCTTGCAGTGAGGTCTGTTTTCCATGATGCCATTTTGATGTTTTTGATTTAGCCTCCACTCTTTTACTTCTTTTACAGATGTTGCTTCTTTCCACTTTTGGGAAACGTTCAATGAAATGATAGTGTTGATGGATTTAACAAAGTAAAGCAGGATGCCCAGTTAAATGTGAACCACAGATGAGAAAAAAATTAAAAATGTGTCCCAATATTTCATGGTTATACTTAAAGGACAAATTAATCATTTAATTTTAATTTTTTATCTTCCAGTACTGGGGCTTGAACTTGGGTTGCAGACATTCTCTCTTGTTTTATCAAAGTTGGCACTCTAATACTTGAGCCACTGCTCCATTTCTGTTTTATTTGGTTAATTGGACTTAAGATTTGTATGGACTTTGCCCAGGCTGGCTTCAAACCACAATTGTTATATGTCAGTTTCCTGAGTAGCTAGGATAACATGAATAAAATTCCAATACCTGGCTGAAAATTTAAATTTAACTGGATATCTTATATTTTTCCTGGAAATCTTATGTAACAGACAAGGCTGAAGTGCTTCTCAGGAGACTTCAAATGACTGGGGATGTCATGATTTTCCAAGTCTGAATACACAGGGAAAGGGAGAGAAAATATTTATGTTCACAAATAGGAAATTCTTTTATCAGGTATAGAGCTGGATGGTATTTATATTGGTTTTACTAAAGAGTCTGAGGACTTAAGGGAAAACAAAATATTTGTGAACTAAAACAAATTGAACAAATTTATAATGAGGTTAATATCATAGTTATAATTGAGGCTAATGCCATGCTTACATGAGCATAACAAGTATGCTTCACCTACTATCACATCAGCTCTCTACAACCAAATACGAAGTTATAGAGCAGGAGATGAGGGACTTCTGTTGATCCTGGATGAGCTGGCTCATGTTTGGGGATCAGCCTATGAGATGACCATGGCTACCTTCTTCTGTTTCTGCTTCTCCTTTTCATAGAAACTCAACTAATCCAGGAATGTCTCTCTCAGAGCAATACTTCAACACATTGAAAGCTAGTGGGAACATGTACATTAATAAGAGTTAAACAACTGAGTTCTCTGTTAATCTTCCACAAGGAAAGGATAGGAGGAAAAAGTTATTTGGGAATCGTTGCTTGTTTTGAAAACTAGGATTGCTTATACACATAGCATCATTTTCTTCTTCAGCAAAAGTAACTTTTGTGATTTGCAAATGAAACTCTCCTTTAGAATGAATCCATTCCAACAGCTGTATATCAATCACTGCATTGTTTCAGGGGTGGCAAAATGCTCATTAAAGAGGTTTTTAGGAATAAGCACGTGGTAGCATCTTTTCTTGCTATAAGCAATAAAAAAATCCATATAAAGACCGTGCGGTTATTAAACATGGACATTTTCAAGGAAGTGGTGACTTTGAGACAGGATTGAGACTGAAGATTCAGAACAAGGAAATGATTCTAATGTCCTTTGAAATCTAGCACCATTTTCTTCACCATTATTTGTTATGCTTACATATAGGAAAGATCACCAGCAATGCAATCCCATGTGGGATTCTGAGACTTACATGGGTTTCCCATCTTTATGAAGTAGCAATCTTTTCATGCATTTTTTTTTGCCAGTCCTGGGCTTGGGCTCAGAGCTTGAGCACTGTCCTTGGACTTTCTCAAGGCTAGCACAGTACCACTTGAGCCTCAGCATCACTTGTGGCTTTTTTCTATGTATGTGGTACCGAGGAATCAAACCTGGGTCTTTGTGCATGCTAGACAAGCACTCTACCACTAGGCCAAACTCCCAGCCCTCATGCAATTTTTTGTATACCTTTTTGGGTCCAATAATAAAAAAAAAATCAAGTTCAAGCCCTAAAGCACCCAATATGATCAAATAATATCAAAGAATGAAACTATAGTTCATCTTGACCTTAATTGTAACCTCTAATTTCAAGTCCCTTTAATCAAGTTAGTGTATTTATTTTCTTCACATCTAGAGTGCAGAAAATAAGCTGGCATTAGAAAAAATTTATATTAATTGAAATTTTTCATAGATTCAAGCATGATCAACATGAGGTCTCAGAAAAAAATGGTTTGATTTCAAGGAGTTGGCCACAGGAATGCTGTGGCTAGTATATGGTGGTCAAAGCTGGACTGGCAGGACAAGCAGGGATGAAAAGTGACAAACAGTGAGCGGCTCATCAGGAAAACAGGGGAGTATAAGTTCTGCTCTGTAACAGTATTAAATATCGGTTCATTGAAAAAATCATTCTAAGTACACTTAAAACTCATTTAATCATTATATTTGCCCATTGAGATAAGTATAGTTATTCTAACTTATCTGAAGAAAAAATGAGGCAGAGAGAAAATTTGTCCACCATCCCATACTTTACAATTTGCAGATCTGAGATTTGAACCCAAGCTTTTTTGGGCAGTACTGGGGTTTGAAGTCAGGGCTTTTCTGTTCTACCCATAAGCTATGGTCCAGCCTTCAACCTAAGTATTTGATTCCAGTTAGTAATGTGTATTTGAGAGAAAATAAGAGGATGGCTACATGAATATGGTAGATTTTTACGTGCAAAAACTACAACTCTTCTTTCTATATTAGGAAAAACTCACACACAAAAAGGTCCAATATATTGTTGAAATATATTGTGTGCAAATATATCTATTTAAGGACTCAGTAGAAATACTGTATACAAATACACCTATTTGAAGATTCAGTAAAAATAATATTAAAACAATCCTCTTTTTAATAAAGCATGATGCTAAGGACAAATGTCTTATGTGGGCTCCGTATCATTACTTTCCCTTGCTTAATCACTTGAAGATATGAAGGGTGAAAATGGAAGCTACTTGTTACACTGTTCTCAGATGGTTAGATACCACATGGATTAGAAAGGAATGTATGTATCAATGACTCATGTGATCAGTAAAACATTTAAACTATTTTAGTATACTACAATCTAATACATGACAAATATGATTTCAGATAGTACTTTCAAAAAATAAAATACTGCAAATAGTTGACTTCTCCTGTAACTCTCAATTGTCTTCCTTTCTTGGTCCTCACAGTTAATTACCAATGAATATGTAAAAATGCTCTTTTTACCACATACACAGCTATAATATATAGTAGGATGTAGCACAGAGGCTAGCACTCTACCACCTGAGCCACAGCATTACCATTGGCTTTTTGGAGAGTAGCTAGTTGGAGATAAGGAGTTTCACAGATTTTTCTTGTTCGGGCGGGGTTCAAACGTTGACTCTCAGATGTTTGCCTCCTGAGTAGCTAGGATCACAGGAATGATGCACATCACCCAGGAGACCATATTCAAAAAGTGAAGGGGGGAGGGAAAGATGATTGGGAGAGTGTGGGAGGAGGAAAATGGGGACAAAAACATGAGAAGGGGTATCAGTGTATGAGAAGTAATTCACTTACTACCTGACGAATGTAACTGTAACCCCTCTATACATCACCTCAACAATAAAAAAAAATTAAAGAAAAACCAAAAACAAAAATCAGTTGATTAAGTTGGGTACCAGTGACTCACACCTGTAATCCTAGCTATGCAGGAGGTTGAGATGATTTGAAGACAGCCTGGGCAGGAAAGTCCTTGAGATTCTTATCTCCAATTATTCTCCTTTCTCCTGCCCTCCCCCCAACAAAAGAAGTGGATCTATGGCTCGAATTGTACAACCCCAGCCTTGAGTAAAAAAGTAGTGGGACAGTGCCAAGTCTCTTCAAGTCCCAGGACTGGGACAAAAATAAATAAATAGCAATCACCCAATTTTGTGACATATCTTTTTACCTTTATAGTTCTTACAATGGGTAAATTTTGTATCATACAATATGTAAATTTATCATCTCTCTTTTATGACTGTTTCCTTTACATTTCAACTTTTCACATTCTGAAGTGAAGTCTGAAACAATGGAATATAGTCATCTAAATTTATTATTATATTTATAATATAATAATTTATAAAGAATCCAGTTTTCTTTCAAGTGGATAACCAAGTATACAAACACAATTTTTCAAAGCTTTTTTCATTTTTCCACTGGCTTACAATGTTTTTTTTTCCAGGCAAAACAGCATGGAGCATTTTACAATATCAGTGTCAGAAGTGATGAAAGCTTTTAGTAAATGTTTAGTTCCTGGGGTTTAGAATCAGAATGCTACACTAAAATGTACACCGAAGAGACATGTGATACCAGCACCAGGAGATAGAGGCAAGAGGATAGTGAGTGTGAGGCTAGAGCAAGACTTTGTCTTCAAGAAACAAAACAAAGCCAGGAATTTGGCCTAGTGGTAGAGTGCTTGCCTAGCATGCACAAAGATTCAGGTTCGATTCCTTGGTACCACATACATAGAAAAAGCCAGAAGTGGTGTTGTGGCTCAAATGGTAGAGCTTTAGCCTTGAGAAATCCCAAGGACAGTGCTCAGGAACTGAGTTCAAGCCTCAGGAATGGCAAAAGAAGAAGAAGAAGAAGGAGAAGAAGAAGAAGAAGGAGGAGGAGGAGGAGGAGGAGGAGGAGGAGGAGGAGGAGGAGGAGGAGGAGGAGGAGCAGCAGCAGCAAAACAAGACAAAAATGAACACTAAGTATTCCTGATACTACCATGTCTTAACTGGTTGATAGAAATGTGTTCAACATGTGAGAAATAAAACAATACTGAATGACACAAATTACACTTAAAAAGGACCCAAATATATAACTTGCTTTTATTAAACAGTATCAGCACACTTTTCAAAAAGGCAAATATTTCAATAGCTTTAGGGAAGACCAACTCCATGTCATAAAAATTTATGAAGTAGGCACAGGACATCAATAAGCTCTAGATTCCAGAATAGTTATAAGCCAATCAATTAGGCACTATTTTATTACCTTTGTTAGCTTTCAAAGTATATATTCTTATTTAGAATATTAGCATCTGTACTACGCAGTGACTATGATTTTACTTGAAAAACACCAGGATTTAGGAAACTTCAAATACTCTTTAAAGTTCTGCAAAATGGACACATCAACCTCCTCCTTCTCTTCATATCCAATGTGAACATAACTGTCATATCAACATGTTTGCAGAAATTTTTTAAGGCTTCTGGCACATAAAAAATGTAATATCGGTGTGACAATGTTATAATTATATACAGAAATATTTAAAACTTTTTGTGTACAATGTAAGCTATAAAGGTTAAAAAATCAAGGGTTCTATATCAATAAAGTACTCAAATTTTTTTCCTTTAGATTTGACATTCATTTGTAATAAAAGGATGTGCAATATAAGTCTCATATTAAGTGGCTCATCAAAATGAAAATAATTGAACTGAATATATTTATTTGATATTAATAGTTTTCTTGATCATTCTTCTTGATCAAACAGGCTTAAATATAACTTAAAACATTTGCAACTAAACTATAACACTGAGGCAGTGAATGCCAGACCTGTGTCTGCCCATTTATGTACTGTACAACTCTATAAATCTTCATTTAAGTTTTTTTAAGCAAACAGTATTATAGACATTGTGTCAATAGGAAAAATCAATAAAGCATAATTATTTCTCATTTGAAAAAGATGAATGTCATTTACACTGTATTTCCAAGTTCTACAGCAGCATCTTTAGCTCTTAAGACAAAAAAAAAGAGAGAGCCCCAAAACAGCATTATAAATTATAAATTCTAGTAACTCTTCTTTTGGCATTAAAATCCAAAGCAGAAATGCTTATACTTTAAGAGATAATATATTAGTGTAAATCTGAATATACATTTGTCAACATTCTCCATGGGAAGGAAATTGGTCTGTAACGTGTACGTGTCAAAGTGCAGTGTGACAGAGAAACATCTAAGAGCTTTCCTGGGCATCAGAGGATAGGGAACGGCTCAGTCCTGACCTTCCATTCACAGATATTGTGTTTGATGGAACAGTAACCTAGGGAAGAACAGACACATTTTACCTCAGTAGATTTAAATTGGGACAGCTGTCTACTTTTCAACAATTACCATGATTTAACTTCTGCTTTACTGTAAATGCTAACATCCAGTATTTATTATTTGATAATTTACAAATAATCAAGAATAAATGTTGTTCAACCTACCATAAAATGAGAAAAGAAAGCGTTGTTATTTCCACAACAAACCAGTTAAATAATCCATTAACACATCTTATTCTTCATAAAATTACCAAATCAACATAAAGGACAAGAGCACAAACAGACTGTAGGCCAAGCTGTTGAAGAACATTTTTAGTTAGATTAATTCTGCCTTCCAAAAAGTGCTTTGGAAAAAAAATATATTTAAAAGCAGCTTTCAGAAAGCAGTAAATTTTTAAAACAATTTCTGCATTAATGTTATAATTTCACTTGACATTCCCCTCTCAGTGACCCCTTTTTATTTTAAAGAAAACCTCAAAAGCAACAATGACCAAAAATGATGTTCAAGAGGGACTCTAAATAGTGCATCTGTACATTTTAATTATTAAACAAAAATGAAATAAAAATGTTTTAGGGAACAAAACTCTAAGAGCAAAGGAGGATACTCTTAGGAGAGGAACACAAAGACACAATACCTACATATGCCTCTGATCATATAAAATAATATTTATCTAAATGAATTCCAGGAAATGGATTTCTTTTCCCTCTGTGCTGTTTCCATTTCCTGTTCTGTCCTGTTCATTTATCGCTCTTTAATGGGGTAAAGGGGTGGTACAGAAATGGAGGGAAAAGGATAAACTACAATAGCAGTGGTCATCATTATATACTATATTGAAAATGAACTATATAGGGGCCGGGAGTTTGGCCTAGTGGTTGAGTGCTTGCCTAGCATGCACAAAGACCTGGGTTCTATTCCTCGGTACCACATACATAGAAAAAAGCCAGAAGTGGTGCTAAGGCCCAGTGGTAGAGCTCTAGCCTTGAGAAAGTCCAAGGACAGGGCTCAGGCCCTGAGCTCAAGCCCAGGACTGGCAAAAAAAAAAAAAGAAAAAAAAGAAAGAAAGAAAATGAACTATATAACTTTTGGGTGAGGGTGGGAGGAAAAACTGGGTGTCATAAACAAATGTATACCAGGCACTAGTACATACCTTACACATTACAGCTCACACCTGTAATCTTAGCCACTTAGGAGGTTGAGATCTGAGAATCGAGGTTCAAAACCAGCTTGGACATGAAAGTCTATGAGGCACTTATCTCCAATTAACCACCAGAAAACTGATGTGGTGCTGTGACTCAAGTGGTAGAGTGCTAGCCTTGAGCTGAAGTGCTCAGGAACACCTAGGCCCATTGTTCAAGTCCCATGACTGACAAAAAAATATATTCGTTACCTGACTTATGTATAACTGTAACCTCTCTGTAGGTTGTTTTAGGGAAAAGCTTTTGGATTATTATTGGACTGTTTTACATTTATAAACAAGCACTTTCGTAGTTTTACAAAATGAGAACTAAAGCACAAACTACCACAGAGTCTATGAGTGAAGCAAATTTGTGAGAAGAAAGAGGCAACTGGAAAGCACTAGGTTGGATATACTTTTCTTGTACTTCATTTCTGGTTTTGTAGTAAATAAAAATTTGGTCATCTATACCTGATTATGAGTTTTCATGTGAGCCTTATGAGATTAGGCAAGGGAGATGGCTGACATTACACACCTGACAAAAAATATCCAAGAAAGAAAGTTGCTCTCATAGGAAGAAGAATGTACCTGCTCTCTGTTTTGTATTCAGGTTCTCCATTTTCCAAGTATGGCAAAGGTAATGACTTTTCATTCTGATATTGGTTCTCAAGGGAAAGTATGTGTATAACTCATGCCAAAAATGTGATTCCTATAAATCTTTGTAAAACAAAAGTACTAAAAGCTGCCAAAATTTTTATGGCACCGTAGGTTGACAATAATGGTTAGTTAAAATCTTATTATCTTCGTCAAATAAAACTTTCCATATCAAACATATTTTTAAATATGAAGCTAGACTTATAAATGCTTTATTTGAAGATTACATAGTAGTTGAGTGTGGGTAGGGTATGGGAAAACCCTCCAGAAACATATTTTTAAAAGTCATGTGTGTTCATGAATACAATTACACTACAGCAATTACCTAAGTTGTTTTAAGGTGAATTAACCATTACAATAAACATTAATTGCATTGGTATAAGCTAGATCTGTAAGTCAAGTTGGTAAATGAAATTAAGTTGAAGGTTTAGGTACCAAAATGGAGTTAAAAACAAAGCCAATTTTGTGATATACAATCTAAACTGTCAAAATCACTGGGTATTTTATTAGGGAATATAATGTTGTCCTCTTTTGCTGTCCCTTGGTTATTTCATATTGTTACAATATTTCCTGGTTATCTGATATATTGTGTATATGCATATTTGTTTATTTGAAATAGGATAGGGAAGGGGGAAAACAAGGCCAAGCTGGAGGCTCAAGCAGTAGGAAACTAACTTAAATGGCTATGTGACTTTGAGATTTTGAGTTCAAACTTGTGCTGGTAAAGCACTGGCAAAACAAAACAAAACAAAACTTTATTTCTTATCCCCAGCATTGCTAATATCTTGGTCTATTTTGGTCCAGATCATTCTTTGGAAAAGAGCTGGCTTCCTTACATATTGTGGCATATTTAGTAACCTCCTGGCCTCTATCTAATGGACATAGTGGAAACAATTTAAGCAGATAAAAATATCTGCAAATGGGGGCTGGGAGTTTGGCCTGCCACGTTCAGCAGTATTTTGCCAATTTTATTGTAATAGAATGGTCTATTCTGTGAATAAGATTCTATTCACAGGGTTATATATATTTGGAGCTACTATAAATAGCAGTCCATGAACATTTTAATATGTAAATTCTGATACACAAAAGCACATTTTGTGTGTGTGCTTGTCCTGGGGCTTGAACACAGGGAGTAAGTTTTTTTGCTCAAAGCTGGTGCTCTACCCCTTGAATCACATATCCACTTCCAGCTTTGTAGTGGTTAATTAGAGACAAGAGTCACATAGAAGCCAGCATCGATGGCTCATGCCTGTAATTCTAGCTACTTAGGAGACTGAGATCTATGTGGATCACGGTTCAAAGCCAGCTGGGGCACAAAAATCCATGAGATTCTAATCTCTAATTAACCACCAAAAAACCGGAAGTCGTGTTATGGCTCTAGGGATAGGGTGGTAGCCTTGAGCTGCAGAGCTCAGAGAGAGCACCCAAGTTCAGAGTTCAAGTCCTATGACTACCAAAAAAAAAAAATTCAAAGCATGACACTCTATGGACTCGGGACTATCAATAGCTTCCTACTCCGTATACAAAAAATTATATACTCAATCTAATCTTAAATAACAAGTTTTAAATAGAATACCACTTGAGGAAAATCATGTAGGGCTTCCTTCTGTATTGATTCATATCAAGCTCACTCTGGAAGCAATGAGAATTTCAGTGAGGAAGACTGGCAAATCAGGTCTAATAACAATAGCAGGTATAGAGCTGCTGGTTCAAGTACACAATGTTCCTGTTCTATAAGGCCTTTCCAATTTAATGCACACTATTCTCTGAGTAGTTCATGGAAACTGACTAGTATTTTCAGTGCCATAGCACAACAGCATGGTAATCAAATTCTGTGAAGTGATTATTGTGGGGTGGATGTACCACTGCTTTTCAGACCCAGGACATGTATAAAGGAGAGTTTTGTTATGATCACTTTTACAGTCACTGTGTCTGTAAAATGTTTTGGTTTGTGTGTGCTTAAAATGACATGCCAAATTTGTTAACTGAGAAAACTTTAGATTGGTAGTGACTGGTTGGAAACTCATGCTTAATTTAAAAGCTGGAGATAGAAAAAAATTCAAAAAGCATTAATGAAAAAAGGAATATGAAGTATGCCCAATATGGGCATATTTACATCTTAAAAATGAAACCATGTCCAAGACTAGTCAAATATCAATTTCATAATTTAAAACTATACCAGATTTTTATGATGCCTGGAACCTAAATGTAGAGCCTGCAAGACTACACGATTCAAATCTAATCCACTGAATTGCTCCTCCCAATTTCCTTTGGCCCTGAATCCAGGCAATGTTTTACCTTGACTAAGTCTGTGCAGACAGTAGCACCAAAGTCTCCGGGAGAAGCATGCCTGTTACTCACTCCCATCAGCACAGGGAGGCCACTGGCTTGAGAAGTGCAGCTTGGAAAACGGTGATATATTTGGAAGGCCTAGGCATGTCTTTCCCCTTTTTTTCTACCTTGCAACCTTCTTACTTCTTCACAGATTTAATGTCTCTTGAACTCAATGTTTTGTTCAACAAGTTTCTTAACACTTCTTTAAATAGCTTCTCAAATGATTAGAGAAGGAATTCATGAGAGGACATTTCTAGGGAGTGAAATAATGAGTACATTTTCATTTTGTAACGTGGTGCTTTTTAATAGGACAAGAAGGAATAAGGGAGGAGTCTAAAGCACTACAACCTGGAAAAGGGGAAGTGTTAAAGCTGTTCAAAATCACCTCTCTGGAGTAACAACTGCTACATCATTGTGATGGGGCATCATTAGGACTTGAGATTCTATGTTAGGATTCATCATCATTCTCTATATTATTTTATACTTAAAAAAAAATCGAAGCTACAAAATTTTCCCTAAAGGCCCACGTATGATAGTAGTTACTTTGGTGACTGAAGGAACTATGACTAAAAAACCTCCAAATTCCTGATACCAAAACTCCATCATTTCTGTATTCCTAAGGAATTTTCAAAGGAATCCTTCTTATGGGATAGCATTTTATTTAAAAAAAAAATTAAGAGCACAGGGCACTTGCCATATATGGACTCATAGTAACTATATATACATATATATAGGAATATAGCTATACTGTTATGTAGTTATATATGTAATTATATACATATAACTATAGTTATACAGTTATAAAATACTGAACCAAAGTCATGCTCTGCATTGGGCCCATGTTGTAGAAAACAGACCTAACATTTTTAAGTATGGGTGGGACTCTGGACTTTTTCAGTTTGTATCTTCAAATTGACCCCTAACATAAAAGAATATCTTGTGGCAGGTTTCCTATTCAGATTTAAAAGCTGCAAAAAAAGTTCCCTAAGTGTTAGTTTGACAGCATCACAAATAAACCTACTGTCACCCATCTGATAATGGAAACTTACTCTTTTCAGCTTGGCAGCAGCCTCTCCAGAACGGATTGCAGTCAGCAAGCTCTGTCGGATTTGTTCTGGGTCAGAGCTTTGGAATGTTAAAGAACTTTGTCTCTTAAGGGTGAATGAAGGGCAGTCAGCTGGAGTTGATACTTGAGAATTAGGCTCACTGTATATAGAGTTATTTTGCTATTAAAAAAATGCAATATATCAATTTAAATTCCAAGAGAAGAGGCCATTTTTTCAAAAAAACATTTTTGTCATTAGTAATTCCTCAAGAATCACCATTTGGCACATTGGTGAATTAGACACAACTCTGCTATTTGCCAGTCATCATCTCTGTTGCTACAACCAAGTTGGAGGATAAGGGATTCTCCTTTTCTCTTAATTCAGGAAGAGAAATAGAACCTCTCCAACTCATGAATGCATTTTTATTGTACTTAAGTCAAATAAGTGATTTTTATGAATACACAGTTAGGTAGAAGAGCTAAATAAGTAAACAAAAATTTTACAAACTAAAGAATTACCAACTTGCATGGTTTCAAGACAGTAGGTTTGGAAATAACTTTAATGTATAGAGCAATCAAGTTCTGACATCTTCAAATTAATTCAACCCAATATATTTTCTAATAAAGGACTATATTAATTCTGCTACATACAATAGTTCAATGGGAGGTACCAAGAATTATTTATTCTTGATTTTTCTCATGAGGCTAAAAATTAACATGAAGAACTTATGAAATTTTTAAATTAGATCAGTGTAACATCTCTCTCTCCTCCCCTCCCCCCTTCTCTCTAGGTGTGTATTTATTTATGTACTAATACTAAAACTTGAACTGATGGCTTGAGTGCAGTCCCTTCAGCTTTCTCCACTCAAGGATGGTATCCTATCACTTGATCCACAGTTCCATGTGCCTTTTTGGTGTAATTGGAGATAAGAGTCTTAGGGATTTTGCTGTCTAGCAAATTTCAAATTTCAGCCTCCCGAGTGACTCGTACTGGACAAATTCAAGCAAATTTCTTAAAGATTATTTAATGACTGATCTACCTGACAAATGTTGTTATGTCAATCTTAAATGGGCTAAGAATGTAGCTAAGTGGTATAGTACTTGCCCAGCATGGGCAAATCCTATGATGAATGTCCAGTTCAATCCCAGAATTGTAAAAAAGAAAAAAAAAAAAAACAAGTCTTTTGCAAATTGCCCAATATCTATCTTTATTCAAAAAAAAGAGCTTACCAGAATTCAAGCATTGACTTAAAAACTGTGTCATCTAAATCAAGCTTCCATTATTTAGGAATGGTAATTCATTTTCAGAAAAACATTTAGCTTGGCTCTGGTGGCTCATGCTTGTATTCCTAGCAACTCAAGAATGATCTGAAGATCAAAACCAGCTCAGGCAAGAAAGTCTGTGAGATTCTTATCTACAACAAACTATTCAGAGAAAGCTAGAAGTGGTGCTGTGGCTTAAGTGGTAGAGCTCCAGCCATGAGTAAAATGAAGCTAAGGGACAGTGCCCAGGCATTGGGTTTAAGCTTCAGGGCCAGCAAAAGAAAAAAAAAGTAAGAAGGAAAGAAGAAAGGAGGGAGGGAGGGACAGAAGGAAGGAAAGAAATGCAGGCTTTATGGGGGGGAGCATTGTGCCTAGCATGTACAAAGTCCTGTGTACAATTCCTTGATACCACATACACAGAAAAGCAGAAATGGTGCTGTGGCTCAAATGGTACAGCACTAGTCTTGAGAAAGCCCAAGCATAATGCCCAGGTTCTGATGCAAGCCCACGGACTGACAGAAAGAAAGAAAGAAAGGAAGAAATAAATAAATAAATAAATTCAGGCTTTATTCCTAAGTAAAAAAAAATCCATCTTATATATCACTTCCCAATGCTCTATCAAAGTAATAAACATAAAAGTTGAAAATATGAAGAATAGGGGCCAGGAGTTTGGGTTAATGGTAGAGTGCTTGCCTAGCATGCACAAAGACCTGGGTTCAATTCCTCGGTACCACATACATAGAAAAAAGCCAGAAGTGGTGCTGAGGTTCAAGTGGCAGAGCTCTAGCCTGAGAAAGTCCAAGGATAGTGTCAGGCCCTGACCTCAAGCCCAGGACTGGCAAAAAAAAAAAAATGAAGAAATGTCGGGTGCAATAGCACATGCTGTAATCCTACCAGGAAGCTGAGATCTGAGGATCAAGGTTCAAAGCCAGCCCAGGCACAAAAAGACCTGAGACTCTTCTTTCATATATTTTTATTATAATTAATAAAAGGGTTACATTATATTCACCAGATAGAAAGTTTGTTACTTCACAAACACTGATACCCTTTCTCATGTCTTGGTCCCCAGACCCGAGACTCATTTCCAATTAACCTCTAGAAAATGGGAAGTGGGCATGGCTCAAGAGTAGGGAAGAAGCCTTGAGCTGAAGAGCTCAGGGCCAATGACCAGGAGTTTGGCAGTAGCTTTGTGCTGAAGAGCTCAGGGACAGCGCCCAGTCTGAATTCAAGCCCTATGACCCATAAAAAAAATATAGAAGGGTATTAACTTGGAAGCATGATTCATATTATCTTACTCTGGGAGTGGTGATAATGCAGACATATTTCTGAAACCATCAGGCCAATATGAACCTATTCTTCAAAAAATCAAAGTAGAAATATATACAAAGTATTTCTTTAAAAATTGCCTGTGGGTTTCATCCTCTCCTTTGATTATATTAATCTACACCTGGTAAAATACACCACTTGGCTGACAAAACACCAAATGCACAGTTTACTTTCTGCAGATTTGAGATAGTGGATGAATGGTGCTGTAGTCAGCATACACTTAATTGGAAAAATGATGCTAAAATGAACAGATTGGAAGATTGAGAAAATTATATTTTAATAATACAGGTTAGCTACATTTAAAAGTGGTAAACTTAGGTTGAATGTACATTATGGAAGATGCATGCCTGAAAAAAATAATGTTGAAGATCTAGTCTTTGATACCATTAACATATCCTGTGACTGAAACTGCTTATGAGATACTATAACAATGGAAGAAAAAAAGTAAACCAAAACAATCCAGATTTTAAGAACTATTGCTCATTTCTTTGTAATATAAACTCGTAGAGTTAAGCTACACTCAAGCATTTCAACATTCTCAGTATTTACATTTTAACCTGATTGTACTGTAAATCTAAATCTTTGCATTTTAAGAAAGGTAATAATTACCTTATCATTCCCATTAGGTTGTGGAATGTCTGTATTTATGGAAGTCTTCCTGTCTTCTCCATCAGTTGGAGACTGAGCAAACATCTTCTCCTTGGAGGTTTCAGGACGTGTCTTACTGAAAGACTGGGACCTTTTCACTACAGCCAGGGCAAATGGTGAAGGCGCGGAACTTGAGTATGGCCGTGGGGCACCAAAAGTTTTCAAAGTCTTCAGATTCAAAGATTGTGACTGACCAGCAGGAAGAGACACAGGTTTGGGAGCTATGGGAGGTGGAGAAGTTTCAGCAGGAAGCATCACTGGTTTAGGAGCTGTGGGAGGTGGAGAGCGACCTGCAGGCTTCTGGCTGCTGACATCACTATCTGTTTTTGTAAAATGGAGCTCTGGAGCAGAGGGAGTTGTTTTACGGCAGGCAGAAAGCATCAGTTCTGTTGGAGGCGGTTCATCCCTTTCCATCTCTTTACTTGTTAGTTCTTTGATGCTGGGGGTAGGAATAGGGACAGTATGCATACTCTTAGCAGCTGCAGAAGTGACATAATGACCGGATGCTCTCTTCTGCATTTGCAAGAAAAATGAACTTGGTTTGGCTTGGGGATTTGAAACCCGAGATTTAAACTTTGACTCCAATATATTGTTTATATCTTCCAAATTTGGTGCAAAAGCAGTTGTGCATGCATCTCTGGCTGTTCTAGGAGGTTTCAGAGGACTGGTTATGGCACTCTCTGGTGAGCTCACTGCTCTGTGTAATAGATTCTTTGTTCCCAAGTTAAGTTGTGGCTTGAGGTCCAGTGGAGGCTTCTTTGAGCCCTCGGGAACAACAAGGTCTTCTGTTTGCATGGAAGTTTCTTTCACATGCTCATAAGTGGGCTTTTGTCCAAAAGCATGTGTCTTTTGGTCATCTTTACATTCTACGGTTTCCAATTCCCAGTCTTTCAATATGTCCAGGGATTTGGGAGGCACAATTTTATAAGTAGTCATTCCAATTTTGGGTATATACTCTCTTGTAATTTCATTGGAAGGTTTCGGCTTGGGATTATAGTCTGGTCTATACAGTGGGAAATTCTTTGGGTGAGAAGCAGTTGAATTTTTATCACTTGCATCAGTAGGAGACAAAAGATGATCCCTCTCATGAGCATACACTGAATTTTTTATGGCAAGTCCATCTTCTGAATGTATTAGAGTGCTCTGACTCTTATAGCTTTTTGAGGTATCCAGAGAATCTTGTAGAGTTGGGAAACAGTGTTGAGTTGATTTGTTGGTATTTGAAGTTTGTATACTTTGATCATCTTTGAAGTCAGACAAATTATGATCTTCATGACTCTCATATAAATTGTTGCAGGAAGAGGCTGTCTGAATTGCTGCATCTTGCATTTTTGTCTTCTCTACAACAGGTTGACTCAGTGCTTGCTCTGGTACTGATGTTGCTGCTAGGTGATTTTCCTTGGAACTCTGAGTACTATTAATGGCTGTGTCTGGACCTATATTTTTTTCTCCACCTTCTACATTGACTTCTGTTCTTTTCACAGTGTTTGTCATATTATCTTCTAATTTATTGCAGTTAATGGTTTCATTTTGAAAAAAGATAAATGAAAGATGAATATTGTCACACTTATAGAAAAAGTAGAAAAACTCAAGATTTCAATTTCTGCTTTTCCCAACCCATTAATTGGATGATTGAATGCTACAGGTAATTTTCAACTCATTATTACTCATGTAGGACAGTACAGAACCCATTAAAGTAGTATTATAGCCTCATGTTGACATTAACAAGCCGTATTCAATTTTGCTCAGATTTTGTGTAAAAGGGTAAAATATGTGTTTTAAATTGCAAACAATTTGTACAACTCACTTAGGAGAGGGCACTGCCTAAATCAGATATAAAAGGCACCTATGTTTCTTGTAAGACTTCATATTTCCATTATTTTTGGTAAGTAAAAAATTTACAAACTCAGAAATAGTATTTCTCCCTTTCTTTTCTGTGTAGACTGTCTCTATAGTCCCTATTATATTTAGGTTTCATGCCTCCTAACACTAAAACTATCTCAGCAAATATTGTTGGTTTTAATGAGGGAAGACACCTGAATATATGAATTCGATTTAAAGTAAAAGCAATCTAAATGCATTGTTTTGTTAAATCGGTGACCTTGCTAAAGACCCTGTTGAGGACTTTTGTCTTCAGCCATGAGATGGGTGATTTTGTTTGTTTGGTTGTTTTTTGTTGTTGTTTGGGTTTTTGTTTTTGTCTTTTTTTGCCAGTCCTAGGTATGAGCTCAGGGCTGAGCACTGTTTTTGGACTTTCTCAAGGCTAGAGCTCTACTGCTTGAGCCTCAGCATCACTTCCAGCTTTTTTCTATGGATGTGGTACCAAAGAATTGAACCCGGGTCTTTGTACAGGCTAAGCAAGCACTCTACCACTAGGCCAAACTCCCAGCCCAGAAATGGGTGATTTTAAGTACAAGAAGACAATAATGTTGGTTTTGATTTTTTCCCAGTGGGAAAAAAAGACTATCTTATTCTTCCAGCGTCAGTGGCCAAACAAAGGAATACCCCTCTTCTTTATGACTTTTTCCTCTAAATGATTAATATTATTTTCCAATATCTGCATTAATAAAACGACACCTTCTTGTGAACAAGATGGCAAAGAAGTAAAATTTGAAAATGTATGAGTTACGGCCTTTTGTTTCTACAAGTCTTTAGTATGACAGACCAATATAAATTGGATTATTGGCATTCATAATCCATTTCCTTACTTGAATTACTTGAATTTTCTACAGTGAATTTAAAAGACCAATTCAATCCTGTGTATATATTTTAAATAATACTCTATTACTTAAATACTAAATACTCTAATACTCATTTGGTATTACGAGGATTTTATATGAAGTTTTTTCTTTGATTCAAAACTCTCCAAACTTTAAAATCCTGAAAAGGGAAATTAAAGCAGAACTGAGGAAATGGAAAAACCTCCCATTCTCCTGGATTGGAGGAATTAACATCATGAAAATGGAAATCTTGCCAAGGGCTATCTACAAATTCAATGCAATACTCAGCAATATCTCAATGTCATTCTTTAATGAAATAGAAGAGGCAATCCAAAATTTCATATGGAATAATAAAAGACCCTGTATAGCAAAAACAATTCTTAGCAGAAGGAACAGCGCAGGAGGAATTTCAATACCAAATTTTAGACTCTATTACAGAGATACAGTAACCAAAACAGCTTGGTACTTGCACAAGAACAGGCCTGAGGACTAATGGAATAGAACTGAAGACCCAGAAATCAACCCACAGACCTATGGCCACCTAATCTTTGATAAGGTAGCCAAAAAAATAGAATGGAAGAAAGATAATCTCTTCAACAAATGGTGCTGGCAAAACTGGTTAAGTACCTGCAGAAAACTAAAGTTGGATCCTTCTATGTCACCCTGCACCAGGATTACTTCCAAATGAAGCAAAGATCTCTAGGTAAAAGCAGATCCCCTAAAAACTTTACAAGAAAGAATAGGAGATACACTAGGTCTCCTTGGCACAGGTCAAAACTATCTTAATAAGGACCCAGAAACACAACAAATCAAAGAAAATTTGGATGTGGGACTGCATTAAACTGCAGAGCTTCTGTATGGCAAAGGACTTAGCTAGCAAACTAAATAGAAAGCCCACAGAGTAGAAGATCTTCACTAACCACACAACAGACAAAGGCCTCGTATCTAAAATATATCAACAGCTCAAAAAATTGAATCACTCTAAAACTAATCTCCAAAGAAACAACCATCCCATCAAAAGATGGGCCAACGGGAGTTTGGCCTAGTGGTAGAGTGCTTGCCTAGCATGCACGAAGACCTGGGTTCGATTCCTTGGTACCACATACATAGAAAAAAGCCAGAAGTGGTGCTGTGGCTCAAGTGGTAGAACCCTAGCCTTGAGAAAATCCAGGGACAGTGCTCAGGCCCTGAGCCCAAGCCCAGGACTGGCAAAAAAAAAAAAAAAAAAAAAAAAAAAAAAAAAAAGATGGGCCAAACACTTAAAGAGAGTCTTCTCTGGAGCAGAAACAAGAATGGCCTATAGACACATGAAGAAATGCTCAACATCTCTGGCCAAAAAAAAAAAAAAAACCCCCCCCAAAAAAAACCACGCAAATCAAAACAACGCTGAGATTCCACCTCACTCCAGTTAGAATGGCCATTATCAAGAACTCTAATAACAGATGCTGGCAGGGATATGGTCAAGAGGCATAACTACTACACTGTTGGTGAAAGTGTAAACTTGTTCCACCTATATGGAAAGCAGTATGGCAGTTCCTCAAAAGACTAAACAAAGAGCTCACCTATGACCCAGCAATTCCACTACTTGGCATTTATCCAATCGTCCAGAAACAAGGACATACTAAATCCACTAGCACAACTATGTTCATTGCAGCAGTATTTACCATAGTAAAGATATGGAACCAACCCAGATGTCCCTCAGTTGATGAGTGGATCAACAAGATGTGGTATTGATACACAATGGAATTCTATGTTCTGTCACCACATTTGTAAGGAATTAAAAAGACTTGGATAAAATCATATTAAATGAAGTAAGCCACACTCAAAGGAACATAGGCTCATTGGTTTTCCTCAGTTGTCATAATTAGTATAATCCTTGGACTCTTCTAGCAGAGATTTAAAATAATGCAAAACCTAGATACATAAGGCCATATAAGACGAGGCTAAATGAAAGGACCTCCAGGATTTAGAAATAAGAGTCATATAATGTGTGATTGTTGTTAATGTACTATGTTATTTCTCATCTCATCTGTTGTCCCTTGGTTATCTCATATAGTTATAGTATCTTACCTTGTTATCTGATGTATGATATATATGTTTATTTGTTTATTTTGAGATAGGATAGGAAAGGGAAGAAAACAAGATAAGGGGAAGGAGAGGGGGGACAGAAATGGGGACAAAAACATGAGAAAGGGTAGCAGTGTTTGTGAGGTAAATACACCTTCTATCTGGCCAATATAATGTAACCCTTCTATTAATTACAATAAAAAATTAGGCAACCAAACTATTACATTTCAGTTCTTCTATGGATCCAACATGGTTTGAAATAAAATGAGAAAAATCTTATGTAAAAAAAAAAACTGTCCAGCTGAAGAGTCAGAGGTGTTGAATATTTAGCTGCTAGTAGTGAAGTAGCAAAACAAATATAGTACAATTTAATAGAAATAAATAGGTGAAGTAGATGGAAAATGATATTCTACACAAAGACACAGGCCAATGGAGCGTACAGCATAAATTACATCATCAAGAAAAGAAGGTGCTGTCCTGATATGTTCATCAAAAGTACTAATCCGTGGTAATTATGGACACATAATCCGGCCAACAATTTAATCCCAAACATAGGAAGTTGACTGTGGAATAAAATAGTCTTGCAATAGTGAATTAGAGATAAAAGAGAAAAAGAAAATGGGTACCAATACATGTGAAAGGGTATCAATGTATGTGAATTAATGTACCTTCTATCTGGCAAATATCATGTATCCCTTTTACTAATTACAATTTAAAAAATGCAAAAAAAAAGAGAAAAAGAATGAGAAGGGAAAGGAAGGGGAAAAGATCACAAATAGATGTTCAGAGTATTCAACTTGAAGATCCAAAATTTCACTTCAATATCCTCAAGATTAAATAATGGCATTAGAATTAGTATAGAGGATAGCTAAGAGTAGCCTTTGGAGTGATATTTCAAGTCTTAGGTCCACAATTTACTATTTATAAGACTTAATATCTTTGTGGCTCAGACATCTGTAAAGTGGGACTAATAATAACAGATCCCATAACATTAAATAATGCAGCAGCCATTGAGTGAATATACAAGATTAAATGAATTAAGATGTGTAAAGAACACATCCTTTGCTACATCATACAGTGTATTAACAAAAATGTTGGTTTTTAGTATTTCTGTACTCACCAATCTCTTGGTTTGAGCTAAAGCCAGCTACAGGGTCTTCATTACTTGTATCATGTGCAGGATTATGTTGCTCTCTGGAAGAGATGATGTTGTGTTAATAGGGATACTATGCAAAGATAAACACATTATGAAAAAAACATGCAATGATTTCTAAAGACAGATTGGCCAAAATATCCTTTTCTATGTTAGCCAAATACTTGAAATTTAATAGCAAAAAAATCCCACGACAGAACTGAGAGGAAATGCTGCTAGGAAACATGAGCTTTCATACAGTTGACATATTACAAGAAAAGCTATGAGGAGCTTGGTAAAATAGGCTTTTCCAAAATAGCACCTTTTTTGTTATTACTGGCTATTTGTGTTTAAAGAAAATGGAAATTAAGAACACACTTCAGCGTTACATCTATCAAAATCAGCCAAATAAATCAAGATGTTGACTGACCTTACTGATTTGTCTTCTGATGACAGACCAGCTTAAGTTGGAGAAAATCTCATGCAAATTATGGTAAACCTCTGATGACAATGGTTTATTTTGCTTGGCTGATTTTATGTTTATTCATGGTGCTGTATGTCTCACCTAAGTGGACTAGAGAAAATTTCCATTCTTGGGTTCAAATGGAAAGTGCATTCTCTACATCATAAAGCTGGCTGGGAAACAATGGAGATTTAACTTCATTTTCTGATATGCAGATTTGTCTTTCTATGCCAGTCAGTAAAAATATTTTTGGTGCATTTGTTGAATACTGGAAACCAAATGTATCATTTAGTTTATGTATCAAATTCATCATATGCTAGGTAAAAAAAATAACTGTATAAACTAAAACTTTAACTACATTTTATGGGTTATGGAACACAGGGAAATAAGAACTCCTGAATTTGCTTTTTATGAACACAATTACATACAAATACATATTTCATAAATAAACACTTCTATAAGGATGAGAAGGGGATAGAATCTAAGCAAAAGTCCAACTATGTTGAAAATATCAGATCCACATAACAAAAAGAATAGTGTTAACTAAACTGCCAGCAACAGTTCTAGCATAAATTACTTACTGCCCATCTGTATTTCTAGATTCTTGAGCATTTTCCTTGGAGTTTTCGGAGGCCTGTCCACTACTGATGCCAAAGGCTGAGTTAGGCTCATTTTTCGACGTATTTACTGTAATAGTGGATGGGAAAGGAACAGTGGGTAACCTCAGGGAAGTATTTTCAGTCTGAGCTTCAGGCACTTCATTCAGTTCTTCCTTCTCATCTATCTCTTCAAGGCTATAATCAGAGCTTATTCCAGCTACAAGAAAATATAGATATAATTTAATTTACCTCACTCAGTTAACAGTTTTAGGGTATTTATTTGGTATCATATTTAGCTTCAGTTTTTAAAATTATGATTCCTAATAATAGTGAAATACTTTACCAATGGTAAACAAACATGTTTGCATACACCCAAGTTATTTCAGAACAACAGAATTATAAAAAAATAATGTGCTATTAATTTACATTTTATTCAGGAAATGTTACTGAATATTGTAAACTTCAAATGACTTAATTTAGAAATATAACATTCAATAAAATGGTTTTATAGTCAGGTAATTACAATGCAAATGAAGTAAAAAATAAGTGAACTTAAATATGTAATCTAAAAGGACATGAGATTTTTCATATCATCTACAATGACATCTAAAATCATTTAACTAAATGGTTATCAAAACTGCTTGAGCCTCTAGAAGAGTTTCTGATACAAATGCACTATTTGAAAGCTGTCAAAGCCAAATCTCTGAAGGGTGGGGTCAGCAATTTTTAAGGTTATTAAGTGGTTACAACATGTGGCCAGAGTTAATGTCTAATATCTAAATGCTTTATGTGTGTGTGTGCACGTGCACTGGTGCTAGGGCTTGAAATCAGGGCCTGGGTACTGCCCATAAATTTTGTGCTCAGGGCTAATGCTCTACCACTTGGCCACAGCTCAAGTTATTTGGAGATAAACATCTCATGGACTTTCTTGCCAAGGCTGGCTTTAAAACATGATCCTAGAATTACAGGCATGAGTCACTGGTACCTAGCCACAATTTACTTTTAATAAAACAAAAGAACAAGTATTAAAAAATGTGAATCATAATTCTAATGCAGTATTGATTTTTCATTTTTTTAAACAGGTTATTATTGCAATGCCCCCGCTGGCCTTAATCTTAATTTTCCTATTACAGCTCTCTAGGGCTGTGATCACAGGCGTTTTGCCCATCCATCTTGATTCTCATAAGCAGCTTCCTTTAACACTATTTTCCTGTATAGTATTGGAAAGCATACACAAGCAGATATACATATTTATGTTCCTTTTTAATTTTATTAATTTGTCTCCTATAAATGAAAACACCCAGTGTTTTGTTCTAGTTTTTTCTACATTTACTGTATCTTAAATATCATCCTGTATTAAAGAAGGCATGTGTATTTTCTTCTTTTTTTAAACAATTATATTAGTATTTGCTGAACAAAAATGCTCTCTGTATTTCTTTGTAGTACCAACAACAACAGCACTAAGTAAAGTAAGATACTGTAAGTAGTTAATATCCACACTTACTGTCAAGAAGTGCATATTTAAAAATTATTCAAAAATCAGTTCAAAATATAATTAGTGAAAAATTGTACACATCTCTTATTTTATCTGGAGATAGTACATACACATTTACTCAAAGACATAATTAAAATTATTTGAAATTTAAAAACAAAATCAATGAAAACAAATGTAAATGTCTAAATTTTCAAAAATGGTTTTCTAAAACTGTCATTTTTTGACCAATGAAAATTTTAAAGCTTAACATTTCATATTTTCAGACACTTTCTATATCTACTTTCTGGTGAACATCAAGATTGGGAAATGCCTGGCAAATACTATTTCTTTGCTAAAATATAATAAAGGAATCCTATTTGAATATATTACATTTTCTAGGTTTTTTATTCATTCAAGTGATGCTTACTGTGTCAGAATATTGTATTTGCTGATATAGTGTTCATTCAGCAATGGAAATTTACTGAGTTTTCTTTCAGTAAAATCCATCACTTTTGAAACATAGTTTTTTTTGGGGGGAGGGGGGAAGGGGGGGTCATGGTGCTTGAACTGGGCCTGGGCACTGTCCCTGAGACCTTCACCTCAAGGCTCACCCTACCCTTGAGCCAAGCCCTACTTCCCATTTTCTTTTTTTTCATATATTTTTATTGTAATTAAGAGAAATGTTACATTATATTCATCAGATAGAGGTGCATTACTTCACAAACATTGATACCCACTTCCCATTTTCTAGAGGTTAATTGGAGATAAGAGTCTCAGGTTCTTTTGTGCCCAGGCTGGCTTTGTACTTTGATCCTCAGATCTCAGCCTCCCGAGTGGCTAGGATTACAGGCGTGAGCCACCGAACCTGGCTGAAGCATAGTTTTTTTGAATTATGACAGGGTATGCAATTCTGTAACTACCTCCAACAACAAAACATAGAAAATTACATCCATCACATAAATCCTCCACATTTCTTTATAATCAATCTCTAGCTCAGCTTATCCCTTCTAGAAATGATTATCCCCAGTTTCATGTTTGCAAAAATGTCATGAATAAAAGCACACAATATCTAGACACTTGAGGCTGGCTTGCCATATGGGTCTCTGTTCATTTTTGTGGCTAAGCTGCAACAACATTTAGATAGCCAAAGACAGACATTTCAATTATTTCCCATTGGGGCAATTACAATTATCAACTCTGTAACATGATCACAGGATTTTATGGAAACTTAACCATGGAGGCTATACTGGAGTTTATACAGAATAAGAGTAACCAAAGTGTTGTTAAATAATTAATGTGTGCAGATATGTTTTCCTATATATTATAGATATTTATGAAAAATGATAAAGTTCAAACACATCCCTCATGAAAGTAGAAAGCCAAATTCAAGAGAAGGTAAAATCCTTCAGAAACATTAATTAATCTTACATCTTGTCATATTCATTGAGAGAGTTGGGAAAAATTGAAACCTCCCAATCTAGATAAAATTTCAAGTGAAGAGGAAGAATACTATTTTTATGAAATATTTTTTACAAAAAAAGGCTTATTTAACAAGTAACCAAATCTTAATATGCATAAACCAATGCCCAGGCAGGAAAGGTCCAACCACATACATGTTAAAGATGCCACTGCACCCTCAGGTGTTCCCGGACCCTCGGAGAGAGAGGTTTCATCGGTCAGTTTGGGCAGAGTGCACTGTTCATGACTGAGGAGCTCAGGGCCAAGGGAGGCTTCTGCCAAACAAAGAGACTCTGTAGAAATAGCACCTAGAAAAGTTAAAGCAAGCCGAGACCAAGAAGCATTTTGGAAGAAATTAGATTTGTTAGCTACTATTATCTGTGCAAGAAGCATGAAGGGAATGAGGGAGGGAGCTGGGATCGACAATGAGCATCAAGCAAAGTTTGACTAACCTATTTATCTTTTTCTAAAACCTCAGAATCCTTTCATTTTACTCAATATTTTAAGTATTAGCATCATTCAATAACTTTCCTTTTGGAGTAAATTGGTATCATTGATAACGTTTAGAGAAAAATCCCCATATATGCTAAATAAGAATTCTTATAGGAGTTAAAATTCCAAATTTTTAAAGGCCATATAAAATTCAAGATTCAAGGATAGGGATGGGGACAGGGATTACAGCTCAATGGTGAAATTGTTTGCCTAGTAGCTGAGAGACCCAGGGAGTTCATTCCCAGTCATATATAAACAAAACAAAACAAAGGTTCATTTGATTCTTAACTGTCTTGAGTTGTAAACGTAAATGTTAAAACTGATAGGAAAATAAAGTTGTATCAAATAATTTTCATACTTATTTAATCATCCTTACTTGCAAGTATTAGCTCTGATATAGTTTTCCATATCTCTAGTTTGTCACATTCGTTTAAGTCTAATATTAAGCAAAAGAAAAACCCTATTCTTCTAAAATATGTCAGTGGTACTGAAACACTGGACATGGTGTTATCCCAAATTATTTTTTATTAGAATTGTATTTGGGAAGAATACACATTGAGAGTTATAAAACAGAAGTGTTTTCATTGTAACACATTCTTATTATTAGAGTAGGATGCATTGTATATTAAACATACTTACACATAATATTCTTCTAAATACACCAAGCTACATTCCTAATTATGTTATGTTATTACTCATGGAAAGGAAAGTAATAAATATTAACCCGCCTTTTCCTAAAAATAGCAGGAGATCAAGTAGGGAAAACACCCAAAGTACAACTCCAAAACTGAGACTTTCCAATTTACCAGTTTTATCCTCTAATCTCTAGTTCAAGGGAAGGGGAAATAGAAAAAGATAATACATTTCTTGACAAATTTGGGAAATAAGAACAAACCACTAGTTATCTCTTTCATATACAGGACATGTTAGCCAGCTAAATTTCTCAATTGTCTTAGAAGTTTTATTCCCAATAATCATAGAATCTAGAGTAAGGAACTCATACCTGGGCTGTTCAGCACCTCAGGAGATTTTGATTCTAAAGCACCATCTGGGGAAACTTCATCCACTGACTTGAAGGCTAAGAGAAAGAAGCAAGGCAACTGATACACAAGTCACACTTGCATATGAAATACTTCTTAACACAGGTACCTTGTATGTAATTCTGAGAGATGAATCATATACAACCTTACTACATAGTCCTTTTGCCTCCAGCTGTGAAAGGACTAAGTTTCATTTAATTACCATTCTTACATGTAGCCAATTCTTATATGGCGGTATCTTTATGAGAAATTTTTACACTTTAAAACCTGCTCATTGCAAGGTAATGAAGCTGTTCAATTTTGTCATTTTATTATATATTTCAGATTTATTTTAAAAAAGCAGTTAAGTGAGAATAATCAGGACAATTTTCAAAAGACTACATGTCATTATTTAATATAAAGACATGAGCAATACAAATGTATCCAGTAGGACAAAATGAAATGCAAATATAATGGTAGTGGGAAAAGTCTCATTACCAGTCGTGTGGTCATTTTCATCACTGTAATGCAGGGTTATTTTGGAGGGTGGAGATGGTGCTCTCCGTTTCATCCTCTTCAAAGAGGAATTCCCTGTGGATGTGTGACTGAGCTGCAGTGAGCCGGTCCTCACTATGCTTGCTTCATGGGGATTCTGTAGGAAACAAAATGACCAAACAAAATCCCATGTTTAGAAATTAACTTATAGAAATTAGGGCTCCTCAGCATAGATTGAAACTTCCCAAATAAAGACACAGAATCACAACAAATCAAGGAAAGGCAGGATAAATAGGATCGCATCAAACTGAAGAGTTTCTGAATGTCAAAGGACATAGCTATCAATATAACAGAAAGCCCACAGAATGGAAGATTTTTTACTACTTATGCATCACACTAGCTATGCATATGAAAAATATACTTCAAGGTCAAAAAATTACCACCCCTCAACAATAAATTTGTAGTGAAACAACACCCAACTAATGAATGGGGGAAAGACTTAAGAGCCTTCTCAGAAGCAGTAAGAATGACCAATAAACACACAGCAAAATTTTCACCAGGGATGAAAATCAAAATGACTTTGAGATTTCACTTCACCCCAGTTGGAATGACCATTATCAAGAAAACTAACAATAACAAATGCTAACAAGAATATGGCCAAAAGGGAACTCTCCTACAATGTTGATGGGAATATAAACTTGTTTAACCACTCTGGAAAGCAAAATGGAGGGAAGTTCCTCAAAAGAATGAACATAGAGCTTCTCTATGACCCAGCAATTCCACTTATAGGAATTTATTCTATAGACCACAAAAAAGCCACACTAGAGCTACCGGCACAAGCATGTTTATTACAGCATTGTTTAGGAAAGACAAGATATGGAATCACCCAGATAGCTCAAAGTAGACATATGGATCAAGAAAATGTGGTATACATACACAATGGAATTCTACTCATCCATTAGGATGAATTATATTATACACATTTATAAGGAAATGTAAAGACCTGGAAAAATATCATAAGCAAAGCAAGCTATGCTCAAAGAAACATAGGTTGCATGGTGTACCCCATTTGAGATAGGTAGAAATGTGCCTATAAATTTACAAGTAAACACACTGGATGGTAAGAAAAAATGCACTGGGACATGAAAAATCATAGATCTTCAGACATTCACATAGTGAGACTAAATGATGATATTCTCTGGAGAGCATTACAGAGGCTCTGTAGCTATGTACATATGAGTGTACAAAAAATATTTAGTAAAATGAACTCCAAGAAATGGAAACAAGTGGGTGTTTTTCTTTATTGCTCTTTTTTCTTTTCCTTTTGTATTATTTTCCAGTTTATCAATCTTTCGGAAGGTAATGTGAAGGGAGCACAGAAAAAGTGGAACAAAGGTTAAACAACCTTTGTTGTTTAACTAGACACTATGTGGGTGGGGAAGAGAGGGAAAAGCTGGGAAAGAGGGAGTAAAGTGGTGACATTGTTCATAAAGAAAAGCACTCATTATCTGACTTATGTAACTGAATTCCTTTACATTACCTTTACAATAACAATGAAAGATAAATAAATTAACTTAGAACATTATCTAACAAAATGGAATACAAGAATGATTCATTTAAAAATTGTACAGCAAGTGTCACCAGGAACAGAATGCTGGGGCAGGAATGAAAAGAAATGTAAAATACATATGCTCCAGAAATACAGGCTAGGATGGAAGACTGGTATGCATTGGAGCTTCTAAGCAAAACAAACTTTCACAGAAAAACTGCAAGACATAATTTAACTTAAAGTAAGGGCTAAAAATGGGAAAACGTTTAGTTTATTAATAGCTGGTTTGATTAATCTATCTCCTTTTCAGTAACCAACATGTCAGAGAAGAACATTTTGAGAATCTTCATTTCTAGACAAAGGAGGTCTTTTGAGGTCACCATACACAAAGCTAGTCTCGCAGCAGGTGACTGTCACCAGAACCTAGGACAATCCTGCTCCAGCAGGCTGTCTGATGTCTCCTGGCCTATTGCCATACCATCTCTGCTCTTGTCGTTTACAATTAAGAGATTTGCACATAGTTTGTTTCTTCAGTTTTTTATTTCCTATTTGAGTCCCTCTAATTATCTTTCCTCAACCCTGGTTCCTATTCAAGTCAGCAGTGACCTTGACCAAAAATAGATCAGTGGTCACTTCCCAGAACTCTTTAGTTGGTCTATTAGCAGCACTAAACCCAGTTGATTGCCTTTCTAAAATGCTTTTTCTTACTTCCAGACAACTACACTCCTTACTTTCCACATAAGCTAAAAATACTTGGTTATCTTTGTATTTTGCTTTTCAACTCCTTACCAACACTAGTGTAACTTTGAGCTCACTTCTGAAACATATTCTCATTAGTACCTATGCTCACTCTCCTGGTAATCTCATCTCTCCTCTTGTTTTTAAGTAGTACTTCTATGGTGGTGAATTTAAATTATTGTATCTATGCTAGACTTTCTGACATTTACTTAATGTTTAAGACCACTTCAAGCTAGCATGTGTAAAACTGAGTTCTTGGCAATCTCATTTTCCCTTCAGCCTTCCACTTTACACCCTGTGTTAGCAAAAAGCATTAATCCTTTAAAAGGCATCTAGCAGCCAGTTGAAGGTGGTGGTGCACATCTATAACCTCACTGTTTAGGAGACTGAAGTGAATTCAAGACCAATGTGGGCTCTATAGCGAGATCTCTTTGTAAAGCTACATAAGAAAATTCAAAACCAAATAAATAAATACTAAATTTTTAAAAAACTTTAAAAATTTCAAAAATAAACACATGCACACAAAAATATCTAGCATCAGCCTGGCTTCTACTGCATTGCTTCCCTACCAGCCTTTCTCAAGACAGCAGCAAAAAGAACCCTGTTAAGATGGAATCACATTATGTTATTGTCCTTGTAACTGATGATGTAGCCCTGAGATCTTACTGACCACCTCCTTCTCTAAAGACAGAGTGGATTACTTCAGCCACACCTTCTGCCTGGAGATTCCCCACTTCAAGATGCTTAGCCTCATGTTCCCAAGCCAGGAATTTTCTCACTTCTGACAATTCAGTGTTTCACTCTTTTATTTCTCATATGTCACTTTTTCTTTTCTTTCTTCAATTCTTATATCTTTATTATCTTGAGGTAGTTGCACAGAGAATATAATTAAGTCGACATGTCAGTTTATGAGTACAATGAATCTTGATCAATGGCATCCCTTTTGTCATTCTGCCCATCTCTCACAACTCCAATCACACCTCTCCTCAATTTTCCTATCAATATCTTTTCAATGACAGCATTCTTGACTATCAACAGTTTCTATCTTCTTCCCAGTTCTATTTTTATGATGTCACCCAATGGCTTACTAATGTATTAAGGTTGGCTTGGTTACTTGTTTTTTTGTTTGTTCCATTAGAACTGATATAAAAGTAGGACTCTGTTCCTATTTTTTTTCACTGCTGTATTTCCAGAACAATGTTTGGCTTGTATGAGTGTCTCAATAATTATTCAGTCACTGAATGAAAAAAATTATCTATTGCCTTCTTCATTGGTAAAGCTACATATTGGCATACAGTGCTTGGGTCAGTCTCTTATTACAAGAGAACAAAACCACATTTAACAGACATGAACTATAAGACTGAGAGCATAGCCTAGTGGTAGAGTGCTCGCCTAGCATACATGAAGCCCTTGGTTCGATTCCTCAGTACCATATACATAGAAAAAAGCCAGAAGTGGTGCTGTGGCTCAAATGGCAGAGTGGTAGCCTTGAGCAAAAGGGTCCAAGGACAGTGCCTAGGCCCTGAGTTCAAGCTCCAGGACAGGCCAAAAGAAAAAGAATGTAAACTAATTCATAAGAAATGCTTGGCCTCTATGCTTGATACACATCAAGGAAAATTTGATGAGTTTACTGTTTCATAATGTTCTAATATTTCTACCAGTGGGAAAAACAGCTTTCTTTTATATTTGCGTAGTTGTTGTCACTGCCAATCATGTGAGGTATTAAAAAGGAAGGTAAATCACCTCATGAGGACAGAAGCATGGTCAGGTCTGCAATAGCAGGTGCCAGCCTACAAAAGTGTCTGGAACCATTTCTCTAAACAAAAAGGTAGTGCAAAGTAGCACTGGGTTTAAGTAGGCAGGAATCAACACATCAAACTTCTATGCTAGTTGGTAAAAACGACTTCAATACCATATACCCCTTACTGCCACTTTTTTCACCTGGTCAGACTTACAGAAGGAAAAGAGCTAAAACCTACACTTAAACCTAGTTTTTGATTCAGTGTTACTAAATATTATGATCACTCTCTAGGATGACATAAAGATACCACCTTAATGTACTTTTGAAAGAATTTGAAAAAGAACATCCTTCTTTTGGGCAGAGAAAGAAAGGGCTCACAAGCTGGAAGGTAGCATACTATGAAAGTATCAAACAAATGGGCTTTGGAGTTAACACCAATAGTTGAACCAGGAAGCATTCACTTCATGTCTCAGTAACCCTCAGTGTCCTCATCCGCGAAAGGTAACTATACACATGTCAGAAAGAGAATGGGATTCATGAATGAGAGCACATATGTAAAATGGAATGGTATTCAATATGTAGTTTGTGTACCAACATTTGTTGACATTACTGTTTATTTTGAAGTATGTGAAAGTGTTCTGACCAAAAATTATAGTTCCTGAGGTTAGTATGAAAATAAATGAAGTTATATACTTAAGTTTTTCTTCCCACTTTGATGACAGAGATACAGTCCTACTGGGATCACGCTCACCATAATCAATCCAACGGTTGCTCAATGTCCAGAGATTAGCACTTAGTCCACTGTATAAACCAACTTTACTACATCTAAAAAATGTCAATCTGTTAAATCACCATAGGTCACTTCATAGTGTCACAAAGGACTTAAATATTTAACACTGTGTCAAGCCTGCATGATGAGCACATATATGTGTATCGCAGTATTTGAAGTATTTCACATACAACTATCATGCATAGAAAAGTTATAACCTCAGGGACTATTAAGAAGACTACAACCCCTGACAATAAAAATGTAATAAGAAAGACTAAAAATGTCTAAAAGAACACAGACCTAGATTTTGCCATCAAGATACATTCCCTTTGGTAGAATTTCAAGTAAATTTTTATTTTAAAAGAGGCTGAAGAAAAAAAATAAAAAAGGTTGAAGTTAAGTTGTTTTTCAGTCTGGAGGCTTTTACAAAATGGGAAGGCAGGTTGTTGCTTACTAGGAGAAACTGTTTGGTTAATCATTAGACTTACTCAATTATTTACTTTAGTTAAAGCCCCTGATAAGTCTGTGTGGCGTTAGCAAACACTGCACTGTAACAGGAATGCACATCACTAAGCTTTATGGTCTGTGACAAGAGAAATACTATAAGGAAAAACATACTATCCTATAAAAGAACCAGAGTAGGTTGAAAATCTTCCAAGAGACATAATCTCTGAAAATGCTCAGATCAGAACTCACTAGTCTGAATGGAAATATATTCAGCTGAACAAAAAATATAATTACACAATCTTCAATCAATACATGTACTGAGAACTAGTTCTATACTAGTTATTAGATCACATATTAATCACTGTCAAATTATAATTTGTTAGTCATTGAAATCAATGCAACTTAGAGAGAAGTGTTTTATTAGGACCTTGTAGATTATTTGTAATGTGATTTGGTTTCACCTAGAAAGAGGTAAGGTTAGTGAATAGAACCTAAGCAGTTGCTTAAAGTTATTTTTAAAAAATCTAATTTCATTAGAGATTCCTTCCTTGAACAATTGTTTGTTAAACTTGTCATTTAAAATATGATGTAAACATAAGCCATATAATTTTAAAAAATCTAATTTCTTTTGTTAAAGATAGATTTACAATATCCAACTCCCCAACTGACCACTGTCAATAAATACTATGAAATAGTATTAAATAGTATTAAATAGCACTGGAATTATGGATGATAAGGCCATAACTAAAGGTAGGGTTTATTATGTGTAACGTGTGTGTGTGTGTGTGTGTGTGTGTGTGTGTGTGTGTGTGTGTGTGCGCTTGGCCTGAGGCTTGAACTCTGGGTCTGGGCTCTCTCCCTGAGCTTTTGCGCTCAAGGCTAGTGTTCTACTATGTAAGCCACAGCTCCATGTCTGGCTTTTTCTTAGTAGTTAATTGATGTAAACGTTTTACATATTTTTCTGCGTAGGTTATCTTTGAACTGCAATCTTCAGATCTCAGCCACCTGAGTAGCTAGGGTTATGTGAGCCCACTGCACCTAGTATGTTTAACAATTGAGAGAAGCATTCTGAAATAATGTATGTCATCTATTATCCTCCAGTTCAGAAGTTTATTATCTTGAGCACATTTTCATTAAACATTTGAATCTTTTGTCTTTGTAGTAATACTTATTTACTTGTACTTATTCTTTAGTGACAATCAGGAATTGAGGGAGAAAGATGTCACTCAATGTTTTATGCTGCTATTATAAATTTTAGGTTTCAAAAATCCTCAGACGAGGAATATACCTCACATGTGGTAACCACGAAGCCAAGATCCTCATAGCAAAGCTCTTTCATGTGTAAAACCCAATTAAAAAGATAACAAGATAAATAATTCTACACACTAGAACTGGAAGAGACTTTGGAAAATGTTGACTTATTTCTACAGAGAAGGAAACCAAGCCATGGAAAAAGATCAATGAAGATGGAAAAAATGAACAACAATAACAACAGCAAGAAAAAACATCAAAGACAAATGTGCTAGAACTACTGCAAATTCATGGAGAATATAAACCTGACTAGGCAGAAGCTGCCAAAGCATACTTGCTTTCACAGTCCTTCTCTTAGCAAAAGGGGAAAAATTACAACTTTTATCCCTGTTTTATACACTTGAAAAGCATGCTTCTCTTCTTGTGGTAAGCTATGCCATACTTTAAGGTAACAACCAGTTCTTATTACTGGTAATCCTTTGTTTTTCACATTTTTAACACCTAAAGATGAAGGCCTTGCCCAGTAGTAAGTTGTGTGTTTTAGATTTAGGGGGTAAAAAAGAACCAGAACAAAGCAGAGCTTAAGAAAAGATAAGGGATGGTGGAAATACGGTTAGTACTGATCCATTGTGATTAGGATAGAAGTGTTTCTAGAGACAGGTTAGACAGCTATGAAAATGCCTACCATTTAAGTGAGTTTGGGATCCATACCTGTGTGAAGAAGCAATGAAAAGAATAACCCAGGACCACTGCAATTCATATCAAAAAGAGAACCACAGATGTATTCCAGGCTTTTCCCTAAACACTTTTTAACGATGCCTCCAGGCAAGAAGCTGCTTCTTTCTACCTTGGTTTCTATAAACACGTGCTGAGTAGAGGAGAAAAACAAGACCTCTCACAGATCACACACACAACACAAAGGGAGACTTCATCCAATGGGATGAGCAAGTTGGCTCGGGAGCTCTCACACACTCTTGATTTTCAAAGCTTTGTTGGGAGCTTGTTCTTTTTCTTTACTTTTAAGTTGGGAACAAAACTGGTCAAAATCTGAACTTCTGATACACAAGGATTTTGAGTGGATTAAATGAATAATATTCTTAGAACACTGGAATATTAATTTCCAAATATGTACTCATCCACCAAAGCAAAAGTGAATCTCATGAGCACCACAATGATCAAGTATACATTATATCCAGAAAGGATTAAATATGGTACTGTGATAGAACATTTGTCTGCTGAATGAAACTAGTCATATTTTCTATATCTAACTGCAAATGTCATGGAACCAACTGTTCCTAAGCCATTCAGAATTATGCGTGTGGTTCACTCTGTATATAATAAATGAGACAGTATATATAAAATGTTATGAAATAACATGGATTTATAAAGAAAACTAAAAAGAGTTATATTTCTAAAAGATCATAGATACTTGATTACAACACAGGAGTAAAATCACTAGGCTTAAAATTTATTATGTAAAATACACCCTTACTGAACGACAATATGATATCTGTTTGTAAATGATAGAATGGAGGAAAATGATAAAATTGGGTAAAAGTAAATGGGAAACATTCCTAAAATTTAAGTGATCTATTGTAAAAGTAATACTTTTCACTTGCATAACATTACATGGCAAAAGTCTCAATTTCTCAATTTTTGAGTGTATGTCTATAGAAAATTGCAAAATATGATCCATTGAAATGTCCAGCAAAGTTGCTCTTCCTGTGTTTCCAGTCAGTCACAAGCCAACATACCAAAGTAATGGCAAAGCACATAGCAGCCAGGGTATTCACATTAGTAAAAGCAGAAAATCAAACCAAATATGACCAATGAAAAATTCTTCACTGGTTCTATGATTTTTCTGGCTTAAGATTGCTCAGAATTTATTAACGCTTTAATTCTCTTTCAACTGCTAAAACAGGCTTATAACTTTACAACTTGGAAGAGAGGTGGGGGAAGGTGGGAGAAAAACACAGAAAGGGGTAACGATGTAGTAATGTACTAACTACCTTACAAATGTAACTATAATCCTTCTATACATTACCCTGATAATATTTTTTAAAAAAACAGGGTTATAAATCTAATCTATATGTAAAACTGATATTCTTTCATTAAATGAGTTCAAATGCATCAGACACAGTACAGAACCTAGACTACTGTTAGAATCCCACAATTCCATATTACTTTTAAGTCAATGTTATTGTATTTCTGACTTCTGGTTTCAAAACTGTATATAATGATACAAATTTTATGTAGGAATACATGTAATACTGTTCCTATAAATAACATCATGAGCCAAGTACCATATATTTTGATGTACAAAAACAATTGAAACATACATACACATACACACATGCATACATGCATGCACACACACATATATATTCAGGAAAGAAATGCCAAACAAGTTCTAATTTGAATGTTTTCTTTTCCTAATGAATATAATCATAAAAGGTATTACATTCACCTTTGTAGAGGAAACGAAGGAGGATGGAAAATGTATGGAATATAGTACAGAAAACTTTAGGGACACAAAAAGGACACTGACTCATTGACAGTGAAATATATCAGCTGCAAATTCTATCATATATACATATATAAATATTCTGTGAACTCTTTTATTTAGAAGGAGAAAATGTTGGATGAGAAATATTCCAGTAAAAGTTAGAATATACTGTTTTGTTAATGATATTTAGTGAGTTCTCTTTGGAATCTAAAACATCAGTTGTCAACATTAGCTTAAAAATGCAACATTTAGTAATGAGAAGAATTTCAGTGTATGGTCAAAAATCTTAATTCCAAATGTCTTAATTTACTAATATTGAGAAATGTCCTACAAATATGAGATCAAATACTAACCATAGTCAGACAAAATTATAAAAGAGAAGTGTCAAAAAATTTCCATAAGATACAGAAAAACTGACTTTTCAGTCAGTTTGACTTACGGTTAACACAACAGTTGTTATTTAACATCAAAAAGAATAAAGTTGGGGGAGGGAAATGGGTACCAAGACATGTGAAAGGGTATCAATGTATGTGAATTAATGCACCTTCTATCTGGCAAATATCATGTAACCCTTTTACTAATTACAATAAAATAAAATAAAAAAAAGAATAAAGTTGCAAATCTTATATCACTTTGTCTGAATTCCTAATATGCATAATTGTAGCTCTATTTTCTGTCACTTAGCTCATACAAATATGGATTTTCTTTCATAATGTAAGTATTTCTGATATTTGTTCTTTTAACACAATATTGGGGAGGGCAGAATAATTAGAAAGTACTTGTGTTAAACAGCGCACTCTTGTGGTTAATTTTGCGGTTAATTTTGCATTAAAATTAAAAGAATAAAAGTTCATCAGAAAATCTTTTGCATGTTCATCAAATTGTTTACCAAAAATATTCATCATCAGAGAAAATTGAAATAGAGCTTAATTATGAGTGTTGTTCTTAATGTGCTATGTTTTCTTTTCTCCTCTGCTCTGTTGCTCTTTGGTGAATCTCATATTGTTACTGACTTTGCTACCTGGTATATTTTATATATATATATATATATGTGTGTGTGTGTGTGTGTGTGTGTGTGTGTGTGTGTATTTGAATTAGGAGGGGAAAAGACTAGGGGAGGGGTCGGAGGGACATAGGGACAAAAACATGAAAAGGGGTATCAATGTGGTGAATATAACTACAACCCCTCTACACATTAAAATAAAATTTAAAAATCACACTGTAATTATGTAATTGTATGCAGTCTTTAAAATGGCACAGCTCTTTTACAGTGATAAACAACAAAGAGTACATGCAGCACATAAACATCTGTGGAAAGAGGTTTTGTGAAGATTAGCTTGAAAACATTGTTTCTGGAAGTATATACCTCTATGCAGAAGAATTTGGTTTGTGGGAATAAGAAAGAAAATTAGTCTATCCATCTGATACATTGCATTAAATAAATATAATATAGTATATGAATATACTACCAATACAATAGTGTACATACACACTAAAAATAAAAAAGGTGCAAATGAACAAAAAAGGTTAAGAGAAAACTATATATGACTCTACACTGAAATCTTAAGTAAAGTCTTCATTACAGAAATAGGCTGATTTGGAATATAGGAATAAAGAGGGGGGTCTTTCTCTATTCTGACTGGCAAAAAGGGAGAATTCACATATGCAGGATAAAGTCTAATCTACTTAAGTATCCTGAAAATGGAGAATTAAGGGTTAAAATTATGAGAATTAAGAGTTAAAATTATAATCTGAAGAGGAACCTGAGACTCAAGAACTCATAGCTGACAAAAGTTACTGAACTTGGAAGTGATAATTAAGAAATATAAATGTGCCAGCTTGCCTCCCTGAGAGCATTCTGGAGACAAGTTAAACACTGGTTCTCTTCTTAACACTGCACCATGGATTTCTGTAGGATGATATCAGCAAAGAGAAAAGAGAAATCATGAAGAGAGACTAAATAAAGGACTGGTCTCTAGTTAGGTGTGAGAAGAAGAAGAAATAAACACCAAAGATAATCTTGAGCTTTAAGTACGGGAGGAGAAAGTTAATTAGCAAGGCTTAGTTACTCAATTTAAAAAATTATCTTATCATAAGTTAAAAGAATTTAATGATAAAATTGCCTTATTCATATATCAGATACTATGGTCAAATTCACCCAACTATTTTCTTTCTTAAAAGTATTAGTTTTGTTAGGAGGGGGAATAATATTCATTTATTATTGACTTCTACAACAAACATTTTTACAAAAATGAAAGTTCATCCTCTCCTTATTGGTCAGATGTGTTGTGCTCAGTGAAATCAAAGCTTGTCTTTGACAAAAGTGGAGTTTTGGAGATATCTTTGCCTGATATTCAGGAAGATGTCTTGATAAAGGGTTGGTTTTCACTATGCTGACTTCTATGTAATGATAGGTCAATACATAGCCCTGAGTTGAAACTACAATGAGAAGAATATTAAGAATGGAAACCATCCAACTAGTGTATTATAAAAATTTTAATGTTGAAATACCAAGTTAATGTAACAATAAGTCTGAAAGCTAGAAATCCAAAATAAAAGTTTCCACAGGGCCATGTTCTCATAAAGGAGAACAATGTCTTACCTTCCCTAATTTCTTCTGGTGGTGCCTGTATTGATTGTTAGGATGTGCAGAGAAAATCAAGCTGTGCCTTGGTCACCACAGAGCTCTGGATCTCCAATGCTTGATAATCATCTTCTTAGAAGGAAACTTATTAGATTTGAAGCCCTCATAAAAAAAACCAAGTGATCATATCTCTAAGCTTAACTATCCCTACAAAAGAGTATTTATAAGTAAGGCCCTATTTATATGTATTAGAAATGAAGATCTAGCCATCTCTCTTATAGATACATTGGTTAAATCATTATAGCAGAAAAGCATCAGCACATGAACTCTACACTCTTAAAGAGTGAAAGGAATACAGATAAGACTATGGATTTCAGTATCTTTAGTGTAGGAAATATACAAAGAAAGTAGTAGCAAGATAATTTTTTTAAAAATCGCCGGTAGGGTGGCTCATGACTGTAATTCTAGTTCCTTAGGAGGCTGAGATCTGAGGATCAAGGATCAAAGCCAGCCCGGGCACAAAAGAACCTGAGACTCTTATCTCCAATTAACTTCTAGAAAACGGGAAGTAGGGCTTTGCTCAAGGGTAGGGTGGTAGCCTTGAGCTGAAAAGGTCAGGGACAATGCCCAGGCTGAGTTCAAGTCCTACAACCCACACAAAAAAACTGAAAATGATTAAGTTCTGAGAACAGTAGTACTGAATGTTGGTGGCTCATGCCTAGTAATTCTATCTACTCAGGAGGCTGAGATCTGAGGATTGTGGTTTGAAGTCAGTCCTCACAGGAAGAAACTTCATAAAATACTAATATCCAGTTAACCAGCAAAAATGAGAAGTGGAGTGGCTCAAGTGCTAGTGTACCAATTTTCAGTGAGATATCTAAGAGACAGTTCCTAGACCCTGAGTTCAAGACCTAGTACTGGGATAGAAAAAATAAATAATTAAAATGAAAAGATCAAGGAATAGAACAAAATTAATGTCAAAGCATATCATCCATGGCTAAAAATTAAGGAAATAAATACTGTGATGCCCAGGATGTCATGAATTTGTGTGTGTGTGTGTGTGTGTGTGTGTGTGTGTGTGTGTGTGTGTAACATAACCACAGAATAATTATTAAAAATTCTGTAATGAATAAATAAGCAGTGATTCTTTAGCTTCTCTAGGGAGAAACAAATAATTCTGAGTCTTGCTGAACAACACATCAAAGAACTATCCAGATGTCCAGATCAAAAGAAAGAAATAATTAGAAAATTGCATAATGATGTGCAGCTTGCCAAAGGCAAAATCCAAAAAAAATTGCTTAACACAGAGGTACCAAGTTGTCATAGGGCTGAGGGTAAGAATCAAAAGAAATAGCTTTCAGTGAGATCACTGCAGTCCAACCCAAAATTGGAAGAGGGAGACTGTTAGAATGACAACCTAGACCTTTTCCAGAATCAAGTGAAAAGGAAGGTTACCACATGGACTGAATGAGGAAAGCTAAAAGATTTGCAAACAGAGACTAAGATTGTTTCCTCCTATACAAAGAGACACTTTGGTAGCTACTTGTAAGTATAATCATTTATAGTATTATTGTAATTAAAAATAGAAAATAATTCTGAAAATGCTATGTTATTTTCTATGAACTAATTTAAAGGGTCTATACCACAAAATAAAGTCTCTGGAACCTGACTTTGCCTCTGCTTTCTTTTTTTTTTTTTTTTTTTGCCAGTCCTGGGCTTGAGCTCAGGGCCTGAGCACTGTCCTTGGACTTTCTCAAGGTTATAGCTCTACCACTTGAGCCTTAGCACCACTTCCAGCTTTTTTCTATGTATGCGCTACCAAGGAATCGAACCCGGGTCTTCATGCATGCTAGGCAAGCACTTTAACCACTAGGCCAAACTCCCGGCCTGCCTCTGCTTTCTTTGTTTAGTTTCAGTCTGCTTCTTGCTCATGCCCGGGAATGCTATAGTCTGCATTTAGAATCTCTGACCCATGTAATGCACACCCACTTGAACTAATACTGAATTAAATTATTGATGCAGGGTCAAGACTACCCAACACCCAAGCAGATACCCCATAATACTTTGTAAGGAAAGGATTTCATCATTAGAAAATACAGTTCTCCCTTATGAGATACTCTGTGTGTGTGTGTGTGTGTGAGAGAGAGAAAGAGAGAGAGAGAGAGAGAGAGAGAGAGAGAGAGAGAGAGAGAGAGAGAGAGAGACAGAGAGAGAGAGAGAGAGAGAGAGAGAGAGAGAGAGAGGTTTAATTTAAGGCCTGGGTGCTGTCCCTGGGCTTTTCTGATTAAGGCTAAAGTTCAACCACTTGAGTCACAGTGCCACTTGTGGCTTTAGTGCAAATCTCATAGACTTTTCTGCATGGACTGCCTTTGAACCACAATCCTCGTATCTAAATCTCTTGATTAGCTAGGATTACAAGCATATGCTACCTGTTCATTTATGAATTATAGGCATATGCTACCTCAGTTCATTTATGAATTTATATCACAAACTGAATGTTCATGGCGTTAAAAATTAATAGCAATACAAAGACATTTAGTAGCTAGTTTTCTAAGCAACATCTAAGGTTACATTTTTTTAAAAAAATCCTTTTAACTTTTTGAGTAGTAGCCTTTATATTTGAAAAAGGCACTGAGATTTGAACTCCGGACAATGTCCATTCTAGATAGGCATTTTACCCCTTGAGCCATGCTTTCTAGCCCAGTACTACTTGTTAGTTTCCAGAAATGGCCTTATCTTTGAGGACCAAATGTGGATTGAAATCCACCTAGTGATGCCTCTCCTGAGATTACTGGTATTAAAGTAGAATATAAGTACACACACATATGATAATTAATATGATATTTAAAACTGTACTTTCTTTAAATAAAGAAATCACACTGATATATGTATGTGTGTGTTTGTATGTATAGATAGATGGATATGTATTCGGCAAGTGGGAAGAGTTGATTTACTTGAGCATTAAATTCAATAAACTTTCAAGAGGGAAATAAAACCTTCTGATTAAATATAAGAAAATCACATTGTGTCTCAAATTTTGCTCTCACTGTCCTCTCTGGTAGGAAGCAATAGAATAAATGAACTCATACTTTGTCATATTTACTTAAATCTCATGTGTATTTCACATGCATGAAAGCAAGAATGTGCAAATATTTTAGACAAGAAGACTAGTTCACAAGTAGCTCTCCCATGGAAAAACAATGTTGAGGGAATTTTGGGATTAAAGTGATGTAATAATAAAAAAATTTTGAGAGAATGATGACCTAAAACAATCCTTTACATAGGAGATTATACATGTAACCGAGTAATATCTTATCTCATAGTTCATTTTTTAAAACTTTTCAGAGAGAATCACAATCAATTCATGAAGACAGAAGCAATTAGAAACCCAGGAACACAGCACAAAGAAAGAATTATGTTGCCAATTTTTTAAAAATTATTTGATTAATTTTTTAAAAAATTCACCAGATAGTAGTTGCATTACTTCTCTACACTAATACCCCTTTCTCATGTTTTTGTCCCCATATTCCTCTCCTATACCTCTCAACCATCTTGTTTTTCTCCCTTCCCTTTCCTATTTCAAATACACAAATAAACATATATGCAATAAAGCAGGTAACAAAAAAATCCTTAAAAAACCCACCAAAAACCCAAAACCAAACCCACTGATGTTGTTCATCAGTTTTTCTTTGTATATTTTTTCTTGTACTGCTCTTATAGTATATTAAAGGTAAAAGCTAAGACACACCTCCTACTGTGGTGACAATGACATGTCTTTCTTCATTTGTAAAATAGACATCTGCAATGAGACTCTGGTCAGCTAATATAGTGCCTAACACTTTGATAATGGCTTAAGAAGAAATTTTTCCCCATATGTGAATCAGAGAGCAGATGGGAAAAAAGAATGAATGAATAAAGATACTTTTTGAGACTTGCAAAAAATTACTTGAGCACTAAGTATTTTTTCACTAATGTTGGCATCAAGCAGGAGCGCCTGGGTAGACTTTAGTAAATCAATATTGTCTATGGATCATTTATTTGCTTGAATCAGAAATCTACTGCAAACTGACATTATTCATCTGTGAATGGCAAAACTAGAAGGAATTTTGCACAGTCCCAGTCTTATAATGGCTACACCTTACTTCATCTAATAACTGTTACTAATTTACTTAGGAGCTTATGTGGAAAATGACAAGTTGGTGAAAGGGGAAAAAGAATCAGGGTCATCCTAAAAATACCGATTAAATTAATGTACCTTCTCCGTTTCATCAAAGCTTGTAGTTTTCATCATACATGAAGTTGGCCCCTCCTGGATATGTGCCAGGTCCTGGGGTGCACTCTGGGAGACTGGCATGGGAGGCAGTGGAGCTCGTCTCTTCTTGGGTGCATCAGATGGCAGGGTGTTTGAAACATAGGTTTTGGAAATGGTATTAGACCTCGTAAAAGATGGGCGGTGCTTATTTATGAGTGGTGTGGCTGGAGCACTGGCAGTCTAATGCAGAATTAAAAGGTAATGTCATTATGTGATTTTAAGATAAAACACAGCTACAATTTTTAAAAAATATTTGAAGTCAAAATACTATATTAAAATACTTACTTGCTCTCTCTTTTTCTTACTGCGCTGAAAAAAGCTGAAAAACCCTTTATTTTCTTTCTCCTTCATGATGTCTAAGTTTTGTGGCATTTGGCAGGACTCTGGAAAAGAAGAAATGCAAATTACTTTTGCTCACAGGATAGCTTATTCACTTATTTGGTATTATCCTTTCCCTTTAAAAATCTTATCTAATGATAGCATTTACTAGTCTGCAAAGAACTGTATATTTCTCACTCAATCCTCAGAGCAACCAGCTGTTATCATTTCTATTTCATAGCAGAGGGACCTGAAGCTTGAAAGGGACAAAATACCAGGTATCTGTCGTCCATATCAGTAATCTTAGTTACTCAGGAGCCTGAAATTTAAAGGACCACAGTTTGAGGCCAGCCAGGGCAGAAGAGTTTATAAATCCTATCTCCAAAGTAAGCAGCAAAAAGCCAGAGAGAGTGGAGGTGTGGCTCCAGTTGCAGAACATCAATCTAGGAAGCAACAAGATTTTTGAGTTCAAACTACAAGACTGACAGGTAGTGTAAACTAAAAGGGATTATAATGACCAATCCAGCACTGTTGAGCCCCCACATCCCAGTATGTTCCGCATTCCATTTTCCACTAAATGCTACTGCTGGAAAATGGTTGTTTTTCTGTTGGTTTCCAGAACATCAAAAGGGGCAACATTGATCAAGATACATGTATTCATAAACTACTTTGTTAAATGGCAACTTGTTTTCACAACAACTTTAAAATAAGTAAATAAATAATACAAAGCTATATATATATATACATATATATAATATGATGAATTAGAAACAAGTAGCCATGTGAGAGAAAAACTGTCCATGTCTGCTGCAGTCATAATTCACAGGAACAGGAAACATCTTGAGATGTTTAACGTGCTAAAAATAATTCCATATATGAAACCAGATCACTTAGGATTAATTATATTCGATTTAATACTAAAACAACCCAGTCTCATTCTTAGCCTGTGGGTCACACTAGATAATAGGTCCATGAGTTTAAGAAATGGTAAACAAAAAGGGGAAAAAAAAACACATACACTTTCATTTTGCCTTTCTGATGGCATACTATCTAGGTGGACAAAGAGTAAATCAGAAAAAGGTTGCTTTGAGAGATATATCTTAGCTAATAATTAATGAAAGGTTTGAAATAGACCACTACTCTTTTTCTCAACCCCTAATTAAGAGGCAGACAATAAATACAGACATTCACTTTTTTTAAATTTCATTTCCTTCCTTCCTCCCTTCCTCCCTCCTTCTCTTCCTCTCTCCCTCCTTTCTTCCTTCCCTCCCTCCCTCCCTCCCTTGCTTCCTTCCTTCCTTCCTTCCTCCCTTATCTCCCTTCCTTCCTTCTGTTCTTTCTTTTTTTCTTGACCCAATACAGCACCATCCAGCTCTAAATCCTGACCAGGACTCTAGATCTAAAGTAACCTATAGTCACTTCATCAGAATAAGAGAGAACAATAACATAGGAGTGATACATCAGCAAGATTCCTAATGAGAGAAGCCGTAAGACAATCAACAAGTTTAATCAAAATATAAATTGTACATTCAAAAATTGAAGAAAAGAAGGAATTTCCAAATACGATTTCTATAAAGGAATGCGACATTTTCATATGGGAATCACAATATAGTTTCAATGGCACTAAAGACAAAGCAATCCACGCCAAAACTTTAGCTAAAGAAGGAATGAACAGTAAATGCATTTTTACTTTATTTAAAACAATGTAGGATTACTGTAGCAAAGAAAAGCAGTTAGCACCAATACATGTATTAATGCAATATGCTTGCTTCAAAAACATATTAAAGACAAATCCACAGTTCACAAATTAAACTTAAATCTAATAATTTAAATATTAAATTAGTAGCATGAAGTTGCACAAGCTCAATAAAACTCAGACTACCCTGATTAGGGGCTACTTTGAAATTAGTTTTTTTTTTCCACACGCCCAATTTGTTTATTAGGCTATTCTTGTGAAGGATGAATCATAAATTTATTATCCTGGGGCTGATCTTTTTTTTCATTAGGGTTACCGTGTCAGAGGTAAAGAAGTGGAAGTAGTGGTATTATGAGCCCATTACTTTCTTCAGGAACCAGATGAACACAGGTTTGAATAATTTACAAGAAGATATAAATGCAATCAGTAGTAGAATTAAAATTAATATTTGTGTAAAGTATATTCATAAGACCCATAACTTTCCCTTTTATATTGGTACTTTATTTCAAGATATAATACCCTATCAATTAAATGGATACAATTGAATTTATTCAAAACAAGTGGAAGATTCATACAGCATCACCATGCAATAAATCGTATCAGCCCAGGATAATCTTTTTTCTTTTTAATTGTTTTCATTTTCATATATTAGCACAGTATAATCTTATAAGCACAGTATTTCAAACAATGGACTAAAGGCACCTAGTCAGCCTGTCTTCACTTACAGCAGTCACTTCAAGTGAGAGTTGGGTACAACACACACACAGTGGGAAACTTAAGCTTACTGTTAAATTTGTACCTTCCTGTTTCCAGAATATAAACGTGAGTCCATGCAAAGTTCTAACCCTTCAAATAATAGCCAATCCAATAAAAACAAAGAAATGAGGACATTGACAGCATTTGGGTTGAACTGGTAGATGAGATCCTGGTACTAACAAAAGAGCTTTCTTCAGTTTGCTATTCCACACTCTTATAGTTCTGTTCACATTTAATTCTCTAGAAAAAAACAATACTTCTATGGCTTGAAGGAATATTAGAAATCAGTGCAGTCAACAGCCTTAACAACAAGGCCAGAAATATTAAGAAATTTGCTTAGGGTCATGTTTGGTAGGGAGCAGGGAGGTTAGGAACAAGGCCAATTACAAGAAACAGAAATGTTGTTTCTGGAAGAAACCTAAGACTACCTTTTGCAATTTCTTTAGTAATAATATAGAGATAGAATGCAAGATCCATACAGATAAAGCCATTTTCCCCATCAGCTTGCCAAATTCGCTTGACAGCAGTGTGGGTATGAGAATTGACAAGCCAACTTTCTGATTCTTGGCCAGTATACACTTTAAGATCATAAGAAATTTTAACTGCTTTAATTATTCTGGTCTTTATGGTAGCCTTGGAATTCCAACAAACATACTAATATGTTTGTGGGGTGGTTTCTTGGAATTGAGAGTATCAGGACGTTTTTGGAAAGCTTAAAATAATAATGAAAGAGAATTCCAATAAAACATAATGCATAGTTTATTAAGGCTTTTTAAAGTATGTATTATTAGAGAAATCAATTACCTGAATCTATACATTTTAATGGAGAAATACATTCAGAGCTTATTTATTGGTGATTTTTTCATATACTTTTATTGTTATTAATAGAAGGGTTACATTATATTCACCAGATAGAAGGTGCAGTACTTCACAAACATTGATACCCTTTCCCATGTCTTGGTCCCCATTTCCTCCCCCCACCCCTGCCCCTCATTTTGTTTTCCCCTTCCCTATCTGATTTCAAATAACCAAATAAGCATATATACAATATATCAGATAACAATGTGAAATATTGTAACTATATGAGATACAGCAAAAGAGATGAGAGATAACATAGTACATTAAGGACAACAATCACTCAATATGGCTTTTGTTTCTATATCCCGGTGTTCCTTTCATTTAGTGTCATACTATATGGCCTTATGGATCTAGGTTTTGCTCTATTGTAAATCTCTGCTAGGAGAGCCCAAGGTTTCTACTGAGCACTTTTAAATGAAGTTTTATTCCAAGAAAGTAATGCACACACATTTAAAAACAAAAGAAGAAACATAAAAAGTCACTCATTGCCAGGAGACCCAAAGTTAAACACTATTAAATCTTTCACGTATTTCCTTTCAGAAATTCTAGTCAAAAGGTTTTTAATATTGTATTACATGTATACATGCTTTAAAAGCTAAGTTTAATGCACTCATTCCCGCATTATCATGAAATATTCACGAACAACTAAATGATGTCAAAAGTCCTCTGATTAATATATAGTTATTTCAGTGAGTAATTGTCCAGTGATAATTATCTGTGATCCCTCCACCTTAGCATTTGTACCAAATAAAGAACCAAGAAGAATCACTTATTTGGCCTACAGCTGTCTTGTTTATTACACACACACAAACACACACACACACACACACACACACATTGTTTTTGCTGTTGCTGAAACAAGGACTTGTGATATAGCCCTGGATGGACTTGAACTCATAATCTTCCCATCTCACCCCCTAGAATGATGAGATTACAAGTATATGCCCTTATGTCAAGCTCTAGGATGATATAATTTTCAACTATTTATTAAAATGAAATGATTTTTATTAAATTTACAAATCAAAGAAAAAAATCTACAAATATCTTTCTAAGTCAAGATCTCTTACAGAATGTTAGTGATGTTAAAACAATAGGTAAAATTAGAAGCTTGTTTTCAATTTGCTCCAGTTTATGTTATAAAGCTTTCTAATAATTTACATATCTTACCTTGTAAAGATGACTTACTGAAGGCAGAAACAGAAGTAGCTACAGCAAGAGGAAGTAAAAAAAGGGTAAATTGACTATAAAGATGATGCTTGTTCTTTTATAAAGAAACATCACTGAATTGAAAAGGATGAACTTGCATTACATAATGCCACTTGGATACAACCTGTGAACAGCTCTCCAGGAGCTGGCGGCGGGGGGGGGGGGGGGGGGGGGGGGAAGTCCTGGGCTTGAGCTCAGGGCCCGAGCACTGTCCTTGGACTTTCTCAAGGCTAGAGCTCTACCACTTGAGCCTCAGCACCACTTCCAGCTTTTTTCTTAGCATGTGGTACCGAGGAATCGAACCCGGGTCTTTATGCATGCTAGGCAAGCACTCTACCACTAGGCCAAACTCCTGGCCCTTCTTCATTAAACTTTTATTCTCCAGTAATAAAAAGACTCATATTGAATAGTAAAAACTCAATTCTGTTAAACATCATAGAAATGCACCTGAATTACATCCTAATTTTGTATAGCTTAATTTTTGGAATTAGACTCATACAATTTACAAGCCAATTTATTTAGGTAGGAAACTTGGCAGGAAACTCCTAAATTTGTATAATATGTATATAGCATGTAATATGTAAAAAAAAAACCTCATGCTTGATAACAGTATCAGTGAATGTACATTTTGTTTTTTGTTTAAACAATGCTGGGCATAATGGCACATGGTGTGTTCCAAGCTATTTAGGATGCCAAGACAGGAAGATCTCTTAAGTTCCAAAGCTGAACACCAGGTTAGATGACAATATAACAAGATCCCTCATATCCAAAAGAAAAGATCAATTACAGGTAGCAAAATATCAAATACTAATTCATGATAGATAAAAAAAAAACAAGTTTCCTTCCAGATTCAGTAACTAAAATCAAATTACAGTTCATATTTCCCTTGATTTATTTTTATCTACATTTACTTTTTCTTCATATTTTCAATAATATTTATGTGCTCTTATCTATGTATATCACTTGCTATTATGAATTTGAGAAAACCCATTTATAAATACAATGCACACACCTATACACATACCCACTCTATCAAATAGACAAAACATAAAATGTAACTCACCTTTGCTGACATCCATGGCATATAATTCTCTTAGTCCCAGGTCATTAAGAGATTTTGTCAGATCTAGGGGCTCCTGAGATTGATGGTCTTTCAACAGCAGTGTATGTAATGGATCAAACTCACATTTGTCACATATGATAGGAAGAAGTTCTTGAAGAGGTGCATGTGGTCCAACTCTCACTATGGTCTTCTGTGTTTTCTTAAAGTTGATCACTACCCTCACAGTTTTCTAGAAGAAGGATTAAAGCCACAGTTGCATCACTGTGCTGTGTAAGCTTCATATGAGCACTGATCAATTGCTTCATGAGTACCCTAGGGTGTCATGTATTCATTGAAACAAATTTTCTACAGTTATATCCACAGGCATGAGTCAAACTACAATCATATATACAGAAAATTTCTTAAATATTTGTTTCCTGAATTCACAACCATTGATATTCAAATAGTATGTAGATTTAAACTCCAAAATGAATTAAAAGCCTCATATTCAATACTTCCACTGCTTTTACTTTTTAAAAGTATTTGCTTTAAAATAAACAAACACACACAAAACTTGAATGTTTTGTCAAAGGCCTCAATGAATAAACAGCTATTTTGGAAAAATCACTAAGATTGTTTTATTCTATGATAAATGATAAATGATAAAGAGCTTAGCATTTTGTCATAGAAAAATCATCAAAATAGAAACATTAGCCATAGTATTACCAAACTGTTTTGATTAATTTAAATATAACATAAAAGTACTAAAGTTTCCTTATTTAAATATCAAATATTAATAATGCCAAAAATTACCAGGAAACTTTTACACATCTCATATTTTGATGTAATTGAATTAGATCCTGTATATAAGCAAAATATATCAAGAAAAGTTCACAGTTGCAGATTCTCAAAGACAATCATAAAACTAAGACTCCATGTATAATTAAGGGGATTATCTACATGTCACAGCGAAAGTAAAACTACTTCCATCTGCATAAATAGGGTGGATGTGCAATAAATACAAAGTCTGACAGAAGGAAACTCAGTGTCTTTATATTTAATATTCAATCATATGTAACAACAAATGTTGTACTACAAAATCCCCATCAATATTTTTATGGAGAGCTTCATAAGATGAAAAAAATGTGAGAATACATGTATCCAAGTCATACATGTGTGTGTGCTATCCACTTAATACACAAAATTTTATGTATTTTCCCGAGTGAAAAAACAATGGTGTTCACAATGAAAGAACAGTTCTTGAAAATCACAAACATGTACATCGTTGAGTGGTACAGTGGCCACTTATCAAATGGACAAAACCCAAAGTATTAGTTGAACTATCACATTTTTATTGGAAGAATCTAAACAATTCCTTCAAATTGCTTTTAAAGCATGAGCCTAAAATACTGTACTTACTTTGTTTTTCAAAACAATTTATTGCATCATATTTGGTACCTTATGTTTGACAACAAAAAAGAAATTACATATGTAAGTGCAAGAAAAACAAGCTGGTCTGTTAATGGGAAAAAAAAGTCTTGGACAAAATACTGCACATTCTTAATTGTTAGCATCAGATACAATTATATTGATCATTTGCTATGTAAAGTAGCTCCCCAATTTTAGTTGATACAAGACAAAATTGTCTAAGCAAAGATGATGATTATAGACAGAGAAAATTTGGCCAGAAAGTCCAACTTTAGTTCATGTACAATGAGCTGCAGGATCAAAAATAAACTTATAAAGTTAGTCATTAGAAATCAAAATCTATTATAGAATCCTTACCTCTGGTATTAGAGGTGTCGGTTTTTTCTTATCCAAATTTTTTGGCTTTAAAATGACCTTCTCTACCTCCAATATTCCTATCGGTGTGTTTGGCTTAAATTTAATGTGATTCTTGTCAGCTGACAGCAGATCAATTGTGTAGCTTGAAGGATTTAAGTGATACTGTGCACAGAGGAATATCAACAAGTCCATCATAGGTTTACTGAAAGACAAGAATAATAATGAAAACAAGGGATCATAAAAGAATCATATTAATTGCTAAACATACTGCCTTGAAACATTCTGCTGTCCTTATTTTTCATAGATAAAGCAAGACAAGGAAACCACATTTCTAAGAACAGCTTAAAGTTTAACTACAGGTGGCATAGGTGGTTCATGCCTCCAATCCTAGCTACTCAGGAGGTTGAAATCTGAGTATCACAGTTCTAACCCAGCAAGGTTGGTGGAAGGGTGTGTGTGGGGTGGGCAATGGAGACACTTTTATCTACAATTAACCACTAAAACCATGAAATGTAGTTGTGGCTTAAGTACCTTCTAGAATAAAGCCTCAGGACTGGCAAACATCATGCAAACACACACACACACACACACACACACACACACACACACACACACGCACACGCACTCCTGCTAATCATCATCATCATCTAATTACAAGATAATCAGCTATCTAGCTTTTTCAACTTCAATTGGTGAATGTAAATAATATCTATTTTATTTTTATTTCCAACACTGAACCCCCTTTTTCAAACAGGGTCTTTCCATGTTGTCAAAGAACTTGCTGTATGGAGGTAGAAACTGTGTACATCAGGCTGGCCTTGTACTCTTCATCCTCTTGCCTCAGCTGTCAAAGTGCTGGGATTACAAGTGTGCTCCACTGATTCTCCAGAGAATATGAGCCTAGCTACTGGCTTTTAGGAACTTGAGAAGGACACAAGACTAGAAAATGATGCTCATATTAAATGTTGTACACCTGTGTGCACACAGCATCTCATTCCATCCTTCCAAGTTCACCTTTTAATTTGTAGCCTCTGTGACAGAAGTCATCTCCCAGCTAGGTGGGAAAGGACAGGCTATGTGTGACTCGAAGATCCCATGTGTTCAACCTTGTCTCATCCTCATATTCTGTGGTTACTAGTTACTAAGTCATCCCAAGATTCATGCAGTAACAAAATGGTATATTTTGTTTTCTGCTTTCTGTTGTTGATATATATTTTTTTTGGTCACTCAGTACTGGGATTTCAATTTAGTGCCTCATATCCACTAGGCAAACACTCTACTATTTAAGCTAAACCCACTGCCCCCCCCCCCTTTTTTTACAGTTATTTTACAGATAGTATCTAGTTGTTTTTATCCAGCACCAGCTTTCCACGGTATTTACTCTTCCTTTCTCTGCCTTTCAAAGATTTAAGATAACATAAGTATGTCACTGAAGTGGTAGATGTCTTAATGATGCCTCACTTCTCTCCTCATTTACATCTGAGCAGTATCTTTTAGCACATACATCAGAAAGCTGATTTTTCTTGCTTTAAAAAAAAAGACTAAACCCGACATCCATTCATGTTGAAAGCAATAGGAAAAAAAGGAATAAGAGGTACATTCCTTAAAATAATTAAAGCCATATATGACAAACCTACAGCCAGTATTATACTAAATGGTGAAAGACTGGAACCATTTACCTTAAAATCAGGAATTAGACAGGGAGGCCCACTCTCTCTACTTCTCTTCAATATAGTGCTGGACTGCTTAGCCAGAGCAATAAGGCAAGAAAAGGACATCAAAGGGATCCACATAGGGAAAGAAGAAATTAAACCATCCCTATTCGCAGAGGACATGATCCTCTACTTGAGTGACCTGATAAGCTCTACTCCCAAACTCCTAGAATTAATAAACCACTTTAGCAAAGTGGCAGGATACAAAATTAACCTTCAGAAGTCAGTAGCCTTCTTGTATACCAACAATACACAAACAGAAGGCCAAATCAAGAAAATGATCCCATTCAACATAGACCCCAAAAGAATAAAATACTTAGGAATTAACTTAACCAAAGATGTAAAGGAATTATTTAATGAAAACTATAAAAGCCTAATGAAAGAAATTAAAGAGGACACTAGGAAATGGAAAGACATCCCATGCTCATGGCTAGGGAGAACAAACATAGTGAAAATGGATGGCTATACTGCCAAAATTGACATACAATTTCACTGCAATCCCCATGAAAATCCCAAAGAAATTCCTTACTGAAATAGAAGATACAATCCAAAGGCTCATATGGAACAAGAAAAGACCTAGAATAGCCAAAACAATTCTAGGCAAAAAGAGCAATGCTGGTGGTATTACAATACCAGACTTCAAACTCTACTATAGAGCCATAATAACAAAAACAGCATGGTATTGGCACAAAGATAGACCAGAAGATCAATGGAACAGAATAGAAGATCCAGAAATACAACCGTATACCTATAATCAACTTGTATCTGACAAAGGAGCCAAAGATACACAGTGGAACAAACACAGCCTATTCAATTATTGGTGCTGGCAAAACTGGGCAGCCACATGCTGAAAACTAAAAATTGACCCTAGCCTTTTGCCATGCACAAGCATTAACTCAGAGTGGATCAAAGACCTCAATGTCAGACCGGAAACTGTGAAACTGCTACATGACAGAGTAGGAGAGACACTGGAACTCATAGGCACAGGCAAAAGATTCCTGAACAGAATCCCAGGGTCACAACAGATTGGAGAGAGATTCGATAAATGGGACTACCTAAAAATAAAAAGTTTCTGCACAGATAAAAGCATAGCCACAAAAGTAGAGAGACAGCCAACCAACTGGGAAAAAAATATTTACCAATAATACATCTGACAAATGCTGAATATCCTGTATCTACAGGGAACTCAAGAAACTAAATCCACCCACATCTAACCCAACAAACCATTCACTAAATGGGCAAGGGAAATAAACAGAGAGTTATCAAAAGAAGAGATTAAAATGGCAGAAAAGCATATGAGAAAATGCTCATCATCCATGGTCATAAAGGAAATGCAAATAAAAACAACCCTAAGATACCACCTTATACCAACAAGAATGGCTAAGATTTTTTTTTTTTGCATTCTCATGCCATAAGTTTTTGTTTCTTCTGGGATACCTTTTTCTTCTAAGCAACTTCCTCTTCTGGTATAGGAACACTTTGCCCGTTTTCAGTAAGGATCATCTCAATGTGGCACAGGGAGCTCATGTATGGGTTGATCCTACCATGGGCTCTGTAAGTTCAGTGGTGCATCTTGGGTGCTTTGTTCAATGACCAGGTTGTCTACATCTAAACCCTTCTGTTCAGCATTACTCTCTGCATTCTTAAGCATGTGCAGCAGAAACTCAGCACTCTTTTTGGGCCACCGACCCTGTGTTCAACCCCACTGTTAGCATGGGCACACCTGCCAACTTCAAACACTGCTTCTTTAAAGTCTTTCAGATACTTTGTAGCTTTTTGGATATGCATACCCTTGATGGCCTGGGCTATTTCTCCGGTGTTCTTTTTTTTTTCATATATTTTTTATTGTAATTAATAGAAGGGTTACATGATATTTGCTAGACAGAAGGCGCATTAATTCACAGACATTGATACCCTTCCACCTGTCTTTGACCCCATTTCACTCCCCCCCACTCCCACCCCTCATCTTGTTTTCCCCCCTTCCCTATCCAAGTTCAAATAACCAAATACAAATATATCCAGTATATCAGGTAACAAAGTGAGATACTGTAACAATATGAGATAACCAAGGGACAGCAAAAGAGATGAGAGATAACATAGTACCTTAAGGACTACAATCATTCATTATATGGCTTTTGTTTCTATATCCTAGAGGTCCTTTCAATTAGCGTCATACTATATGGGCTTTTGTATCAAGGTTTTGCTCTATTGCAAATCTCTGCTAGAAGAGCCCAAGGTTTCTACTGATTATGACAAATGAGGGAAACCATTGAGCCTAAGTTCCTTTGAGTCTGGCTTACTTTACTGAATATGATCTTTTCTAAGTCTTTCTATTTCCTAACAAATGGGGTGATGTCATTCTTTCTGAAAGCAGCATAGAATTCCATTGTGTACAAATAACACATCTTGTTGATCCACTCATCAACTGAGGGACATCTAGGTTGGTTCCATATCTTTGCTATGGTAAATAGTGCTGCAATGAACATTGTTGTTGTGCTGGTGGATTTAGTATGTCCTTGTTTCTGGATAATTGGGTAAATGCCAAGTAGTGGAATTGCTGGGTCATAGGGGAGTTCTATGTTTAGTCTTTTGAGGAACTGCCATACTGCTTTCCATAGTGGTTGAATGAGTTTGCACTCCCACCAACAGTGCAGTAGTGATCCCTCCTGGCCATATCCCCTCCAGCATCTGTTGTTATTAGTTTTCTTGATCCTGGCCATTCTAACTGGAGTGAGGTGGAATCTTAGAGTTGTTTTGATTTGCATTTCTTTTATGACCAGAGATGTTGAGCATTTCTTCATGTGTCTATAGGCCATTCTCTTGAGAGAATACTCTCTTTAAGTCTTTGGCCCATCTTTTAATGGGATGGTTATTACTTTGGAGATTAGTTTTGGAGTGATTCAATTTTTTGAGCTGTTGATATATTTCAGATATGAGGCCTTTGTCCATTGTATGGTTCGTGAAAATCTTCTCCCACTCTGTAGGTTTCCTAATTAATTTACTAGTTGTGTCCTTTGAAGAATGGCTAAGATTTTAACTCAGACAATGACAGATGCTGGCGGGGTTGTGGAGAAAAAGGAAGCCTGCTGCACTGCTGGTGGCATTGTAAGCTAGTTCAGCCACTCTGACAAGCAGTGTGGAGGCTTCTTAAAGAACTAAAAATTGACCTTCCCTATGATCGCACCATACCACTTCTGGGCATCTACCCTGAACATCATAACATAGCTCAGCTATGTTCATTTCTTAACTATTCACAAAAGCCAGGTGATGGAAACAATCTAGATTCTCTACTGCAGATGAATGGATACAGAAAATGTGGTATATATATACAATGGAATTCTACATAGCCAACAGACAAGATAAAATAATGGCATTTGCAAGGAAGTGGATGAATCTAGAACAAATCATGTTGAGTGAAACAAGTCAAGACCAAAGTAACAAAAGGTGCATGATATCCTTAATATATGGCTATTAGATCCAAATAGTACAAGAGCAAGGACTCAATATTTGCATACCCAGTGCTACGGACATGGTACTGGAAATATAAAAACAACCACATAGTCATAAAAAGTTAGGTGTCTTTCGACATAATGTTTTTTTACATAGATTATTATGTATCTATGACATACATACAATCCCTCAGCCTAATTTTGATTATGTTACAAAATCTATGTGCCAGTGATTGTATATAGAGATTTCCTTTTTGAATACTTGTTTGTTAAACACGTCACTTGAAATATGATGTAAAAATCAATGTTAATAAATTCTTTAATAAAAAAAAGACTAAACCACTCAATTAAAAAAATAAAATATTGTGGGGCTCAGTGGCTCACACCTGTAATCCAAGCGACTCAGGAGGCTGAGATGTGAGGATCAAGATTCAAAGCCAGCCCTGGTAAGAGTATGAAAGGACCTGAGACTCTTTTTTTTCTCTTGAAATAATAAAGTATATTAACTTTCCTTTATTTACTTTTTTGATATTTTTTATTGTAGTTAATAAAAGGGTTACATGATATTTGCCAGACAGAAGGTGCATTAATTCACATACATTGATACCTTTTCACATGTCTTGATCCCCATTACCCTCCCCCCCCACCCTCCTTCTTGTTTTCCCCCTTCCCTATCCAATTTCAAATAACAAAATACAAATATATCCAATATATCAGACAACAAAGTGAGATGCTGTAACATGAGATAACCAAGGGACAGCAAAAGAGATGAGAGATAACATAGTACCTTAAGGACAACAATCATTCATTATATGGCTTTTGTTTCTATATCCTAGAGGTCCTTTCAATTAGCTTCATACTATATGGCCTTATGTATCAAGGTTTTGCTCTATTGCAAATCTCTACTAGTAGAGCCCAAGGTTTCTACTGATTATGACAAATGAGGGAAACCATTGAGCCTAAGTTCCTTTGAGTCTGGCTTACTTCACTGAGACTCTTATCTCTAATTAACCTCTAGAAAATGGGAAGTGGGCTTGGCTCAAGGGTAGGGTGTTAGCCTTGAGCTGAAGAGCTCAGGGACAACACCCAGGCCCAGGGGTAGTATGGTAGCCTTGAGCTGAAGAGCTCAAGGAGAGTCTAGGCCGAGTACAAGCCTCATGACCCACAAAAAAATAAAAATAAAAATAAAATATTATCTTTACTTTTTGGTCCTTATAGTTAATCTCATGTTGTTACTGTATCTGATTTTGTTACCTAGTAAATTGCATGTATTTTTTTTGTTTATTTGTAATAGGGAAGGGAGGGAAAACAAGATGATTGGGAAGGGGTGGAGGGAGGAAAACAGGGATAAAAACATGAGAAGGGGTATCAATGTGTGAGAAGTAATACATCTACTACCTGACTAATGTAACTGTAACTCCTCTCTGCATTATCTCAACAATAAAATTTTAAAAAAGAAATGAAAAAATAAAATGAAAAGTTATCTAGGCACCAGTGGGTCACTCAAGAGGCTGAGCTCTGAGGATCACGGTTCAAAGCCAGCATCGGCAAGAAAACTCTGTGAGACTCTTACCTCCAATAAATTACCATCCAAAGCCAGAAGTACAGCTGTGATTCAAGTGGTAAAGTGCTAGCCATGAACAAAAGAAACTCAGGGACAATTCCTCAATGTAATAAAGGCTGTGTATGAGAAACCCACTGCTAGTATTACACTTAATGGTGAAAATCTAAAGCCATTCCCTCTAAAATCAGGAATGAGACAAGGATGCCCACTCTCTCCACTACTCTTTAACATAGTACTAGAATTCCTACCCATGCAATAAGGCAAGAAGCAAGCATAAAGGGGATCCAAGTAGGGAATAAGGAAGTAAAACTTTCCCTCTTTGCAGATAACATGATTCTGTATTTAAAGAATCCCATAGATTCTACTCCCAAGCTCCTTGAGCTGATTCAAAACTTTGGAAGAGTAGCAGGCTATAAAATTAACCCTCAAAATTCAACTGCCTTCCTTTACGCCAACAGTGAGAGGAACGAGGCAATAATCAGGAAAGCAACTCTTTTCACAATAGCCTCAAAGAAAATAAAGTACCTAGGAATTAGCTTAACTAAGAATGTAAAGGACCTTTTTGTTGAGAACTTTAAAACCCTAAAAAAGGAAATTAAAGCAGAACTAAGGAAATGGAAAAACCTCCCATGCTCCTGCATTGGAAGAATCAACATTGTGAAAATGACAATCTTGCCAAGGGCTATCTACCAATTCAATGCAATACCCATCAATATCCCAATGTCATTCTTTAAAGAAATAGAAGAGCCAATCCAAAATTTCATATGGAATAATAAAAGACCCCGTATAGCAAAAACACTTCTTAGCAGAAAGAACAGCGCAGGAGGAACTTCAATTCCAAACTTTAGACTCTATTACAGAGCTATAATTATCAAAACAGCTTGGTACTGGCACAAGAACAGGCCTGAAGACCAATGGAATAGAACTAAGGACCCAGACATTAAACCACAGACCTATGGCCATCTAATCTTTGACAAGGGAGCCAAAAAAATAAAATGGAAGAAAGACAGCCTCTTCAACAAGTTGTGCTGGCAGAACTGGTTAAGCACCTGCACAAAACTAAAGTTGGATCCTTCTTTGTCACCCTGCACTAGAATTAACTCCAAATGGATCAAAGACCTGGAGGTAAAAGTTGACACACTGAAAACTTTACAAGAAGGAATAGGAGATACACTAGGTCTCCTTGGCCCAGGTCGAAACTTCCTTAATAAGGACCAAGAATCACAACAAATCAGAGAAAGGCTGGATAAGCGGGAGTGCATTAAACTGCAGAGCTTTTGTATGGCAAAGGACATAGCTAGTAAATTAATTAGGAAGCCTACAGAGTGGGAGAAGATCTTCACCAACCATACAACAGACAAAGGCCTCATATCTAAAATACATCAACAACTCAAAAAATTCAATCACTCCAAAACTAATCTCCAAAGTAACAACCATCCCATTAAAAAATGGGCCAAAGACTTAAAGAGAGTCTTCTCTGCAGAAGAAACAAAAATGGCCTATAGACACATGAAGAAATGCTCCACATCTCTGGTCATAAAAGAAATGCAAATTAAAACAACTCTAAGATTCCACCTCACTCCAATTAGAATGGCCAGGATCAGGAAAACGAATAATAACAGATGCTGGAGGGGATGTGGCCAGGAGGGATCACTACTACACTGTTGGTGGGAGTGTAAACTCGTTCAACCATTATGGAAAGCAGTATGGCAGTGCCTCAAAAGGCTAAACATAGAGCTCCCCTATGACCCAGCAATTCCACTACTTGGCATTTACCCAACCATCCAGAATCTAGGGCATACTAAATCCACTAGCACAACAATGTTCACTGCAGCATTATTCACCATAGCAAAGATATGGAACCAACCTAGATGTCCCTCAGTTGATGAGCGGATCAACAAGTTGTGGTATTTGTACACAATGGAATTCTATGCTGCTTTCAGAAAGAATGACATCATCCCATTTGTTAGGAAATAGAAAGACTTAGAAAAGATCATATTCGGTAAAGTAAGCCAGACTCAAAGGAACTTAGGCTCAATGGTTTCCCTCATTTGTCATAATCAGTAGAAACCTTGGGCTCTACTAGCAGAGATCTGCAATAGAGCAAAACCTTGGTACATAAGGACATATAGTATGAAGCTAATTGAAAGGACCTCCAGGATATTGAAACAAAAGCCATATAACGAATGATTGTTGTCCTTAATGTACTATGTTATCCCTCATCTCCTTTGCTGTCCCTTGGGTACCTCGTATTGTTACAGTATCTCACTTTGTTATCTGATATATTGAATTTATTTGTATTTGGTTATCTGAAACTTGATAGGGAAGGGGGGAAAACCAAGACAGGGGGTGGGGGGTGGGGGGGGAGGGTGATGGGCACCAAGACATGTGAAAGGGTATCAATGTATGTGAATTAATGCACCTTCTATCTGGCAAATATCATGTAACCCTTTTATTAATTACAATAAAAATATATATAAAAAAAGGAAACTCAGGGACAATGATTAGGCACTGAGTTTAAGCCTCTGGATTAGAAAAATACTACATATATATATATTACAGTAAATAAATAAAGCCATTCCTTAGAATGCTTCATTCCTCCAAATCCATTCCTCACATATTTGATGCAGATGCTTAGAAACTTTACATGCTTCTCTAGAGCTATATATGTCTACCCAAGTTCTAGCTTTGCACAGTACATTTTAAATTTCATCCAGCAACTGACATATAATAACTGATGAAAGTTTACATTTTGGTAGTTATATTTCCCTCTATAAGAGAAATCTGCTGCAAGCATACTAATTCTAGATTTGCAAATTTTGCCTTCCTCAGTAGTAAATAGAGAAGAACTAGATAATATCCAGGGAAATATAGTATAATAAAATACAAATGGAAAGACTGTGCCAATCAAATGGGCACCTGTCTGATGCTGTCTCTGTGTAAATGATGATGTACAGTGATCATATATCATCATCTCCCATGGAAACATAAAGTAAAAAGGAAGAAAAATAAAAAGGTTAGAGCTAAGAACTCAATATTTTTAATTTCTAAACACACAGACATTAAGAATCTCTACTAGAAATGTAAATTCATTATAATTTTGTCTTTTAGTTTCTTTTATCTCCATTTTTGAGCCACCATGTTTCATCTTTTTATATACAAACATATAAATATTTAAGGAAAAAGCCTATTTTATAAAAGAACAATTTATTCTTACTATAGCCATTTAATATGTCATTTTGTATTTCTGTCAAATACTATTTTTAATTTAATAAGTGGTAGTGGGTATGTATTCATTAAAATATTAAAATAGCTTATTACCCCAAGTTGGTTATCTGTACTACATACATGATATCAGATTTCATGGGGCAAGGTAGCACAGTGAATTTAACTTCATTGTGACCTTTGAACTTAACACTACCAAAAGGTCTTCTAGTAAAAAGACCTCTTTTAAAGTTAACTGAAAATTGAAAGTTCCTTATTGTATAATCCTAGGTTCAGTTCTATATGATAATTTGCAAATCCAATTTTGTACTAAAACTGCTTTTTTTTCTCAAGTAATTGCAACAGACCATAGGCACAAATATACCAGTATATGCACAATTTTGTGCACACATATGCACATCTGTACACACACACACACACATATGCACGTGTATACTTAATACTGCACATGAAAACAGCATTCCAGAACTCTAGGATAAGAACTGGTCTGTCAATGAGTGATGCTGGGGAAGTTGACTAGCTATCTGACAAAATTCAAAATTTATGTATCTACCTTTTTCTTTATATCAAATTAAACTATACATAGACCAGGTAACAAAGTTGTAATTCTGGGATAAGAGAAATAAAAGAAATGTATATTTTATCGAATGCTTTCTGCAGTCATTAAATAATGCCCTAGATCTGTGCTGCCCAATAGACTGAGCAAAATGAACTCATGAACTGGATTCTCTAACTGTAGTTTAAATTCACTCATATTCAACAAGTGGCTGCCTTACTATACAGAGAAGCTTCTGCACTTTTTTGTTTGTTTTTGTGCCAATACTGGGGCTTAAGCTCAGGGTCTGAGCACTGTCCTTGGGCTTTCTTGGGGACAGAGCTCTACCACTTGAGTCACATCACCACTTCTGGCTTTTCCTGTATATGTGGTACTAAGGAATTGAACCTAGGGCTTCATCCATGTGAGGCAAGCACTCTACTACTAGATCACACTCACAGCCTAGCACATGATTCTTTAAATATGATTATGAACAGATGTATCAGAAACTTGGTTGACATGCAAGTTCTCAAGCCACAACCTACCCAGGACCACTGAATCTGAATAACAGGACTAGCATGGCCATTTGTGCTTGGTAGGGCATTCTGATACATGCTGAAATTGGCAAAACACATAGATCTGGGGAGAAAGAAAGAAACAAGCAAGGTACACAGACTACCAAATAGGGATATATGCAGTAGTGAGAAATATGTAAAGAATTCAGGGAATGTTCCAATGGAGAAAATGGCATTGCATCGGCAATTTGGAAGAAGCCTTGCACATGTAAACTCTGCTGAGTGTGCTAAGACCCTGCGGCAGACCTGTGCCTGTAGGCCGGAAAACAATTCCAGCTGTTAAGAGGAAAAGAATTCAGCATAAAATCAGAATGATGATTGAAATGGCATTTCAAGAGAAAACCTAAGATATTTTAAAAAGATTATATTCCAAGTGTTGAATTCACAAAGTAGTCATGGGGTGATTGCAAAAATTCAGGTGGGAAGCCTGGTATGGTTTCCAGGCCTATAATTCTAGCATTTTAGGAGATTAGGGCAGGAAGATGAAGTTTGAGAACAGACTGGGTCTTGCTAGGAGAGCCTGACTCAAGAAAAAAAAAAAAGAGGGAGTGGTATTGCAGGTCAGGGAGTCAACTGCAGACACATTTTATTGCAAGGTGATAAGATTGAAATCAACACAGAAAAGGAAAGATATACTAGAGGAAAGACAGGCCAGACTGCAGGACATTAAAAAATGGCAGAGTTTCTGAAAGGACCTTAGGGGATGCCTAAATTACAGCCTTAAATGGTATGCTATGTGATGTGCTTCCTAACTTTTCCGTAATGCCTCACAAATGATCAGGATAGGAGTGTTAAGTAAAGAAAGAGAACTTTGATTTAAACAAACAACAAAAAGCTGGAATCTAGAATCTAGAAGTAATTAAAACAAAGTAATTCCTTAATCAGAAGGCCTCTTGAGCATTTACAGGATCACAAAGGGAACTCAACATTCCACAGGAAGTCAGATCAATCTTATTTAGACCTTCTGGAGCACAGTGACCTCAAGGTGTTAGCTGGAATCTAGTCATCCTTAACACTGAACGAACTCCACTGTAGCAGGGCCACATCTTAGCAACCTTTATTTTCAGGACCTAAAATAATGGCAGACAAATAGGAAGGCCTCCCAACAACTAATTCCAGAGAGATTTAGAGGAGCCAGTGGTGATTTCTCAGACATCTGACAAACACTCCATAACTGGGATCTCTATACAATACCTGATGCATGGAAAACAAAACGAGATCACTGCCCTTTAAGAAAGTAAACATTGGGAAAATATCTTTTTGAAAAAATTAACATATTTGCTTAACAGGTTTGTTGTACATAAAGCTATGCCATTACACAAAGGAGAGACATCAGGATTAAGTAGGATGGTATCTTTTCTAAACAAAAGCTCAAACCAGTTGACCTGAGCTAGTCAAATAAAGCCTCAGCATTAGATAATAATACAGAATTTATCCCAACCATGTATCTGAAGGCTGAGAATACCACCAACCTAGCTCCACTACAAAGAAGCAATAACACTGTAAATGGAGGATGGTGCTAACTCTGAAGCAGCTCTCATCCACAATGGCTGTTGGGGGGATTAACTGATCATAATATGCACCCATAGGAAATGAAATCACTTCTTGTATATGATTGTTCAAGATTGTCTTCCTGGAAGTCAAAATACTTCTGCCAAAGCCATTTTGGTTGGAGGATAATTACCCCCAATAAGAGTTGGCTAACAAGTTCAACTATGAAGACATGAGGACAGCAGAAATACTAATGACAAAAAGTGGCCAAAGGCTGTGTGAACATGACTATCACTCAGAGAAGCTTGCACCATCCTTTCCCTCCGTGTTAACACATTATTTGAATGCTAGTTTATGATATTACTTCAATTGTCTTGTAATCTTATTTACAGACATTTGTGTCTCTTATGATATAATGACTTCCTGAAAGACAGATATTTCTTAAGCGATCTTAAAAGTTTCTTCCTTGACATGATGAAATCCCTGTGAAATCTCCCACTTCCTTTTAGAAGTTAGTAACAATTTTCTGTATTATGCTTCTTTCTAGTTTCTCATTTGTGCTAGCAAAAAAATACAGAAACTACTCTCTCTGGATGAAGGGAAGAGCTGAGGTTTGAAAAACCATATGATCAGAATCTGCACCATGAGGATTTGTTGAGTAGTCAGAACCAAAATTTCCAGAGTCCAACTTAGGCTCAATGGTTTCCCTCATTTGTCATAATCAGTAGAAACCTTGAGCTCTACTAGCAGAGATCTGCAATAGAGCAAAACCTTGATACATAAGGCCATATAGTATGAAGCTAATTAAAAGGACCTCCAGTATATTGAATCAAAAGCCATATAATGAATGATTGTTGTCCTTAATGTACTATGTTATCTCTCATCTCCTTTGCTGTCCCTTGGGTACCTCATATTGTTACAGTATCTCACTTTGTTATCTGATATATTGAATTTATTTGTATTTGGTTATTTGAAATTTGATAGGGAAGGGGAAAAAACCAAGACATGTAGGGGTGGGATGGGGGGGAGGGTAAAGGGTACCAAGACATGTGAAAGGGTATCAATGTATGTGAATTGATGCACCCTCTATCTGGCAAATATCATGTAACCCTTTTATTAATTACAATAAAGAATAAAAAAAGAAAGAAATTTCCAGGCTGGGAGTTTGGCCTACTGGTTAAGGTGCTTGCCTAGCATGCATGAAGACCCGGGTTTGATTCCTTGGTACCACATACATAGAAAAAAGCCGGAAGTGGTGCTAAGGCTCAAGTGGTAGAGCTCTAGCCTTGAGAAAGTCCAAGGACAGTGCTCAGGCCCTGAGCTCAAGCCCAGGACTGGCAAAAAAAAAAAAAAAAAAAGAAATTTCCAGAGTCCACAGTCCAGCATCACTTCAGCTGTACTGTAGCCCCATAGTACCTCAAAGTACTCTCATGTCAGGATGGCTGGTTTAGAACAGGTTCTCTGCTATGTGCTGCAATTTTACTTAATCACTGATGATGTCTCTAGATACTCTCTCCATCCTCTGTTGATCCTTTCTACAAGGACACATTCTATCGGTCATCTTGTCCTTCTTTTGTTACTTATTAAATATTACTCATATTCTGTGTTTTAAAGATACCTACTGGGTATCAAAAGGAAAATAAAATACAGTTCAGGAATGTGTATAAATATTACCACAGTGACTTTCCAAACCCCGCAACGTGTTTAAACAAGGCCACTTACCTAGGGTGTCTGTATAATTTCTTATCTAATCTGGGGCAGCTGAAAGTCTGAGAGGGTGTTTGTAGTGGCTAAAAAGTGGTAACAAGATCTGTCTGAGGAAATAGGCCCAAATATGACAAGTTCTTATTAGGCATAAATAGATTCTAGGATGAATGTATGAATAAAATTCTTCTCTCGTTGTGATTCTTCAAATCAGCCCCTGTACCTAGTACAATATTTTATATGATACTTTATAGATTCATTATAAAAATAAATTGATGTCTTAGTAAATCCGAAAAGCTGAGTCAATTGAATTGTTTCTCTATCTTACAACTTTATGCCAGCAACCCAATTAGACTTTCAAATACTACTGTGGAAAATTTTAGAGCATCTCCATTGTTCCTGACAATTATCCAAGTTTGGTTCATCCACCTGTGAGCTCAGAATGAGCTTACAGATGAAGTAATGCTCCCTAACTTCTCAGGTGTGCAAACGGACCACATCCAGTCCATAAAGAAAATCAAATTTCAAAGCTGAGAATGCTTACTGATTGGTGTCAAAGAAAACATGGCAAAAAGTAACAAAAAATGGAGACTTGACGATCTTTCACAATACAGTACTAAATTTATCAAGTTTTTGTTTCAAATACTAAAAAGAGATTAAAAGACAATTCCTGAAAAGTTACTATTTTACACTGGACTCTACTTGGTTGTTTATCTTGAGTATTTTATTCAGGGATGATTAAAGTAATTTCCTTTAAAAGATCTTTGATTGGGCCAGGAGTTTGGCCTAGGGGTAGAGTGCTTGGTTAGTATGCATGAAGTCCTGGGTTCGATTCCTCAGTATCACATACATAGAAAAAAGCCAGAAGTGGTGCTGAGGCTCAAGTGCTAGAGCTCTAGCCTTGAGAAAACCCAAAGACAGTGCTCATGCCCTGAGCTCAAGCCCAGGACTCCCCCCCCCCAAAAAAGGAGCTGTGATTTAGGATCATTTATATACTAACCATACATTCACAAGTCTTACACACACACAGACACACACAGACACACACAGACACACATGCACATACACACACACACACACACACACACACACACATACACACACACACACCAAAAGAGAAAACCACTACAAATGCATCTTGCTGTAACTGAGAGAATTTGAATATAAACTAAGGATAAAGTGAAATTTTTTTCCAGAAGAGTTGAACATCTTTAACTGAACAAAAATAGATTGTACATCCAGGAGTGGTGGCTCCTTCCTGTAATTCCAGCTGCTTGTTAATGCAGGAGTATCATGGACTCAAAGTGTGCCCAGGCAAAAGTTAGCAAGATCCTGTCTGAAAACCAAAATAAAAACAACAACAGGCCAGGAGTTTGGCCTAGCGGTTCAATGCTTGCCTAGCATGCACGAAGACCTGGATTCAATTCCTTGGTACCATATTCATAGAAAAAAGTCAGAAGTGATACTGAGGCTCAAGTGGTAGAGCTCTAGCCTTGAGAAAGCCCAAGGACAGCGCTCAGGCCCTGAGGTCAAGCTCAGGACTGGCAAAACAAAACAAAACAAACAAACAAACAAACAAAAAACCCAACAACAAAACTTGTGCATGGCTCAAATGATAGAGTGCTTGCCTGTATCCTGAGGCATGGGTTCAACAGCCAGTTGAGGGATGGGAATGTAAAAGTTGCATAGTATAGCCAACATAAAGTCATGCTAGTACTAAAACAACAGTATATACACATGTATACTTTCATGTGCATGTGAATATATCAGAACCACCCTGTTAATAGTGTCAGAAGTCTGCTTAATAAGGACTGTGTTTAAAAATGTTTGAATTCAGCTGTATGTTCCAATGTTCTAAGATACTCAGCTCTTCCACTTACAGGTATAAAATATTAATACTGAATGAAAAGGATCATGTTATGAGGTATTTATACTTGGGAAAAAAAGGGAACACATGTGAGCCTCTGCCACCCCTTGCCTAACACAGCCAACACAGGGGCCACTATGTTGCTACAGAGCCTAGCTTATAAGATACTTTTGTCCTAAAATTTAAGGTCTTAAGCAGAGTCCCAATGCTTTAACACTTTCGAGGCTAACTTTTCATTTTTTGTCTTAAGTGGTTACAGCTACATATGGTTCAAAACAAAAAGTTAAGAATTCTTGCAGTATTTAATCTAGAGACATGAGGCCAAATAGTATGACACTAAATGTAAGGAGCTCCAGGATAAGGAAACAAAAGCCATATATAATGAGTGACTGTTGTCCTTAATGTACTATGTTATCGCTCATCTCTTTTGCCATCCCTTGGTTATCTCATATTGTTATAATATTTCACCTTGTTATCTGATATATTTTATTTGTGCTTAATTGGTTGTTTGAAATTGGATAGGGAAGGGGGGAAATCAAGATGAGCAGGAGGAGGGTGGGAGGGAAATGGGGACCAAGACATGAAAAAGGGTATCAATGTATGTGAAATAATGCACCTTCTATTTGGTGAATATAATGTAACCCTTCTATTAATCACAATAAAAAAAAGAATTCTTGTAGTATGAAATGTGGCTTATTTCATGCTACAGATTTTTGGCAATGTTTTCTTAATTATTCTATTTTTACAAGTAGTTGTGTATCTTTACACCTTTCAATAAATGTGAACTTGAATTATTTTCAAGATCCCTACAGCTGTTAACTGATTTACCAAAATTGAACCCACATTGTCATTTTGACAATCTGCTTGTTTCCAGCAGGTGGCGGTATGCTCCATGTAAAATGGAACTCAGGGACACCCCACTTGGTGCCAATCACTGCGGGTGGCACAGGTTATATGTAAAATGTCTCAGAGGCATTTCATGAAAAAAGCCCAGAGAAGCACATAGTAAGTCAAGAAGCTGAATATATAATTTAGTTGGAACTTTAAGCCCCTTGTGAACAAACTCCCTTTTGTGATGAGCGTACTCTCCCTGCCCCCTGGGTTATAAATGCTGTAATTTTCCTTCCTGCCTCTTCCTGCCTCTTGTAGCACAATGTGCCAGAATACTTTCCCTATTGGCTAAGAGAAAGGATTCATTTCATTCTTCTATGCTACTTTCTAAATTTAACACTTTGCTTTAATGATATAGCCAAGAGGGAGAAAATTTTTTTAAAAAGAGGAAAAGGAAACCAAACCAAAACTTGTCCCAATTCTAGGAACTCATGCCTATAATCCTAGCTTATTCAGGAGGCTGAGATTGTGTCACTGTTTGAGGCCTGCCAGAGGAGTAAGTCCTCACAGACTCCATATTCAAATAAAAAGAAAGAAAGAATGAGAGAGGGGGGGAGAGAGGGAGAGAGAAAGGAAGGCGAGCAGAGGACAGGAAGGGATAAGTTATAGCTCAAATGGTAGTAGTTTGAGTTCAAAATTCAATAACAAAGAAGGAAAAAAGAAAACTATAACTTTTTTAAAGATAGTATTTACATCAAGCAGATCTATCAGGACCTAAAATGATACTCTATTGTACCCATATATTATGCAATGATACAATATGTCTCTAACAGTCTAGGCTACAAATACATTTTCATTGAAAGTCAATTCATCCTACTGAGCATGGTGGCACACACCTGTAATCCCAGAACTGGCAGAGGAACAAGAAATGCAGAGGCAATCAGAAAGAACATTGCTCCATTTGTAAGGAAATGGAAAGACTTAGAAAAAAATCATGTTAAATGAAGTAAGCCAGACTCAAAGGAACATGGGCCCAATGGTTTTCCTCATTTGTCATAATTAGTATAAATCTTAGACTCTCCTAGCAGAGGTTTACAATAGGGAAAAACCTAGATACATACAGCCATATAGGATGAGGCTAAATGAAAGAACCTCCAAGATATAGAAACAAGAGCCATAAAAGTGTGTCTGTTGTTCTTAATGCACTATGTTATTTCTCATCTCTTATGTTGTCCCTTGGTTATCTCATATTGTTACAGTATCTTACCTGGTTATCTGATATATTGTATATATGTTTATTGGTTTATTTGAAACAGGATAGGGAAGGAGGAAAACAAGTAGAGAGGAGGAGGTTGTGAAGGGAAATGGGGACAAAAACATGAGAAGGTATAGCAAAGATTGTTAAGTAATGCATCTTCTATCTGGCAAATATAATGTAACTCTTCTATTAATTACAATAAAATATTAAAAATAAAAAGAAATTTAAAAAAAGAAATGCAGAGGCAGAAGGATTGGGAATTCATGGCCAGAAAGAGCTTATAATGAGACCCTGCCTAAATAACCAAAGGTTAACTTTTCCCAGGTAGTTGCTAAACTTTCTGAGTACAGCATCAAAGCACAATATAACAGCAATATTTTTTATTTATTTTTATTTTAATGTATAGAGGGGTTACAGTTATATTTGCCAGAAAGAGAGTACATTACTTCTCACATATTGATATCCCTTCTTATGTTTTTGTCCCTCTCCTCACTCCCTTCCCTCATTTTTCCCCTCCTATTTCAAATAAACAGGTGAACATCTATATAATATACCAGGTAACAAAGTGAGATACAGTAGCAATATGAGATTAACCAGAAGGCAACATCAAGAGAAGAGAGAGAAACATAATACATAAAGAGTAACAGTCATTTATAATTAAGCTCTTGTTTCCATGTCCTGGAGGTCCATTAATTTGGCCTCATCCTATATGGCCTTATGTATCTAGGGTTTCAGTTGTTACAATCATCTGCTAGGAGAGTTTTGGATGTGCATTAATTATTACAGATGAGGGAAACCATTGAGCCTATATTCCTCTGGGTCTGGCTTACTTCACTTAATATGATTTTTTTCCAAGTCTTTCAATTTCCTGCCACATCTTGTTGATCCAATCATCAACTGAGGGGCATCTCAACTGAGGGACATCTGGGTTGGTTCCATCTCTCCGCTATGGTAAATAGTGAACAGCAATATTTTTCAATGATAAGTTAATAAAGCAAAGAGTTGCTGGTATAAAATTTTGGGAGGCAAGGAAGTGACTACCAACCTAAGTCAAGATAACAAAGTTTTAGTTTTCTCTGTGTCCACCTACTGCTGCTTGCAACCTTACTGTGTTCCCTAATCTGAATAAGCTGAAAATCAATGTACACAATAGGCACTATTCTGAAGAAAATACGGTATTCTCATATTTCCAAAAACTGACCATTCTAAGCACACCTCTGCATGAGCCCAAAAGATAAGAGACAACTCTCTAAGTTGAGAATGCCAGTTTTTAGGGGAAGAATATTTCTGAAAAGTGATGCATGAATGTTTTCTAAACTGAAACTATTTCCCACAGGAAATATATAATTAATGCAATTGAAATCAATAAGACATGAGGTACATTAAGACAATTTTTTTCTTCTTTTAATTTATTTTTATTGTAATTAATAGAAGTGTTACATTATATTCACCAGATAGAAGGTGTGTTACTTCACAAACATTGATACCCTTTCTCATGACATTGTCCCTATTTCCCTCCCCCTTCCCCCTGCTCTTTTTGATTTCCCAGATGGTCTTACAAATATATCTTGGAAATGTTTGAGCCGTAGATTTATCAGGAAAAAATGCATGTAAACTTATTTAAAATTGGTTTCCTTAAGCTGAATACAGGTAACTCATAATAAATCAGAAGGCTGAGATCCAAAGATTACACCTCAAAACTAGCCAGAAATGAAACCTCTCTGAGGCTCTGTCTCCCAAATAATCATAAAAAAAGCAATGATAGAGTACCAGCAAAGAAGCATGCAGTCCTAAGTTTAAACAAAACCACCGACAAAAATAATAAACATCCAAATAAACAGCATAAACAGCTTCCCTATTATTCCATCAAATTTTAGCATTACTTCACAGAATTTTTATTTCTTTTATATATATTTATCTTTGTCATAATAAGGTCCCACATGTCTTTAGCTAACATTTTTCAAATATACAATTTTAATTACAATATTTCTTGTTACTACTATGCAACACAATTGTAAACATCAGAGGCTGCAACTATTAGGACAGTCTTACACTCTTAGGATTTCCCAAATCACACTCCCAAGAATCTAAAATGATATGCCGATGATATCCTAAAATATCTAGAATCACATTCCCAAAGGTATCCCCCAAATCATATGGCAATAACATGCAGAATCACACAATTACTTTAAATCATAGCTTTATCTTGTGTGATTGTTGTTCTTAATGTACTATGTAATTACTCTTCTCTTCTTTTGCCCTTTGGTTAGTCTCATATTGTTTCTGTATCTGACTTTGTTACCTGGTATAATGTATATATGGTTATTTGTTTATTTGAACAAGGAAAGGGAAGGAGGGAAACAAGATGATTGGGAAGGGGTGGAGGGAGGGAAATGGGGACAAAAACATGAGAAGGGGTATCAATGTGTGAGAAGTAGTGCACCTACTACCTGGTGAATATAACTGTAACCCCTCTATACATTACCCTGACAACAATAAAATAAAATAAAATAAATCATAAACACTTAGCATTAAAATGATCATGTAATTACATCTATTAAAAATCACATCTATAAATTATTACTGGATGATAAAACTATGAAAGACGATGTTCCTTGATCAAACCCTGTAACAAAAGCATACAAATTCTATTCTCATAAAAACTCTCTAGCCAGGAGCATGACCTATTGGTTGAGTGCATGCCAAGCATACATGAAGCCCTGGTTTCCATTCCTCCATACAATATACACGAAAAAAAAAAACCAGACATGGTGGTGTGGCTCATATGGTAGAGCCTTGAGAAAGCCCAAGGACAGTGCCCAGGCCCTGAGTTCAAGTCCCAGGACTGGCAAAACAACAACAACAAAAACAACTCTCCAGAACATTCCCAATTATTGCCCTACCTGGGACAGAGGGGAGGAGACACCTTTAATGGGTAAAATCAGAAGAATTTAGAAGCCAGAGGAACTGGTTGTTTCCTTTATGTAAGAAGTATCATTTGAATTTTATAATGTGACTAGAGCAAAGGAAGGTGATAAGTTTCTCCAGGCAGGAATGTTTATCAAAGTACAGATATGGGGGTTGGAGAAGGAAAACAGGGCAGTATCTATAGAGCAAGCCTAAGATATAGAAATGTGATTACTTAATTACGGAGATGAAAAGAACATTTCTTTCTCTACCCTTGGTCATTTGGGTCATTTTTATCCCTGTAGTCTTTTATTTTTAATTTTATTGTCAGGATAATGTATACAGAAGTTACAGTTACATTCATTATGTAGTAGATGCATTACTTCTCACACATCGATAACCCTTCTCAATTTTTTCCCCATTTCCTTTTTCCACCCCCTCCCAGTCATCTTGTTTTCCCCCCTTCCCTTACCTATTTCAAGCAAACAAATAAACATATATACAATATACGTGGTAACAAAGTCAAATGCAGTAACAACATGAGATTAACCATAAGGGCAAAAATGTAATGAATGCTATGATATGGAAATAAGGTTTATCTTGTGTGACTGATGTACTTAATGTACTATGTTATTGCCCTGTAGTCTTTTATCAAAGCTAGTGGCACAAACTGAGACAATTGGTCTCAGTTAATCAATTAGTCTGTGGATGTATCATACACCAAGAGAGTAAGTGTGAAAGAAATAAGCACCCAATACAGAACGGAGGAAAAGAGTGAAAACATTGCTCAGTGGTAGTCTCCTCGTATTCCCCAGGCCTTATGTTCAATCTCCAGCGTCTTCCTCCTCCTTCTCACCAAATAGAGGAAACCAATACATACCAACCACTGATAGTATTTCATTAAATCCTAGTAACATATGATGTGTTATTTAATACTAAAATCTCAGGCATAATATATTTTCATTGATAAAACAATGAAGCAATTCAACAATAGTACCTGGCCCAGAAACAAAATGTTAACTTAATCTACAGGAACTAGTAGGTCACAAAAGGAAGAAATGATGGATGAGAAATGAGGTATATTTAAAGAATACAATATAGTAAAGAAAATGCCAATATAGAAGCAAGTAGATAAACACAAAGATAATCACAGATTAAAGAAGGAATGTGAAGCACAGACTTAGTCAAAAAAAGAATGAAGAAAGTAGTTGTTAAACCAAAAATCTCAATGATGGACTACTATCCTATCATTCTCCATAGGCAGGACTTATGGATGTTGGTTTCCATATAATCAGCACATGGAAATACTTAAAGGTTATTGTGATGGGTAGAGAGAACTCTGCTATCAACATCACTAATATTTTAAAAATTAAATGAATCAAAGGCTGGCTAATAGGAAACAGAAAGGACAACAACAAAAAGTGATGGCTGGTATATATCCAGACCAACGTTCTAGGACACAATGTGATGAAAATAATTTCAGGGAGGAACTAGGAAAATGGATTGACTCTGTGTGTGTGTGTGTGTGTGTGTGTGTGTGTGTGTGTGTGTGTGTGTGTGTGTGTGTGTGTGTGTGTGTGTGTGTGTGTGTGTGTGTGTGTGTGTTTTAATTCACTGAGAGAGGGTCTCATGAAGGTTTTACCCCAGATTGTTTTGAACAGTTATCTGCCCAAGTAGCTGGGATTACACGTAAGTGTCAGTATTCCCAGTGATTCTGTTTCTTGAATCCTGGGAAAACAAAGGGAATTACTCTATATTACCCTCACTCACCCTCATTTCTATATAGATTTTAGAACCTGAAAACAATGACATGATTTCAAGTGTGTGGAGGTGAGGGCCATTATCACTAACTCTGAACATGCTTCTCCTACTCACAAGAGTCAACAGGCAGGTGAAGGCCCCTCTATAGAAGACTCCATGGACGTTCACAAGTTCCATAATCTCCGAAACAGATTGAACCTATTACCTCTTAAACTATTTCCAATACAAACACATGGCAACATTTACCCAAACTTAAAGGAAATTTAACACACAGTAGCACTATTGAGTACTATTTACTCAAACCAAGTGTCTATTTTCATTTGTGTTTTAATGTACCATATGATTTTGGTAAGCCTTAAAATTAAGGTTACCTTGAATAAAAATTTTCTAGCCAAATCAGATTATATAAGAATCTAATCCTTTTTTTGCTTACCCATTCTTCTGTTAAGACATGCACATACTATACTAAGATCAAAACAGCTCCATTACTACAACATGCACAGTGAGCAGTTGAAGGTAAAAGGTGGAAAAAGATCAAGTATACAATTGAGGTAACTTTCCATTTCAAAATGAAGTGGAAAATTACCTTTGGCTGTATTCCAGTTCTCAAACTTTTATAGAGATATTTAAAACTATCAGTCTTCAAAATCTTTGCTGGGTTAAAGTTTGACTTTACATTTCCACTTAACTCATCCACATTTTAAACAAATTGAAGCAATGAATTAAAAATTGTACTAATTTATAGATAAATGTGCACTTCTTCCAGTTCAAAGTTGCAGCATGAAGTTGGAAGGATATTTGGAAAGTGGGAAGGACAGATCATGGGCTTTGTAACCTTGACCTTCAAATTTACTGCAAGCCATGACCATGGAAAGGTATTAAGTAAATAACAGGATATAAAATAATTTCAAATCCTAAATCATTCAAATGGATTGTTGAAATGTGTAGTATTGGTATAAAAACATTGGCAGGAAGTAAACTGTGCTCATTTAGAATTTGCTTTTCTAAAAACAAAAATAGATAAATGAACTGAATAGGGAATTTGGTCAAAGAAAAAAAATCCCCATCACATGAGATGCCACAGAGTTTCAATGGTGGGAACCAGAAAGGAGGTGCTGCTACTCAGGCCACTCCAGCTTACCTTCCATGAACTGTTGTTGATTTGATAATATCCCCGGGCAGAACCACAAGAAGTTCAACGTCTTTATCAGTGCTGCTTTCATTCTGTTCCATGGTGGGTTCTGCAGGAGCATCAGCTGAAGAGACATCCACGCATTTGTTCTCAGAAGGAGGAAGTGGTGCCCTGGCTTTTGGTTTTCTCCTAAAGTATAAATGAAACACAGAAAATATTTATTTTAAAAAATGGACTCTAATATGATCATAAATTCCAAAAATGTATCTGGACTTTCACATCCAGAGGTGGGAAAAATGCACAGAAAGGTTAACTGCTCACTAGTTTACTATCCTGGGGATGGTGGGTTTACAGAAACAATCCTCTCTTCCTTTTCCAATCAGCACCCGGTTTGGATCTGAACACTATGCCTATGGAACTTGATAGCAAAAAGAGGTGTGAGAAAGACACTTTATTTTGCCTAAATCCAGTTCAGTAAGTGTGCTCACTAATGTATATAAATGGAAAATATCTTTTATGCTCAAATTCTATCTCAGCAGTCCAAACTAAAGGCTGAGGAAAGAGAATTTCTTAAGCTTAGCAGTTAAAGACCAGCCTGGGCAGCACAGGGAGACTGTCTCAACACAACAAAAAGGAATTATCCTAAGACTTCCCACATAGACTTACACACCCTCACAATTAAGTCTGAAGGAATGGGCAGGTTTAGGGATATACCTAAGGTCACTCAGCTAAGCAGAGTCTCTCTGTGCTAAGGCTAGCACTTGACCACTTGATCCACAGCTCCACTTCTGGCTTTTTCTGAGTAGTTTATTGGAGATGAGAGTCTCCTGTCCAGGCTGGCTTTGAACTTGATCCTTAGATCTTAGCCTCATGAGTTGCTAGGATTATAGGTGGGAGTCAATGGTGCCTGGCTACAAAGTATTTCTTGTAAAATATTTACATGAAAACATCAAGGGATAGACAAAGTCTTTCGGACCAAGGATACAACAAATGGTTCTTAAGTATGACACCAAAGACACAATTCATCAAAGATTTAAGTTTTGTTCTGAGAGACAACCTGTTAAGAGCATGAAAGAGACCTGGAGACCAGGTCTGCAAAAAAAATGATTTACAAGCCATATCCAATACACAAAGACATATCCATAACATTCAGAGAACCCTCTAAACAGTAAGGCAATAATATAAATAGATATTCAAATGAACACAAATAGTAATGTTCGGTGTCATTCATTAAGGAGAATACAAATAAAAGCTATGATGATCTAGATGCCTGTGGCTCACTCCTCTAATCCTTGCTACTCAGAACCTGATATCTGAATGTCTTGGTTTGAAGGAAGTCCAGGTAAGGAAGTGTGTGACCCAGCAATCCCACTCCTTGGCATTTACCCAAATGTCCAGAAACAAGGACATACTAAAGCCACTAGTATAACGATGTTCACTGCAGCACTATTTACCACAGCTAAGATATGGAACCAACCCAGATGCCCCTCTGTAGATGAATGGATCAAGAAGACATAGTACTTATACACAATGGAGTTCTATATTGCCATCAGAAAGAATATCATCGTTCCAGTCATAAAGAAATGGAAAAACTTGGAAAAAAACCATATTAAGTGAAGTAAGCCAGACTAAAAAGGAACATAGGCTCAATGGTTTCCCTCATTTGTAATAATTAGTATGCACCTAGGACTCTCCTCGCAGAGGATTACAATAGCTCAAAAGCTACATATACATGGTCACATAGAATGAGGCTAAGGGAAATGAACTCTAGGGTATGGAAACAAGAGGTTTTTCTTTGTGATTATTGTTCTTAATGTACTATGTACAGTTATTTCTTTTCTTTATTTCTCCTTATGGTTAATCCCATGTGGTTACTGTATCTGACTTTGTTACCTGGTATACTGTATATGTGTTATTTGTTTATTTGAAATAGGGAAGGGAAGGGGGAAACAAGATGATTGGAAGAGGTTGGGAAAGGGAAATGGGGACAAAAACATGAAGTAATGCATCCCCTACCTGACAAATGTAACTGCAACCCCTCTATACATTACTCCAACAATAAGATATAATTTTAAAAACAAGAGACTCTTAACTCTAATTAACAACTAAAAACCCAGAAGTAGAATTATGGCTCAAGTGCCAGCCTTGAGCAGAGAAAGCAAAGGGACAGAATCCAGAATTCATTCAAGCCCCAGCACATGCACGCACACCCTTCCACATACGCATGTAGATGCACACATACACACAACCAGATATATTTTCACAAAAGATTACCTTCCACATTTTCCCCTCCAAATTTATCAGAGTCATTCTTAATCTCTTTCTACAATTCTCTTTGGAAAATATTTTTCAAATGTCATCTACGAAAGAAAGCTAATCTTTCTATTTCTCTTTGAGGTACTGTGACTTAGGTTCATGAATTTGATGAGATAACTTTGATTTTTTATGCACTTCACAACACTTAACAACTACATTGACCAACAACCATTTGTCCCACTGAATACAAAAACTCAGAAATCAACACTTCTAAGCAAAACAAAAAAACAAACATGTGACATGAATTTTATATGAATACAATTATTTTTCTTGCTGATGTTTAAAAGTGATAGTATTGTTTTCTAGAGTTTTGGTTTAGGAGAAGAAAGTGCTTTGTCTCAAATAAGACAATTGCAGTTGCACAAGATTTGAGTACTCCTTTTAACTTCCATATATATTTTCAAAAAAAGCAAAAACTTTCAACAAATAAGTCACCAGAGGTAGGGATAAAGCTCAGTCTCAGAGCACTTGCCTGGTGGACATGATACTGTGGGTAGATCTGCAGCACAATAGACTAAACAAGTTATACAACCAACCTACACCTATATCTGCATTACTGGAATATTTATGAGATAACTGACAATACAGTGAAGCTTTAAAAACAGATCATGTGTTTTGTGAAAAGTTCAAAACAGTTCAGGAAAAATAACTTTTAAACTGTATGTAACCAGAAATTTTCGCAGCCAAAGATCTCATACCACTGCATGAAATATTACCTTTTTTGACAAGATTTAATAAGTAATAGGAAGAAATGTAAATATTTCATTTGAAGTTATACTAGAATATAGGTATATTATAAATTTTGAATGTATAATGTGTTAAGCAATTCGATTCTTTATCTTTGCATTTTCCTTAGTCCACTTTTCAGTTATTTGTTTTTTTAAAGAGCATATACTTAATGGGAGTAAATAGGATGCATGCTTCCTTATTACAGATATTATTGCGTAATGCCTACTTATAGTCCCCATCATCTGACCTCATATCCTACATGAACAAATGATTTGTCTTGGTAACCCTCACTATGTGAGCTTAACAGCAATTAACCAGTGACAGAAACTTACTATTATGTTATTGTTTCCAAATCAATATCTTATAAGATTATACTTTTTGTGGAGTTGACATGTGAAATTTAAACATAGAAGATGTGTATGTGAACAAAATTTTAAGATGCAAGACTTATGTACTCACTTTTATGGGAAATAAATTTTGATGATAAATTAGATTTCTACTAGTGGTTTATTAGAAACAAAATAAAAGCTGCACTGATTTTATTGACTGTCCTTCCTTGATTTTACATTGGTTTATATGAGTAAGAAAACCTACAATTTGAACATTGAGAAGCTCTAAGGAAAAATATATCCACTGCTTCATACTACATGCATTAGAATCTCACAGTTTCCAAGTAAAAATAAGAACTTTAAAAAATAATCCACTATGTTTAATAACTAATAATAACTTAAGGAAAAAAATACTATTTTCAGAGCAGCTGCTTAGGAAATGTTAAATTATACTGAAAATTTTGCAAATAATATATATATATACATATATACTCACAGCTCTGCCAGAAGGTCTCTCTGAAGCCTTGCCACTCTGGTTTTTTCCTTTTAGAGAAACTAGACCCACTGTCCTGCTCAGTAAGACTACTGTTTATCATTACGTGTAAGAGCCAGGCACTTCCTACCTCGAACAAATATTCAAAAGGAGAAATTTATGTGTCTTAACCATCCTGGGAATGATCACATAACATTTCCACACATGCCTTTTCTGAAGAGTATGTGTTTCATGTGGTAATTTCAAAAAACAAACAAACAAACAAACACCTCCATCAAGTAATTATAAAATTGGAGGATTCCGTATTTTTGTCTCCTTTAAAAGCTATAAATGCTTTCAGATTTGCAACATATATAAAATATGTTTAAACACTTGATTTTAGTATTAAGAAGGACATTGGTATAATAGTAAAGAAAAACTTTGAAATTACTTATGACAGTTCAGTAAAATTGAGATGCATGAAGAAAGCTGGGGGCCCAATCAACAATATTGGAGCTATTACTATATGGAAGGTTGCAAGTGCAATTCACAGAAGGAATGGCAACCCAGAGGATGGGGAGAGTGACTGGCTCCTTCCTGGGTAGAATTTCCAAGGCAAAGGCAGAAAAAGAGATCTTCAAAGAAAAGGGAATTGCAAGGGAGGTCACATAAGCCATGCAGAGAATCCCAGACCTTAAACTCCAGAGATGATTTATAATCAGTAAAATGGGGCAGTGATTGATCTTTCTGCATCTAGAAATACTATGATAACATGGAAGGAACTGATTGAAGGATTAAAACTAGAGACAATTAGATCAGTTAAACTATCCTGTATGACTTAGGCTAAATTTCTTTGTCCTCACACTATTTTAGCTCTTCAAATATAAAATGTAGATCAAATAATGCCCATGAGGGCCAGGAGTTTGGCCTAGTGGCAGAGTGCTTGCCTAGCATGCACAAAGACCGGGGTTCAATTCCTTGGTGCCACATACTGAGAAGAAACCTGGAAGTGGTGCTGTGGCTCACGTGGTAGAGCTCTAGCCTTGAGAAAGTCCAAGGAAAGTACTCAGGTTCTGAGTTCAAGGACCAGGACTGGCAAAAATAAAAATAAAAATAAAAGCATTAGTTATTAAAAAAAAAAACAAATAATGCCCATGAAAGGGATTTATTGAGTTACTATTAAGCCCAATTGGTATGCCCATACCATATAGAAACTATTCTAATACCCCAAAGAAGAATGTAAGAAGTTGTTGCAGTTATCATTTTATAAGAATTAATTCCATACAATTCTGTCCTTTAATGAAAAAGGTCTATTACAGAGCTATAGTAAACCAGCTTGGTACTGGCCCAAGAACAGGACTGAGGACCAATGGAATAGAACTGAAGACCCAGAAATCAACCTGCAAAACTATTGTCACCTAATCTTTGATAAGGGAGCCAAAAAAATAGAATGGAAGAAAGACAGCCTCTTCAACAAGTTGTGCTGGCAGAATTGGTCAAGCACCTGCAGAAAACTAAACTTGGATCCCTCTATGTCACCCTGCACTAGAATTAATTCAAATTGAATCAAAGACCTTGAGGTAAAGCAGATACCCTGAAAACTTTACAAGAAGGAATAGGAGATACACTAGGTTTCCTTGGCACAGGTCAAAACTTTTTTAATAAAGACACAGAAACACAACAAAGTAAAGGACAAATGGGACTGCATTAAACTACAGAGCTTCTGTATGGCAGAGGACATAGCTAGCAAGTTAAATACAAAGCCCACAGATGGGAGAAGATCTTCACTAGCCATAAAACAGACAAGGGTCTCATATCTAAAATATATCAACAGCTCAAAAAATGGAATCTCTCCAAAACTAATCTTCAAAGAAACAACCAACCCAAAGACTTAAAGAGAGATGTCCCTGAAGAGGAAATAAAAATGGCCTATGGACACATGAAGAAATGTTCGCCATCTCTGGTCATAAAAGAAATGCAAATCAAAACAACTTTGAGATTCCACCTCACTCCAGTTAGAATGGCCAGAATCAAGAAATCTAATAACAACAGATGCTGGAGGGGATGTGGCCAGGAGGGATCACTACTACACTGTTGGTGGGAGTGCAAACTCGTTTAACCACTATGGAAAGCAATATGGTTGTTCCTCAAAAGACTAAACACAGATCTCCCCCTATGACCCAGCAATTCTACTACTTGGCATTTACCCAAATGTCCAGAAACAAGGACATACAAAGCCACTAGGGCAATTATGTTCATTGCAGCACTATTTACCATAGCAAAGATATGGAATCAACCAAGCTGCCCCTCATTAGATGACTGGATCAAGAAGATGTGGTTCTTATATACTATGTTATTTGTCGTCTCTTTTTTTGCCTTTATGTCTAGTCACATATTGTTACTGTATCTGTCTTTGTCACCAGATAATTGTATATACTTTTTTGTTTTTTTGAAATAGGAAAGGGAAGGGGGAAACAAGATGATTGGGAGGGGTGGGGAAGGGAAATGGGGACAAAAACATGAGAAAGGGTATCAATGTGTGAGAAATAATGAACCTACTACCTGATGAATGTAACTGTAACCCCTCTATACATTATCCCAAAAAATTAAAAGAAAAGAAGAAAGAAAAAAGTCTACAGTTGTAAACATTATTGGTCAACTTAAATATAAGTGCTATTTTTAAAGTGAATTTTTAGTCAATATCATGGAAAAGTCCTGAGATTTTTTTCCATAAAAGTTTTTTTTTTCTAGGCCAACTTTAATGCGATTTCCTCTTGAAAAATGATGAATAATTAAGCTGGGTGTGGTGATGCATACCTATAATTTCAGTGCTTGGGAGGCCAAAAAAATTTCCAGTTCTAGGCAAGGTGGGATACAAAGGAAGACACTGACTGAAAAAAAAAATTAAACACTAGTTGAAAACCTAATTTTAATTTCCTTGGTTCTCAGGGTGCTGGGTTATGAACTGTATAAGATGTAGACATTATTACCAGTATAAAACATAGACAAGAGCTGTAGTGTTCTTGTTTATTTAACAAACACCCCACTTGTGAGTGTATGTGTGTGTGTGTGTATGTGTGTGTGTGCGCGCACACATGCATGTGTATTTTCAGCTCTGTGCCTTATTTAGAAGCTAAATGATGTTTGCTATGGGCGGTGCCACCAGAGTATTGGATGGGCAAAGTAGAAATCCAAAAGGCAGTGAAAGCAACAAGCAAGAGGAGCTGCTGTATTTTTATGGAGACATAATATATCACCCTGTGAGGTCTCTGGGTAAGAAGAAAATATAATTCCCAGTCACTGATTTGTTTTCAACATAGTCAAAGTCAAACAGACACCCTTTGATACCTTGCTGGTGTTGTGCTTATTTTCCTGGGGCGTTTCCTTACTCTCTGGAAATTTTAAACACACACACACACACACACACACACACACACACACACACACTCCTAAATTTCACCAACAGTGAGTAATATGGTTTCCTGAACATTCTGAATTTCAAAACTGTGGTATTTTAATTGCAAATAAATTTTCACTACTTGAAGTTCAAGGGCAGAAAAGTAAGATTCAATGCAACAGATCACAATAAATATCTCAATGAGACAACCTTAGATCTATTTAGGAGTGATTTAAGCTATTTTACCATCTTTGTAACCAGAATGTGTTAGGTGCCTCTCATTCACCTCCCAAAAGTAATACAAAAATATATCCTCCCCTATTATTTTATGTGAATACTTAAGAGACTTTGGGACCCTTTTGCAAAAGGTTGCTAAAAGTAATTTTTTTTTTACTAAGGAGTTAGTATAACATTTTCATTGTTGCTATAATTTTAGAGAAAGGAATGCTTTGGCCTTTCATCATCTTAGGTATTTCAGGCACAATAGGCATTTTTAAAGGGCTCCTTAAGAACTGTTGTTTGTTGTTTCTCACAATATCCCCAACGTCTGATTCTCTGATTACTTGGAAGAGACTGCACTATAAGTTAAGTATATGGAGACCTTAAAGACAACTAGAGGAAAGATTGAAACCAGTGCATTCTGACAATCAAACCTGCACTCTCTTATTCACTAAACCAAAAGGGAAGTTTAATTCCAAAAGTGTTCCACCTTGCTTACTTACAAGGGGCTTGGCAGTGAGAAGTACTCCAAACAAAATAAAACAATAAAAGCATAAAGAAACCCACAAAGAGATCTGTTCTCATTAATCTCAAGCCCACAGCTAGGTATTCCAATATGTGAATTACTTTAATACGTTTTCCCTTCCCTTCCCTTTCTTTATATGTCTAAGATGATGCAGAAGCAGAGGAAAAAAGAGGAACCAGGGACTTAGGTAGACACCCCCCCCCTTATGTTTTCTGCCATCATCCTGGGGCTTGAAGTAAGAGCCTGGACACTATCCTTGGGCTTTCTCAAGGCTAGCACTCTGCCACTTTGCCACAGCATCACTTCCAGCTTTTTCTGTGTATGTGGTATAGAGGAATTGAACCCAGGGGGGTTGTGCATGCTAAGCAGGCACTCTACCACTAGGCTATGCTCCTGGCCACTTAGGCACCCTTATCAGTGAGCACAACTCCAGAGAGAGACAGAGACAGAGACAGAGACAGAGAGACAGAGAGACAGACAGAAAGACAGAGAGACAGAGAAGAAAGATGTATTTCTAAGGTTTAAAGCACTTTTGCTTAGGACAACACTTCTAATCCTCAAGTCTTTTTACGTTTTACCTTTATGCATCTAATTTTAAATCTCTACAAATACACAAGTGTGAAAAATTACAACAGCTAACTTGACTCCTGTAGCTTGATTGTAGTTAATTCTCAGTATTAGGAAAGCTTAAGAAAATGTCTGACCTTTATATTGATTATTGGTTTAAATTTTGTAAGTTTCAATTACTCCGTTAATTACTAATGCATTTAACATTAAAATTTTCTAGTCCTTTACTTCTAAACCCATACATGTTAAAAAAAAATGACTGAGAAATAACTGAAATAACCAAAAAGAATTATAAACTGATCAAGAAAGCATAACTTTATACACAGAACAATAAAGATAAAAACCAGCTGTTTTTTTTTTATTATTTTGGAAGCCATGACACACAGCAGAGAAGGCTGAGTAGTGGCTATCATTGTTTGGGGAAGGTGGAGATGAAAGGGTCTGCAGAATGAGCTTGGGTCTGGAAAGGGGTTACCTACAGTTACAGGACACCGAATCTTTGCCATGAGCCAGAGTATCAAAAGCTCTGAAGGGGATAAAATGATGAATTTTATGTTACATGCAGCTTACTATAATTTTTTAAACCTACATAAACATTGAACATTGTTATTATGTACAAGTAAGATCTATCCTCAAAACTTATGATTCATAACACTGGAATAAAAAATAATATCACTGACATATTACATATTAAATGACTTTATACAAAACCTCAATGTTTGAAATGTTAAAAAGAATCAATCATAAGTATATTTTTAATCTCCTGAAAAACTGAAATGGTTATATTTAATATATAACCATATAGTATCAATAGGTAGAACATAAAACCTTCCAATATTTTCATTTTATATATATGTGCATATATTATATGTACATATATACTTATATGCATATATATAATGTACATATAAAATGCATGCTCACATATGTGTATACATGGAAATTTACACATTCATATTTGATTATAATGACTAAATTGGTTTTGGAATTCCATAGTAATAATAAATGCTGAAATTCCTCTAGCCTTTTAGAAAGTCAGGACTTTGCCTGTATATTTGTGAAGTGAAGGCCAGGAATTTGGTCTAGTGGTAGAATAATTGCCTAGCATGCACAAAGCCTTGGTTTGATTCCCTGGTTACCACATACACAGAAAGAGCCAGAAGTCGTACCACAATCACAGAAATAGCCAGAAGTGGGACTGTTACTCAAGTGGTAGAGCACTAGCCTTGAGAAAGCTCAAGGACAATGCATAGGCCCTGAGTTCAAGCCCCAGGACTGACATAAAAAATGTAAATGAGCAAATATCTTCCATCCAGTAACAGTGGTAAGGCCTTCAGACATTTTAATACTGTAAGCAAGAGATGACAGTAAAGTTACAACTCTGATGTTCTCAACCCTTTCTGAAGTTCCTGAACCACTTCATGAGAAGGTGCCCAGGCAGAAGTACCAGACACAATTGGACTATAATTGTCATCTCAGGCTTCCTTTTTTCTCCTCATGTAATGGTGAGGAGAAGTTTCAGTGTTTATAACCACTAGCTCTAACATTCACATTCACATTGTTGTTGTCAAAAAGATATTAGTTCTTTAAAAGAGTCATAACTTCACAGTTCTCAGCACATAAGGCACTCAATAAATCCTTGTTAGGAATATATATAATGTATTTATGCATATACATATATGATAGACTTTTCATAGGACTATGGCTTGAATGTTTCCTTCAAAATGTATGCATTGAAATATAATCCTCAAAGTATGGTGTTAGAAGGTAGGACCTACTGGAAATTATATAGGATAAAGCCTATGACAAAAAGAGCTTAAGTCCATGAGTTCTGTTCCTGTTCTCCTTCTACCCTGTGAGAAGACAGCCAAATTCTGTCACCTTCATCTTGGCTCTGATCTTTATAAATTATGCAGTTTATATTGCCTTAGCCAGAAGACAGTATCAAAGAAAGGTACAGTGGACATTCATAAGAAACTTTTATAGAACCATAGAGTTGAACAGTGATTTCAGGTTTTTATTCTTTTCTTTTCCTTTTTTGAGAAAAACAATAGATAAAACCTTTCATGATAAGCCAGGACGATGACTATGGGGAGTCAACACAGGAAGTTACAGCAAACATTTCATGTGAGTAGGAGGTCCATGACTACTGTTAGTTGCTATGGGAACAAGCAAACTTTGTACACACATATTGCAGTTCTGGCATTGTACAGGATAACAGGATAGGAAACACGCGCGCGCGCACACACACACACACACACACACACACACACACACACACACACACGAAAACCCTACCTGAAATGTAACCAAAACAGAAAAGTACAAAATGTGAGGGTCAGTGATGGAATGCCTGCCTAGCAAGAGCTAGGTCCTGAGTCCTAAGTTCAGATTCCAGTACCAAAATGAGAGCGGGAGGGTGGTTGTAATAAGCATGACCAGATAATCTTCAACCAAGGCATTATTTACTTGCCTACCCTTAACTTGGATTGTTCTACACATGCTGGACAGGTCACATACTTGTGAATGCTTCCAAAACAGCCAGCTATTTTTTAGCTTACTATTATTTGAGTGTTGATTCATTCCCTCTCTCCCTCTCTCCCTCTCCCTCTCCCTCTCCCTCTCCCTCTCCCTCTCCCTCTCTCTCTCTCTCTCTCTTTCTCTCTGCCTCTCTCTGTCTCTCTCTTATCGCCTTCTTTTACTTTTTCTCAAATGTAAGAGAATAAACAGATGAAAGAGATAAACATGTAACCATCATGAAAAAAATTGCAACATAAATGTCCATTGTAGTTACACAGGAACAAAGAGTCTCATTCAATTGTTCCATTTGCCAAACAAACAGAAAAGCCTTTAAGAAGATAAGAAAATGAAAAGACTACACAAAGAACTCCCCAAGTACAAGCCTTACTTACATAAGAGTCTCTCCTACTGAAGGGAAGGCTTTCCAGGGCTCTCTACCTTGCTGTAGAAGCTGATGAAACCTTGAATAGTTTAAGGCACTTAATCCCAAGCAGAACCCACATCTAGATTGTTTTTGCATGGGAAAAACATGTTGTGAATATACACGGATTTCATTCTCTGAACTGAACTTTGAAGAAGTATTCTGTCAAATATTTTCTTAGAGATATCATGGACTCAACAGTCCTAAAGTTATATATTTTCTTTTTCTAGCATTTCTGCTGTGATGATTGTATGAAGAGTTCTCAAACCTTGCTCTTCTTGCTGCAAAACACAACTTCTCACAAAAGTTTAGCTGGGTACTCAGAAGGCTGAGATCTTAGGATCGTGAAAACTTTTATCTTCCTGTAATCATCAAAGAAAAAAAAAATAGACTGTCAGCCTTGAACCAAAAAGTGCAGTGACAGTGCCCAGGCCCTGTGTTCAAGTCCTAGTACTAGCAGACTCTAACTGCATACATTCATCAAACATTTAGTTTCAGTTTTTTACTGCAAAATTATCAACTGGCACTAATTACAAAAAAAAAAAATCCTACCACTTACATATCTTTCTACTTATTTAGAGAAGCAACTGTGGGTGGGGGGAGGGACTCTCATAAAAGCCAAGAAAAGTTGACATTTTAATAAGGGCTAGGTGTGACGATAGGCCTGGAAATGTGGTCATGGAAACAAAGCAAAGTGTTATCCCACAGCTATGATTGTTTAGTGATGTGGCTTTACCAACTTTCTTCCTGTGTGCTTTCATAAATGACAGAGGCCAAAGCCTTAAGCACTTCTCTTCCTAGGCTCTCCTGCACCTTAGGGCTCTGCTAATTAGATATACAGGCAGGAGATGAGGAAGGAAGTGAGCTCAGCAGCATCCCTGGCCTTTGCTGCTATTCTGTTGCTCATTGCTAATCAAACGATTGTAAAAGCAAAGCCTGTGCTACTTTGTGTTGTTTTCCAGAGATGCATTCAACATTGGCACATACACAAGATGGCTTCCAAGCCACCATTTATGATGCTGTCTTTGTGATTCCTGTGTCATAACTACATTCTGGAAGTAGATTCTCCTGCCTCTGATAGTAACAGAGGTAGCACATTCTGGCTGGTTAGACATGAGACAACAACAGATGTGAAGGCCCTATTGTCCCAAATTACCAACTCTTTTATAAGCATCACATTTATTTTATTAAACTCCTTTATGTATAAAACTGGGCATGGTGCCACACATCTAAACTATATGAGAAGTGAGGCTTGGTGGACTGAGCTCCCAGAAGAACCAAGGCCAAAAAAAAAAACCAAACAAACAAAAAACCTGTGTGACTTCAGTGAGGGAGCTGGATACAATGCAGTAGCACACTGATTATACAGAAAAGGAGAAGCATGAAATAGGCAGACTGTGTGTGGGACATGCAAACAGGGAGACAAGGAGATACCTCAAAAGTAACAAGTAAAAGCAAAAAGCAGTACTAGAGGCTGAAAGTGTGACGTGGTCCTACAGCATTTGCCTTACAAGCTCAGGATCTTGAAATCAAATTCCAGCATTGCCAAAACAAACAAAACAAGACAAGAAAACACTAGGGATTCTATTACTATGTAACCTTGAACAAACTAATAAAACTTCTCTCTTTCCTCAACTTTCAAATTGACCAGTGCCAATCATATAGTATTTATATTGAACTATGAATGTAAAATACCTTTAAATTTCATAAAGAAAAAAAAATCCTTTGCTCTTTCAGGTCATTTTAAAGTGTTTTATTTTTGTTTTGTTTTGGCTCAATAGACACTTCTAGCATTAAACATTTATAATAACATTATTTATATTTTGCATTGAGAGAGAACACTTTTGAGCATAATTCTCCCTACAGACATTGTTCCTCAAATTCACTTAGACTAAAATAAATTCTTTGGAAGATTAAGTGACCTACTCAACTTCATCCAGGGATTAATTCCTTTCTCTGGCTCACTATGTCCAGGACACCCTCCTTGCAGTAGACATTCCATTGGTTGACACACCCCAGATTCCCACTCAAACATTCCTACCCCCAAATTTCATTCCACATCCAACTGGGGATCACTAAGAACAGTGAAAGGAAAAAAAATCCGTAAGTTTATCTTCTTCCTAGCAAGGTGCAGAAACAGTTAATTTTATCCTAACGGATCAGACCTGCCAATAAAATATGGAATTTATATAACTGGAGCATCCAACTTATTATCTCCTTCTTGGAAGAATTTCACATTATTTAAATTGTAAAATAAATGAATTTCTTTTCACTGAAACACACCTCTGCTACATGACAGCAGTTTATAAACTCTTTTAATGGTAAGTTTTAGGTTTCTCCTGAAAAAAAAAAAAGAGAAAAAAAAACATTTAAAATAAAGAGGACTTAGGATTGGGAGTTTGGCCTCATGGTAGAGTGCTTGCCTAATTTTAATTAGGAACTCCTCCCCTAATCATATGGATTTCCATTTATAAGAACAAGATCATATATCCTTAAATAATCTAGCATGAATTTGCAGAAAATAATACAGAGCTTTCTTTGTTAATAAGCCAAGAATTATATAACTTCTTAGCAGTGAAAAACACTGAAAACAATGAAAAAACAGAGTGAAAAACTCAAACCTGAAAACCTAAGGGGGAAAGGGTGATCCATAGATGTCTCATCTATATGTTTCCTGGTGACCATAGAATCTATTTTTATTGTTTTATTATTCCTAGTGTTATTACAAAGTTTGGCTTGAATTATATGAACTGTAAGTCACTTTATAGATGTAAAACTGTATTTGTTTAAAACTTATGCATCATTTTTGAAGAGAATAACCTTGAGTAAGAGAGACATGCTATTCCTAGGAAAAATATTTTCCTACACCTACAAATTCACTACCTTTGTATTATTGCAAGAGGACACGGGATGTCACAAAAATCAGGTGAGGAGAAATGTAAACACACCCCTGAAGGATTTGTTCATACCATATTTAAGATTCTGACATGTCAATGACCCTTCACTAGGCACAAGATGGTCCGGCAATTTCATGCCATTTGGTAGATTCCACTGGTAAGCCAAGTGCACACTTCTGAACTATGCAGTAAGAAGGGATGGAAGAAAAAAGAACAAAACTAACCTGGGCTCTGTGCATACAACACAAATATTAGACACTCCAGGAATGACAAGGCCATCTGTCCAGCCCCACCGCCACCCTTTGTCTTCAGACTCTGGATGCCCCGGTGTTTTCCTCTTAAGTCAACACCATTTGTATTCAGAAGCAAAAGACATTGTTAAGCTTACAAATCCCTTCCCCACCCAACAAGTACTAGTGTTTGAGGTTTAGTATTGTTAGAAATGAATATGAATTTTTAAACCTTTTAAATCAATGCCAGCAGCAGGAACCAATGAAAACAACATTCAATTGTGAGAAATACTTATCACAGTAGCCAGTTTTCACTTAGCTCATTTCCTTCACAGATTCTTCTCATCTCTGCATCTAGGGAAAGTAGATTCTACACCTCAAGTAATCAAATATGCTTATCTTTAATAGAAAACTACCTTACCCAAAATGCCTCTTTAAAGTCACTTATTTCTAATAAAAATTCTAAAAGGAGATTCTTTAAAATTAATTTAAAAAGCAATCCAGAAGGCTAAAAGACATACACTAAAACTTCTACACAGAAGAGAAATATGTTTATATATGAAGACAGTGAGAAAAGAGAGGTATTACAGGACAAAATAATACATTTTTGCTTTGATAAACATATATATGTATGTGTGCATATATATAATAATTTCCTCAAAGCTTAATAAGTCAAGAAGAACTGAGTGACATTAGTTTCCATATCATTTCCATGTATGTATTATATTGTATTAAGCCTATTACTACAAATGTTTTCTGACCTTTCTTACCGCCCAAATAGCTAGACTGGCTGATTTCCACTGACCAGTAACATTCTCTTCAAAAGTATAAGTAGTATCTGCATCACAGTCCCATATGGGCTTTAAATTGTTGTAATGCTTATTTAAAAAAAATCATATAGAACATCTACAATACTTAAATTTTTTTTACTATTTTCTTGAGATAAACAAATACACATTAAAAAGCTAGGAACAATACGTGCCTAAACTTAAGAGAAAGCCCTGCCAAGCAAATAATGACAATTTTAAAAGGGAACACATGAACACATCTTAAAAGCTAGGCATAGTGACTCATGCCTCTAATCCTAGTTACTTAGGAGGTGGAGACTGGGAGAATATGGTTCAAGATCAGGACAGACAAAAAGACAGATCCCGACGCAGCAAATGAGTTGGACATGGTGGTAGGCATAGAGAGAGAGGAGAGGATGGTATCTGAAGATGGCCTGGGAAAAAAAAAGGAAAGCCCCTGTCTAAAGCTGGAAAGGCTAGTGGTGTTGCTCAAATGGTAGAACACAGCCCTACCAAGAATAAAGCCCTGAGTTTAAAGCCCACTACTACCTAGGTACATAAAATGTTATTTCAAAGGAATATATAAATTTATAGGAAATGTGAAGTTTTTCTTTTAAACCATATGAAATGTTTGTTGTTATTTTTTTTAATATGTAGTGACACCAAACATTAAAAACAGAAGTTTGTCTGCCTTAAAATCAAGACCAATCATTCCTAAGAGGACATCCCATGAAGGGTGGTTCCTCTTAACACTGGGCCTACCAATGGTGACATAAATGCCACCACCTAGTCAAAACTAAATCAACTTGAATATAGATCCTTTCTATATAAGGATTTAAGAAAAGCAAAAATATCTCAAGGAAACTCCTTGTAAAAAACCCAAAATATGTAATATTCAGTAAAGCAATTGATGTGGTTTCTTCAGAAAGTTGGACCTCACACTGAAGAGATCACTCAAGGACTGGCTGTCCCCGGTAGGGAAGGGGCAGTTGATAAGAAAAGACAATGCAGAAGCAGATTTTTCAGGGACTTCTGGAAAGACTAAGAGATTTAGGGAAAAGAAAACATGACCTCTCCAAATAAACAGGTATAGCCAGAAAAGCCCAAGACTTTAAACTCAGACACAAGATCTTTGTATTGATTGCACTTTTAGGAATCAAATGCTAAAATTGTTGCCACTGTATTTTGAGTAGGGGGATGCCTAAAATCAAGGGGGCAAATACTTCCTAAGATGGCTGATAGTTGAGGGAGATGGTATGAGTTCATCCAAAGATGAGAGAAGCTGAAATAGGACCTCAGGAAGAAAAAGGAAGGAAGGTGGGGGGGGGGGTCTCTGTGGCCCCTCAATGCTCTATCGTCAGAAAACTCAGTCTTTGCTCTGTCTAACAAGCAGAAAACCTTAAGCAGGGAACTCTATGAACATTGTATTTAAAAAGCCATGAAAACATGAAGCGGAAGTAGGGCATGAGTAGGTGTTGCCTACTGGTGCATTCAAACCCAATTTGGGAACTGTTCTTAGACTTCCTAAAAGCTGGAAATGAGCCAGACACACCATTGAGAACACATGCTGTGCTCTGGCTGTGGTCCCAGGGTCTGTTTCTGCCCAGTTGTCTAGCCTAGACTAGGGACTTCTCTGGTTCCAGCCACAACCTCTTTGTGGGAGCAGCTCTTTTCACAGGACAGATCCTGAAGAAGGATTTGGGCCTTTACGTAAGGTGAAGGCTTTAGTTTTCATTGGATGTGATTTGTAAAAAAATTAAAATTGTAGCCGGGCACATACCTGAAATCCTAGCTACTCAGGAGGCTCGGATTTGAGAATAGCGGTTCAAAGCCAGCCTGGGCACTACAAAGCCCGTGAGTCTCTTATCTCCAATTAATCACTAGAAAACCATAAGTGGTGCTGTGGTTCAAGGGTGGGGTAGTAGCCTTGGGCTGAAGCATTCAGGGACAGTGCCCAAGCACCGAGTTCAAGTCCCACTTCTCAAAGCTAAAAATTGCTATTTAAATTAAGATTACAAATCGTCTTCTTAAAATAAGAGGGAAAAATTACCACAATCTAAAGATTTAGCAGTCTCATGGATAGTAAGCTTGGTCAAAAACAAAGTAAGATCCATAACTTTGGAAGAAGTTAGAAAAGTAACTTTTACATTATACATTTTAAATTTAAGCTATTGCATTCTTCCCTGTCAGTAAATGTTCTGTTAGTAATGCCATATATCTTTTTAAAGGGTTAAAAGAATCATAAATAGCTCAGCAAACAAAAGTGGCATTGCTAATAATCATTATCTAACATAAAGACATAATATTATTTTTCCATCGACACTAAACAAGGTTCTCTACTACCTATCACTTTCCTAAAATAATCATGGCGCTAATTTAATCATAAATGTACACTGCACACACATGGGGACAGTTAAGGTGCTTCTCTGGTTCTATCACTTTCTCATTTTAAATATTTTCTTTCTTTTTACTGTTTATGCTAAGTCCTAATGTTGGTATTATGAGATACCACAGAAAGAGTGTGTATGACCTTCCTTTCTGGCTTTGCCTTGTGCTATCGCTGTCCTTAAAAGACCTTTCTCTCTTTCCTGTGACTAAAAGACTGTTTTCTGTCTCTTCATTAGACTCTTATCATTTGCATTCTTTAGGTATAGTGAGCTGTTACTTCCACCTGAAAGCCTTTGTTACTTCTGACTTGGTGAGAGGTGTCTTTTCATAGTATATTGTTCTGTCTGCTATTGCTTAACCATTATTGTTGGGGTGTCGGCTCTGGGACAGAATACAAGTACATAAAGGGCTTTAACAACAAGTGCACAGGCAGGAAAACTAGCTGGGAAACTGTTGGGAGTAATTCAAACTGGCAATGTCCAAACTTATATGACTGCACGAATTTATCAGTCAAGTCTAAAAAGTGACTCAGTAAACTCATAAATTATGTGCCCTGATGTATTCATGGGCATCTTAAAATTCATGGACACCTTAAAAAAGTAAAAATTTATAGAACTTGAGCATATGGATGGGATGGGGGAAAATGGGAGGGAATGATCAGGATGCACTGTATTCATAATCTGAATTACGGAAATGAAACTCCTTTTTGTACAACTTATTGAAATATATGTTTTTTGAAATAGTCTGACCATTTTACTTTTAGGGGTCCTGTTTCTTGCAAAAAGCTTGTGCCAAAGTAGTAATTTGGAGTTCATTCATGTGCTTATTTTCACTGAACTCAATATGGACCTCATTGGTATATATGTATAGTTTACCATCAGGCAGATTAACTTAATTAGCTGAATTAATTTAATAAGTAAAGTGATATGGAAAAACAGTAAATTCATGAAACTAGTAAGAGGATATATGCTGAGACAATTACTTTGTGAAGCTAGCAGGGTAGCCCACAGTACAGGGCAATCACACTCTCTTTTCATTCTCCAAGGCTTAACTAGCAAACTTGGACTCTGACCCACACTCTGAATGATGTCCAGGAGCCTGCCTCCATTTCAAATGTCAATAGAACTTCACTTCCACTCAAGATTACATGGTAGTGAAAGTTGTACTATTTTCTTTCTTTTGCCACTCAATTTTCGTCCATTGTTTTCTTTGCCGATTCTACTGGTCAGAAAGGACAGGACATGGTCAAAGGTAGTGAAGAGGGGGAAAAGGCAGATTGTCTTTTATATTAGTTTTTAATTAATAAACCATTTTAGGGAAATTTTAGTTTTATATAAAATTGATGAGAAAGACAAAGAACATTACATTCTTCAAACTCTCCCAGTCTCCTCTATTAAGTTGATATTCTCATCACTCATTACACAAGAAATGAGTGAGAATTCATGTCTTATTTGGTCTCCAAATCATTCCAATAGTTAAATGACACAACTTCCTATACTTTTACTTGGGTTGCAAAAAGTGTTTTCTCTTGATTTACTTTTGTGTTAAGTAATCTATCTATCTATCTATCTATCTATCTATCTATCTATCTATCTATCTATCTACCTACCTACCTATCTTTCTTACCTATCTGTAGCCCGCATATCAGGGACAGAAAATAGATGTTACATGTCTTACGTAATGTCAGTAATAAATCATCAGGTAAGGCTTTATTTTATCATTAACACATATGTTTGCTATAGGATTTGTGTACATACTGTGTTTTATTGTTTGCTCAATATTTGTTTCTAGATCTTTGAGTTTGGGCTTCCTATTATCTTTTTAGAAGAGCTAAGCAAAAGGACCAGATTTTGGTTTGTGACTCTACAGCACAGAATTACATACAGATAGGCTCTGTGTCTTTAACTATGGAGGAAAACTTACCTATGTCACTTTCATAAAGAATATGTCAAAGTCTGAGCTTGCTTTTGCCATATTAGTATCCTTACTTATTTTAATCAACAGCCATGGTGAGATAAGGTTATTGTTTTTAATGTTCAGAATAAAATGGACATTAAAAACCTATATCCTAGCCGGGCACCATTGCCTCATGCCTGTAATCCTAACTACACAGGAGGATCTGAGGATTATGGTTCCAAACCAGCCTTGCCTGGAAAGTCCATGAGACTCTTATCTTCAATAAACTACTCAGAAAAAGCCAGAAATAACACTGTGGCTCAAGTGGTAGAATGCTAGCTATCAGCACAAAGAGGCTTAAAGAGACCAGGCCCTGAGTTTAAGCCCCAGAAATGGTAGGAAGAAAAAAAAAAGTTTATCCTCATAAGGAATGTTTATTATAGTGTTGAGAAGTAATAACAGAGAAAAAAATAACTATTCCATGCAGGAATCCACAAATTCTGACCTTTACCTCCCACTCCCCCAGACACACAGGAAGACATTAAGATATCAGCTGGTTTGAGCAGTGCTCAGAATGAATGGCCAACCAAGAAGTTACACACCTAGGACTAGTTCAGAGGGTTGTAAGCCTCTCTTATCTTGTAGTCATCAGAGCATAAATGAGATAAAAGGTTAATAAAATCGGTAGGAATTTACTTACAGAATATGCATATTTCAGGAGTTTAGGAAACGTACTTTTTTAAAATATATTTTTATTGTAATTAATAAAAGGGTTACATGATATTTGCCAGATAGAAGGTGCATTAATTCACATACATTGATACCCTTTCACATGTCTTGGTACCCACTACCCTCCCCCCACCCCGGAAACGTACTTTTTATTCCCATTGCTGGTACTGGGGTTTCAACTAAGGGCCTTGTCACTGTCCCTTAGGTTTCTCACTCAGCCACTTGAGCTATAGAACCACTGACAGTAAGGGTCCTAGCTTTGAACCATTATACTCAGATCTTGGCCTCCTGAGTAGCTAGGATTACAGGCATGGGCCACCACCGTTCAGCTAGGACAAGTATGGATTGACAATTACTGTGCTGTATGAAACCAAGTTTGATACCTGGTTATGCCACTTGAAAACTATAGAATCTTAAGTATAACAGTTTTCCTCTGATTAATTAATACAATCTAGAAGTCATTTTCTGCTAACTAAACAACTGAATTCAGCAATAATCATAGTTAGGTAACAAGAGAGACAATTCTACAACTACAGTCAAGAGGATGACTTTTTATTTCATGGAATGTCCTGGCAAATCCTTTGTAGAAATGTCCTTACTGATGCCAGGCACAGTAGTTGATGCCCGTAGTCCTAGCTACTCAGGAGGCAGAGATCTGAGGATCCCAGCACTAAAGTCCATGAGACACTTATCTACAATTCACCACTAGAAAATGGGAAGTGGGGCTGTTGCTCAGGGGGTAGAGTGGTAGCTTTGATATGAAGAGCTCAGGAACAATGGCCAAGACCAGAGTTCAAGCCCCACCACCACCAAAAACAAAAGAAAAGAAAAAGAAATGTGCTTACTGTGCAAACTCAAACTTTCTACCTTCCTCTATATGTCTTCAAGTTATGATGAAAACTATAATATAATGATTTAAAGGTTGAATAATGAATTATGTCAAGCTGATGTTTGATCTCTGAGATTTTGGAGTTATCAGGAGAGGGTACTTTCTTGATAATATTTTTCTCATAAAGCAAAAGCATAGTTGACCCTCTTATTCAATTAATTCAATATTAATTAAAATTTCCTTAAATTGCTAATTTTTCTGTACCAAAAGTAACATCTGCTGTTTTATTTTTCCTTTGATAGAAGATTTTATCATGTAGCCCAGTTTGTAGCCTAGAACTCACTGCCTGCTGAGAGCTAAGATTACAGAAACATACTCCACTTTGTCATTACACAGCTAGTATCACTATAAATTAATATTCCTAAAAACACTTGCTACCTATTATAGCATGTTTTGTTTTCTTTTTGTTAAATATTTAAGAGGCCCTGATTGCTTTTATCCTCCTTCTAAATTTTTAAATTATATATATGTATGTATATATATATATATATATAATTATATTTTATTGTCAGGGTGATATATAGAGGGGTTAAAATCATTAATTCATATAATTAATTTAGACTTCTATGTGAATTGTTTCCTTCTTATTTTCTTGTGTGTCTGCTGTGGTACACATCATGAATTGAATTTCTTAGTTATATTCATTTTTTTACTTTAATAACAAAAATCATACACATTTATTTGCTTCTAAGTGTAGCTGATGACTAAAATATAATTGTCTTCTTACAATCTGCTTTGTATTTTGATTTCTTCTTCGCTATCCTAAAGGTTTAGGGAAATTTTATCATTATTTCCAAGTTGTTGAATTTACCTTTCTTTGAATTTTATTTGAAATGGTATCACTGGATGAAATAATGTCTCTGTACATTTCATATTTGTTGAAAAAAAGCTAGCTCTTTCTTCTACCTTGCTGTACATTAATTTTACAAGTTTCTTAAATATATTAAGCATATTTTAACTTGGTCTTGTACCTTATAGTCTCTTCTAACTTGTCAAATATTATTCTTAATGCTGTGTCCTTGCCAGAAGATACAGCAGCTAAGAGATGCACTCATAAACATAGGTCTCAAGGTAAGGAATTTTGAATCCAGTTCTAATGGCTTCCTTAGTTCTTTCTTTCAGTCATCTCTGCTGCTCCAGTCTCTCGCTCCTATTCTAAACCATAACTTCTAGCATCAACCCTGTTTTTGAAGTCTAACAGCTAATATATTAGGATAAAATGTCACAATCAGTAAAGCTTAAGGAAGGAAGGTGTTAATGTCCGCTGAGAAAAATACTAAAACTTTGTATTACCTCCTTTAGCTACACTGACCACGTATTGCTTCCTTCTTACCTTTTCTGCAGTTTTCTGAAGTAGAGTGTAATTTTAATTAGACTTGTTAAGAATGTAAGTACATTGAAAAAAATAGTACATTGTTGCGTTTTTCAAAAAAAAACTTAGGTTTTTCTTTCAAATATATAGTGCAAAGGTCCATACTCTCTCTCTGTATCAGTGCATTTGAAAATACATTATCAGTAACAAAATTGTTTAAGCCAGAAAGAGCTGGTTTATTGCCCCATTGAGCCTTAGAAAGAACAATGTTTCTTTTGATAGCCAAACAATGTGATATTCTCTATAACTGGCACTAAATAGTCTCAATGTATGGTAGAATGGCAGTAGGCCAACACTTAGAACTTTAATATCAAGAGATACTATCCCCAAAATATTCTCATACAGGAAGTAGCTGAAATATTCCCATTTTTATCTACCATGATAGTGTGCTGGCTTCTGAGATAAATTATATCATTTAAATTAGATCCTAATAACACTGACAGTTGAATTTTCAAGGATTAAACTTTCACCAGTCCATTTCCAAACATTTGTAGAAATCATGGAATAGAAAGAGAAATGCAGCTTACATATTTAACTGTTAAAGTTATATTTACTACAATTCATACAAGACATTTTAAATTTATCCAGATACAAAGGAAATGGTCAGTACTAAGCTTCAGAGCTGATTAATTTCAGTTTCTCATTAGCAAGATCCCTGTTTCTGAGGTTACCCTAAGGGTCGCTATGTCCATCTTTAAAATCAAGAGAATAATATTTTTTAAAAAATCATTTTTGTAGGGGGGCCAGGAGTTTGGCCTAGTGGTTAAAGTGCTTGTCTAGCATGCATGAAGACCGGGGATCGAATCCTCAGTACCACATATAGAAAAAAGCCGGAAGTGGTGCTGAGGCTCAAGTGGTAGAGCTCTAAGCCTTGAGAAAGTCCAAGGACAGTGCTCAGGCCCTGAGCTCAAGCCCAGGACTGGCAAAAAAAAAATCATTTTTGTGGTCAAAACTTGTATAGAATTCGTTACTTAAGATAAATGAGAAAACACAAATGTAGTATTGGTCTTTCAAAACTTATTATTTGGTGTCACAGTACTGAGATAATCCAATGACAAAAGTATTTAGTCACTTAGTATTTTTTATTTTTAATTTGCCAGTCCTGAGGCTTGAACTCAGGGTCTGGGTACTGTCCTTGTACACTTTTGCTCAAAGCTAGTGCTCTGCCACGTGAGCCACAGAGTGACTTCCAGCTTTTTCAGTGCATGTGATATTGAGGAACTGAACCCAGGGTTTCATGCATGCTAGGCAAGCACTCTACCAGTAGGCCATGCTCCCAGCTCAGCAAATACTTTAAATTAGTAAGTACTTTAAATGTTTGGTTCTAATGAATATAAATTGCAACAGCAATAGCAAAAAAAATAGCCCTAATAAATTTTTTAGTCTGAAATCTCACATTGATAAATTTAGGACAGAACTGTACTGATTAACCTTTAACACAGAAGAACAGTATATTCTTAGACTGTTATATAATTGTATTTTAATATTATATAATGATAAATATTATATATGCTGCATTACATATGAATAATAAATATTATTATTTGTATATAACACTTGTTAAATACAAATAGAACATCTTCATGAATCAAAATCATTCAATAATGTATGCTTATACAATCATTCATATTAAACACAACACAAACTTTATAGTTCTCCAAAAGAAAGCTCTAAATTCTTATTGGTGAATCTCACTCAAGTCCCCTAAAGGGAACTCAGACATCTGCTTCACATGAGAGCTTCAAAATGAAAACTCTGGTATAAGAAAAAAAATATTTTAAACAAAATGCCAAAAATAGGAAGAAATATGAAAATCATATGCCTTACTGCAAGCATCAGATTGTCAGAAAGTTCTTTTGACTTTCAGTAAGGAATGTTTAACTTGCAGTGGCATGTTACTCAGTGGAGAAAAAAAACACAAATGAAAAATTAGTCAACTAAGAAAATGGTAGCCAAAGGTTATGTAATAGATTCAACCCACTTAGAAGAAAATCCCAAGGAAACAGGAAAGCTACTCTGTAGAAGTGTGTGTCACATGATACATGCTCTTGATCTACAAACTCACTTAAAACTGAAGTTCAATAAAGGAGTCAGACTCTGAATATGAGGAAAATTAGGACATATCTCATCCCAATTATTTCACATGTCTTCTTTTTTATAATTGTAAAAATATAACAAATTAAAAACTCTTTCAATTTCACTAGGAATAAAAGGTAAGTGGTAGAGCTAGGTGCATTGGCATACACCAGCCTATAATCCCAGTGCTTAGGAAGCTAAGGATGTATGATCTCAAGCAAGCCTAAACTTCTTACAAAGACCCTGACTCAAAAATATAAAAACAGAGGCTGGGAGTTTGGCCTAGTGGTAGAGTGCTTGCCTAACATGCACAAAGACCCAGGTTTGATTCCTCGGTATTACAAACATAGAAAAAAAGCCAGAAGTGGTGCCGCAGCTCAAGTGGTAGAGCTCCAGCCTTGAGAAAGTCCAAGGACAGTGCTCAGGCCCTGAGTTCAAGCTCTAGAACTGGCAAAATAGATAGAGATAGATAGATAGATAGATAGATAGATAGATAGATAGATAGATAGACAGACAGACCGACAGACAGACAGACAGATAGAATCTAACACATATGACACTCTAGATTCAATGAAATATATGTCTCATAATTGACCCTCAGCATGTCTGACCTGTGTTCTACATCTGATTACATTTTCCAAACCCAAATCTAAACATGTGCACTGATCTCTTTGTTTTCTTGATTCTAGGACTACTGATTTTAAAAACATGTATTCTTACTTCCAGAAGAAACAGTTTCATTTTTTTAAATTCCTGTGTAAAAGACATCAATGCTGAAGTCAACAAGAGATAAGGAAGAAACAGGCACACCCAAAATGCACATCCAGGTTTCTGTCAAGTTAAAATGAAGAATCAACCAAGAACCTGAGTAACAGCAATGGTTCAGAGAGGAGAAAAAATTATTTGTCTTCTCTAGGTAAAACTATAGAATAGGGCAAACTAAATTCAAAATCCTTTGTGGTGGCAGTTTTGCTGAGGTTAATAGTTCATATAGATCTGATATGTCCAGACATGTTCTTTCATTCTAAAACTAAGATACTGCCTACAGCCAGTATGCCCATAATCCTAGCAACTAAGGAGGCTGAAACGGTGAGGTTCGCAGCTTAAAGCCAGCCTGGAAAAGAAAGTCCCTGAGGCTCTCTATCTCCAATTAAACACCAAAAATCCAGAAGTGGAGTTGTTACTTTAGTATAAGAGCACTAGTATAAGCAGGAAAAAAAACTAAGGGACAGGGCTCAGAGCCAGAGTTCAAGTCCCAATACCAGCACAAACCAACAATAATTTAAAAGTAAAATTTAATTAAAAATAAAAATAAATAATCTAAAATACCTGTAGCATATTCTTGATTTCTCATGACCCCTCCCTACTTGCTTAGATCCTGAACTGTTGAAGCCATGACAATCCATTTCAAACTCTAAGGGAAAAAAAAATTATTCTCTGGCATCACAACCAACTAAAGGAACTGTGAAATTCACACTGTTTTTACCAATATCCATTACCACACATAAATAAACAAAACCAAGTTATTTCTGAGACTTGCATGATGTAAGAAACTAGATCAGTCAAGAACATCTGAATATCTGTTGTATAGACATTTGAATATTTCAATGTCTGCTATACAGACAATTGAGTATATAGAAGTTTTTCAATGTCATTCTTCTACCAAATATATTTTAATTGAGACAACTCACAAAATTCAGTTAACTGGCCTACTGTGTACTTGTTATTAGTATTTTCTACAGTAAAGTAAAGGAGGATTACAGTGTATCTGTCTTCCTAAGGTTTTGTAATCTCTTTGGGTTGTAATCTACGCAGTCTGTACTCAGTTCACATTGGTTGTTTTACAAGTAAAACTGGAATAAATCATTAAAGGTAACTTTCAGCTGCAGATGCAGCTCAGAGATTGGGTGCTTTTCTAGCATGCTCAGGGCACTGAGCAAAACAAGAAAAAGAAAGACAGACAAACAGACAGGCAGACAGACAGAAGACAGACAGAGAAAAAGATGGAGAAAGAGAGATTTCATTTACACACACTCAAAAAAAAAAGTCCACAAGTGAACACATGGTATTCATGGCATCATAGATGCAATGATAAACTAGAAATTGAAGTAAAGTAGATGCAATGATAAACTAGAAATTGAAGTAAATGAGAATGATTGCAGATGGAGCCTCCAGCTGTAACTCTAGTATCACCTCCCTTTTCCCTACTAAATTTCTCCAGTAGTAAAAGAAGTCTCTTAGTACTCATCTCTGTTACATAAAAATTAAATGTATGTTAATGTCACAGTATAATGCCTTTCATATAATAAGATTTCAATTAACTGTTAGTAGACTTTTTAAAATGTGATCTTGATCTCTTTTAATATAGAATGGACAAAAATAGCTTATGTAAGCATTGGGCAGTTAAAATTAAACAGAAATAAACTCAATTGGGGCTTGCTTATTTACTTGAGGAGTTTCCTAGTAAAGCCCTTCAAATACATTACTTTCTCAGATTTCAGCACATAAGGCTAAACAATTAAATATTCACATTGCAAAACCATGAATTAAAAAAATAGTTTGGGAACTAGGTAACATAAACTTCTAATTATGGTTCAAGAAGGTTTGACATCAAAGGGTTCATGCAAGTAGAGATGCTGCAACAATTGCCTTAATACACATTTTTCTATGGGTGGTGACAGTTTAAATCTATGCGGGAGGGTTGTTTTTGTTTTTCTGTTTGTTCTTTTGTGATTCTGGTATGAATGCTTGATTTCAGGGCCTGAGTGCACTGATTCTTAGCTTTTTCACTTAAGGCTAGATATCTATTTAAGCCACAGCCTCACTTCTGACATTTTGGTGATTAATTAGAGGTAAGAGTTTCAGGGAATTTCTGGTCAAGTCTGGCTTTGAACTGTGATCCTTAAATCTCAGCATCCTAAGTAGCTAAAAATTGCAGGTGTTAACCCCAGTGCCTAGCTTCTGTGTGGAGAGATAGATACCCATTTTTTTTTTTTTTGCCAGTCCTGGGCTTGAGCTCAGGGCCTGAGCACTGTCCTTGGACTTTCTCAAGGCTAGAGCTCTACCACTTGAGCCTCAGCACCACTTCCGGCTTTTTTCTATGTATGTGGTACTGAGGAATCGAACCCGGGTCTTCATGCATGTTGGCAAGCACTTTAACCACTAGGCCAAACTTCCGACCCCTAGATACCCATTTTAAGTAAAAAGAAAACATTGTTTTAAAAAGTCATTGTTTAGTGATACATAAAGAATTTATAATTATGTATTTAGTTAAACTAGTGGATAAACAAAAAAATGTATGCTTTGAAAACCTTCATAGGAACAAACAAATTATACAAATTCAGAATTTATAGGGAAACATCAGAGACCCCTGGCATTCATGGGTACCTAGCTTTAAAGAGATCTTGAAAAAAAATGCATGCCTGCTCAGGATGCAAAGTTCATTGTACTTCAGCATAATGCTCAACAATCTGCTAGAGCTATGCTGCCTTTCAAGGAATCTAAAATGTTCCCTTACCACTTAAGCATATTACATGCACTTTTTGGCATGGAAGGATTTTCATAACATTTACCTTGCCTTTGAGCACTTTTGCTTTGGGGCGGGGACAGACTTTCACAAAATTAAGGGAGGGAAGCCTACAGGAGATACAAAGATTGAAACACAACTGACAACATGGGACTGGCTGAGAGTTTATACACATCAACTGAGCTGTGCAATGCACACAAAGGCATTTGAAGTTAGTATTTATGAAGTTCTATGTATCTTTGTATTTGTCAAAACTTCATGTGATAAGTCTGCAAAGAGTTGGCTCAAACCTATCATTCTGGCTAGTGAACAGGCTGAAGGCTGAGGGTCATGGATCAAGCCAGCCCATGAAGGTAACAAGAATGTGGGACTCTGATTTCCAATTAATTGGAAAAAAGTTGGAAATGGAAGTGTGGCTCCTGTGGTAAAGCAGCACTCAAGAGCACAAGGCCCTAGTTTAAGCCCCAGTACTAGCATGCGCATGTGTGAGCGCACACACAGACATACACAATCATAAATAAAAAATAAATGAATCTATAAATAATGTGATTTACTATAATTTATCATCAGACATAAAAAGATATCCTATTATATAACTCACCCTCATCATCCACATGGAAGACTGGGTGCTGTTTATTTCTGCTTGCCTGTCTGTAGAGGTGGTAGCCCTCTGAAGCAAAAAGTGGTAAAAAGTGATGAGCCAATTATTCCGTGAAATGTCTCTGTCCCTCTTAAAATAAGGAGTGGACAGAATAACAAAGTAAACACAAACTGTCCAATTTCAACTCCAGTATTTGATATTCAACATCAAAAGTTGATTAGACTGATGAAACTCCTTGTATAATTTATGAAAAATAAAAATAAAATAAAATATGTGGATGGAAAAGCTGGAAATTTCAGTAATAATTTTAATGTGGTCAAGTGTTTAGGATATCTTTGGGGCAAAAATGTCAAGCAAGGAAAAGGAAAGGAATATAGATTTTAGGGTTCTGCTGCCATGAGCAACTTTACAGCTCCCCTCCACACACACACCCACACATTGTATAATGTATTACAACTTTTTAAGTGGGGAAGGGAACAAGGGTTTTGAAAAGCATAACAATATTCCTAATAGGCCAATTATAAGAAAATAGTAAGTTTTTATTCAGACCTATAGCTGCATGTCAAAATCAAAGACAGAAGAAATATTATCACTTTGAACATACTGAAATAATATATAATTTGATGGAGCACAGTCATAAGACTCACAGTATAAATTACCTAAGAGATATTGTTTTAGCTTCTCAGGTTATTTTTTAATCTGATAAGCAGGAGAAAATATAGTAGTAGCCATAATACAAGATTGTCATTAAGACAAAATACTGTAATACATTTGACATGCTATTGGTCAAGAATAGAGTCTAAAACACAGGAAGTACTTAATAAATTTTTCACTGGATTAATAAATCATCTAAGAATTTCTAGCTTGAATTTTTTTTCTATGCATGGATTGGGGTGGATATGCTTTGTAGTCCTGAGAATTGAACTCAGGGTCTCAACCATGCCCAGTAAGTGCCTTCCACTTAACCACAGGCCATCAAACCTTTGCATAATACAGAATAAAAGTAATGCGGTATACTTCCTGCTGAGCTTTTCCCTCAACAAAGCCTAAAGTCTCCAGAAGAAAAAAGATACTTCATAAAAAGTCAAATAGTTATAGACATTAAAAAAACAAACAGAATTTCCACATATCATATAGAGAATAAACAAGCAGACACACAATTATCTCAGTGTATGTTTTCTTTCTCAATTTAAAGTCAACTACTGAAACACTAGAAAAGTGAATAAATTCCCCATTTTCTGAAACCTTCTATCAAGCTCTCTGGACTTTATCTATGTCACAAAGAGATACAGTGGGATGTGCATACTTTCCAAATTCTCAAGGAATGTAGAGCAGAGATAAAGAACCATAAATACCGACATGATAACCTGGAGCTATCTCCATTACTCAACCACAATTCAGGAAAGTGCATGAGCCTCAGCTGCCTTCTCTGTAGGAAGCAACACAACATGAAGCCCACGGAATAGTAGGAGGATTTGACAAGCTAACGCATATGAAAGTGCTGTTATAGTAGTGGTATTAAAAAATACCAAGTTAAGCAATTTGGGAAGGATAGGTACTACTGGGAGGGAGACAGCTAATAAACAAAGGGGCATGAAGATGAATATGGTCAAAGTAGATAGTTTGCACATATAAATACAGAACAATGAAACCTGCTGACATTGCATTAGAAAGTAGGGAGAGAGAGAGAAGAGAGAATAACGAAATAAGATGAAATAGAATATATTACATATACATAGGTGCTCACTAGTAACTTGGTTGTAATTCTAGCTACTCAGAAGGCCAAGGTCCCAAAGATGGCAGTTTGAAGCCAATCTGGGTGGGGAAAACCTTCAAGGCTCCATCTCCAAAATAATTAGCACTGTGTTGAGCTAGAGACCTGGCACAAGTAGTAGAGTGAAAGCCAAACAAGCAAGCCTAACAAGTACCAGGCCCTAAGTTCATATGGTAACGTTAAGAGCAGGGGGAATTAAAAAAATGTCAAAGATACTGATACATTTTCAAGGAATTTCCAAACAAAGAATTACTATCCTTAACTTACTAATGGCCCATGAATTATTTCTCCTCAAACCACACTTCACATAGCTTCGAGGAAGAAAGGACTGAGAAGAAAAAAGGCAACTATTTGGAAACATGAATTCTTCCATTCTACCCTCCTTTGTAGAAAGTATTTTTAAAATTTTTCTTGGACAATTATTGACCCCCCCACCATGAAAAAAAAATGTGAGTAAACAAGCCTGTAGATTTTTAAAAAAGTATAAGATAACACATCTTCTGGCATAGATGTAGCTGAAATACCATAAAACCAAAGGGGAGGAAATAGGTAATTGGGAAAGCTTTAAGAAGGTAAAATTTGGAATTTGGGATTACAAACAATGTGGATTTAATTTCTGTAGCTAGGGAATGGGACCGGTAGAACTCCACACTTAAGGAGAAATGGGCAACGGCAAAGAAGCATATCTCTCTAGAATTGAGAAGCTACAGTTTACATTCCACATCTGAAAAGAATGAGGGTGGAGAAGGTTAGAGGAAGAAAGAAGTCCTGAAAGGAAAGCTTGGCCCAGGCATCCAAGCATTCCTGATACCTTCTTTTTTTTTTTTTACCACTTTTTTTTTTATTGTAATTAGTAAAAGGGTTACATGATATTTGCCAGATAGAAGGTGCATTAATTCACATACATTGATACCCTTTCACATGTCTTGGTACCCATTACCCTCCCCCCCACACCCCCCACCCGTCTTGGTTTCCCCCCCTTCCCTATCAAATTTCAAATAACCAAATACAAATAAATTCAATATATCAGATAACAAAGTGAGATACTGTAACAATATGAGATACCCAAGGGACAGCAAAGGAGATGAGAGACAACATAGTACATTAAGGACAACAATCATTCGTTATATGGCTTTTGTTTCACTATCCTGGAGGTCCTTTCAATACCTTCTAAAAAGTGTATCGTTTATTATGCAACCAGTACAGGCAGCAAATAAGTGGTGGTTTGATTTGTTATTTTTCTTGGTGATAGTACTATACCTTCAACTCAGGACCTTTCCTTTCCTCAGCAGACATTCTACCATAGATCCATGCCTCCAGCCTTTTTTTTTTTTAGAGCTAGTTATCTTTGAGGTATTTACTTCCTGTGTGGGCATATGCCAGGACTGACAACTAAAGGTATTATGTAACAGCCTCACCTACTGAGGTGGAATTTTCTTCCTGGAACTAGGCAAGAACTTCAATCCTCTAAATCAGCAGTACTCTAAATCTAAATTTCCCAAGTCGCTAGAATTAAGGACTTTTGGAAAGGACAGCAAGTGAACTTCACATGAATAGACCTCTATTTGGCCATAATTACTTAAAAGAAAATAAAGGGTAGAGGATAGCAAAATGGCTCTTGGTAGAATTTTTTTTAAAGAGGTTATGTAGTAAGACTCTATAGACATGAACATTTTTTTATCCTGTTAGTATAAAATTTTAAATTCATTCACAACTATTGGTAGGCTGAGTAAGATTGGGATAAGAGGAGCTAAATAATGCAATGCTAGTGGTTAAAATAACCTCAGAGTTTCCGTTTCTGAGATGTTGCAGCCTGCTGGGAGGTCGAAGTAGGAACAGAGGTAGTTGCACCATGCTCTCAGGCCCCACAAACAAAAGCACCCGGGCCTGTTTACACACAAGCTAAAAGACTGGTGTGATGTCCCAGTGGTAGAGTACATGCCAAAGCAAGAAGGAGATCCAGATTTTGATCCAAAGTATCACCAAAAAGAACCAACTTCAAACTGTAGATTCAATAGTATAAATAGTATTTACACTAAAATAAGAATTATCGATGGATGAACTAATAACTAAGATCTCAAGATAACTATGGTGGTAAGTATGGGAAGTCAGGTATGTATGGAGTCAAGTTGTGGGTAGCCCTCGGATTCATGGCAGGCTCACAGCTCATTTGAGGCAACAGAATTAAGATCCAGAGGAAATGATTAGTGTAAGTTTGAGACTCCAAGACAAGGTAAGGGAAATGAAGTTCAGGATAAAAATCAGTGACACATACTGAAACCCCCACAAGCTCAGAAAGGAAGACCTTAGCCCTGGGCAAATGAATATCAGAAGTAAGAGAGTTTCCTTAGCCAGAATGACCCAAGGCCACACCCAGTGTAGAAGAGGTTTTGCTGAATTAACTAGTCTACTTTTGAAACCAGAGTTGAAAATCTTCAACACAAGAAAGAAGAATAGAACTCATACTAAAACTGTTATTATAAACATGAATTTGTACCCCAAATGTTCTGAATTCTAAAGCTAAATTGCTTTATCTTTGTATTTTAGAGCATATTATAAAAGGTAAAGATAATGTATCCAATAAAACATGACAATGAAAGAGAGCAGAGGAAAGAATTGAAGGAAGAGAAGAAGGAAGAGAGAAAAGGAAGAAAGGAAGGAAAGGAGAGAGGGAGAAAAGCAGGAAGTGATAGAGGGAGGGAAGAAAGAGGGGGAAGGAAGGAGAGAAGGGAAAGGAGAAGAAGATGAGGAGCAGAAATAGAAGAAAGAGGAGGAAGAGGAGGAGGAAGAAAAAGATGAAGAGAAGGAAGGAGGAGAAGAGAAGGAAGAAAAAAATATTTTAGTCCAGTGATCTTTGGGAAATTTATGCATGTGGGTCTGTCTTCACCTATAACCTCATCTGCCTCTCCCCAGCCACCATGTTCTACTCACATTAAAAACCTCCTTGGGCCGGGATTTTGGCCTAGTGGTAGAATGCTTGTCTAGCATGCACGAAGACCCAGATTCAATTCCTTGATGCCACATACATAGAAGAAAGCTGGAAGTGGTGCTGAGGCTCAAGTGGTAGAGCTCTGGCCTTGAGAAAGTCCAAGGACTGTGCTTAGGCCCTGAGCTCAAGCCCAGGACTGGCCAAAAAAAAAAAAAAAAAAAAAAACACCCAAAAAACAAAAAACAACAATCCCTATCATTCAGGGCATTCCTTTACTAGCTGGACGGGTCCCACTATTCCCTTCATAGCCCTTGTAAGACCCGCCCCCCCCAGTGCCTCCAAGGCACAGCTAAGGACTAACTGCATTCCTACCACATTCTACATATCTTCCTGGAGAACCTTGAGTACTTCCTGATCAGCTCAAGAGTTTCCACTTCCTAGAAGCCTTAGTCCCCAAAAGGCACCCTTGCCTGCTTCATTATTGGCCGAACTGTATGTCACATCACATCCTTTGACTCTTTTTACACCAATTATAAACCTTTCATGAATCACATTTAACCCTTATTCATCTAGTATGTGGGATCCCCTGGGTTCAATTCCTAGTACCAACAACATAGACAAAACTAAAAACTAAACAAACCTTGTTTACCATTTTCATACCCAATGCTTAACTCAATTCTGGCTAAAGTAATTTTCCAGTATACTGAAAAACATTTTTCTAGTTTCCCAATGACTGATAAGTTTGAATCATTTGCTTGCTTACATTTATTAGTCATTTACTATTTACCACTTGGATGAAGACAATTTTTATTTAGCTTGCATATTCTTTATGAATAGAAGTTGTAAAACTTGGGGAATATGACAGACATGCTTTTATTCCAGTGTAATGTGGAATTCTAATAACTTCGTCCCACACATATCCTTGAGAAGGAATTCAGATCATTGTATCTGCTCACTTAAAAGGTGCTAATTCTGAACAAGACTAAAGTATTTATCCCGACCACTATATATCAAGACCTTTTATGACCTTCTTGGAATTATCAGTTATCAGAACTCATCAAAACCTGTAACATCCCTTACTTTGCAGATCTTTCCATTCTCCTTGGCACCATCACTGGTATTTTCACAATGTTCATTACTTCAGAATTCTCTTATTAGAATGTTCTTTAATTTGCTTAGGACACAGAATAATTCTTGGCAGCCTCCTCACTATGAGAATTACTATTTCAAAACCTATGCTTTGATAGCTACACTCAATAATAGTTTCTTAGAATCAGAATCACTGGAGTGTTTTTTGAATTTGAACCTGGACAGATTAGGGAAAATGAGGAATGGTCATCTTATAGCAGATGTAGAGTATAGTCCTTCAGGTACTTCTCTTAAGATTAAGGGAACAAAAGTCACTTTAGGGGAAATGAAGCAGAACAACTTAAAGAAACTGAGGCCTGATGAAGGCAACTCAGAAATATGTTATTTAGAAACATAGAAGTGCCATCTGTGCTTCAGAGACAACAGGATGCATTCCTTCCTGGGGGATGCATTCCTTATCCCATCCCCCAAATTAACACATTAACACATTAACAAATTAACACATTTCCTAAGGAAATTCCTAAGCATTTTCCTAAGAAAAAGGTTTCCCCAATTTTTATTTTATTTTATTTTTGCCAGTTCTGGGGCTTAAACTCAAGGTCTGAGTACTGTCCTTGGGTTTTCTCAAGGCTAGAGGTCTACAGCCACAGCACCACCTCTGGCTTTTGTCTCCCTGTGAGAGCACCCACACTCTGTTAGAATGTGCCCTGGCCCTTCTAATTTGTCTGCTTTTTTGTCTGTCTGGTTGCGTTTTTGTTTACTTAATAAAGCTCTGCAAAGTTTTCTTATCATCATTCCTTGTCTAGAAAGTCTTACTCTGATCAAATTCAAGGATCCTTAGTATAGAGTTCCCACATTTAAAGGGAAGGTTTACAAAACCTCGCCTCTGTCTGGTGAAAAATTCACCTTCATACTTCCTTATGAAATTATGGAGTAGGGCACAGAAAGAGTAATTTTATTCAAGCGCCTAGTCGATATTGAACCACACTTCAAAATGCCAGAAGTGTAAAGGTGCTTGGCTGAAGACAGCATATTAGAGATATCTAGCTCTCAAGATGATTTGTTTCTAACGTAAGGTGACCATGAAAGATACCTACCTAATGGTCAAATGCCGTGGTCTGTAACAGAAGAAGAGCCTGCTATGGTGGAATACTTTCCTGAGTGGGGAAATCCACTATAGTAGAAATACCAACTTCTCAAAAATTAATATGGAAATGAAATTCAATGGAGCAAATCTCATTTCCAATTCTAAACTCAACTTGGAATAACACATGCCTGTGAACTGCCAAGAGAATTTTGAAATAGAATGTTGATCATTATGACCTAACCCTATCAGATCATTAAAACATCCCACAATGCATCTCAACAGAGCAAGGTGGAAAGCCCAGTAATGACCATAAGAAAAATTGTTTCATATAAGATAAATCTGTTATTTCAAGTCAATCAAAAAGATCAACTACTCAAGAGATAACACTAAGATACTACTTCAAATTAGACTCTCAAGCCAAAAAGATGAATAGTAAGCTTCCTTTCATTTTTGGAAAGTACTTAATAACAAATTAATAAGTGAATATTTTAAGACAAAGTGCTAGCATTTTGAAAGCAATGACAAAGGTAAATACATCAAAATATCTAAAAATGCTAACTAAATAAAAATGGATTAACATTAAAACATGGATTAACAGTCTAGCTACTTAGAAGGATAAGATTTGAGAATCATGGTTCTTAGAAGGATAAGATTTGAGGATCATGGTTTGAAGTCAGCTCAGGAGAAAAGTCCCTGTGAGAGTCTTATCTCCAACTAAAACCAGAGGTGGAGCTGTATGTCAATGTAAGAGAACATTTGCCATGAGCAAAAGAACTCAGCAACAGCACCCAGGCCCTGAGTTCAAACCCCAGGACTGATAGAAAAAAAAATTATGGATGCAAAACCTGGATGATAGAACATAAAATATGAAGGATCAATAAGCTGTACATATGAAGAAATTTTACAAACAAGAGAAACATGCACACATTAAAAAAGTTGTAGGATAAGAGCTTCTCAATCATCAAGAAGGATCTAAAAACCCAAATTAAATAAAACATTTCCCCTTAGATTGGGAATCATCAAGATAGGAAAATATAGAAAGTGATATTTCTAAATAAAACCAAAAAATACGCAGGCACTGGTGGTATATGCCTATAAATCCTAGCCCAGTTTAAAGTCAGCACAAGTAAGGAATCTTTGAGACCCCTTACCTCAAATTAACTACCAAAAAACTGGAAATGATGCTGCGGCTCAAAGTGGTAGAACATTAGCCTTGAGCAAAATAGCCCAGAGAGAGCACCTAGGTCCTAGGCCCCATGACTATTAAAAAAGAAAGAAGTAAGGAAGAAAGAAAAAAGAAGAAGAAAAAAGAAGAAAAAGAAGAAGAAAGACAGACAGACACAAAGAAAACTTAAGAAATGTATTTATAACATCTAGTAGAAAAGCAAATAAATGTTTCAAAAGTTGGTATATTTCAGTGAGTATAACCTTCAGACAAAATTTTATTTTGAATTTCATTTAAATACATCCTTACTTAAAAATCTGAAGGACTTTCTAGGACTTTTGTTATTGCAGAGGAAGACTAAAAAGCAACAGCTGTTTTTGTCTCCTTTTTTTTAGGCTTTGTGAATTATAAATCTGTCTCTCTTCAGAACAGTTTGGTGCAGAGGACAAAATGCTGTTATTTTCATAGAATATACAAATATTGTCAGAAAACTCAAATGCCTGATAGATCTTTAAAATTACCTCGCTCTCTGAAAATAGCAATGTACCATATTTTTGAACTGTTTAAATAACAGTCCATTTGAATGAGAGTGACTGCATTTATTAGAACACACATTAGTTTTTTTTAAAAAAGGCAACAATCTTAAGTTAGCTAGAGTGTGACTGATCATATCTCCCTTCTCCATAACTAAGATTTTTCATCATTTTTCAATCTATGACCAGCAGTATTTTGGAAAGAATGTCTTAAATGAAAAAGAACAGCTGTCTGGTTTATCATCAAAATAATAACCTGTCTTCCTTCAGAAATAGTGATGACAATTTTTAATTAGATCTACTCATGTGGAAATTAGTCTAAGCTGACAGGAAGATGGTTCCACAGAGCTCTATTCAGAAGGAACACCTTCCTGTAGTTGTCACACTGTTCTCCATACCCAAGAGACTCTGTGCTGTCAAGAGAAAGAAATGCATCAAAAATTGAGAAAGGAAATTCATAACCCATTCAAACAAGATCACATTCTTTTGAGACATGTATCTCAAGAAAAGTCAGTGAGGGCTCTGACTGCTATTTGTAGTATGGAGGGGGCTACTTCTCATTTACAGATGTGAATATTTAGTGACTTAATGGGAGACCATGTAGTCTCCAGCATATATACAAGGGTTAGAGAGTGAGGTAGACATATGAAAACACAAAATTATATCTGTCCTCTTAAATGAAAGGGATTGTCTTTTCTAGACTCAGAAATATATATGGTCTCTTCATCAGGAACCATTGCCAATAATTAAGTCCGTTGAAGAACATATCTAGTTAGTATTTTCTTTCCTAGAGGAAAAACAAAGTTTTTAAATGCACCTTACTATCTCCACATCTTACTGGGTAGAGACTTTTCTAACAAATGCTAAGAGCTGGAAAACCTGCTTCCAGAAAATCACATTCCATGAATTAATGAGTTACAAAACAGCCTTATTTAAATTTAGGAAACAAAGATCCCAAGCCAAGTATCAACTAACTGACTGAATAGAAACTGAGTGGGCAGCTAACCCAGTCTTTCTGAACTTCATATGGCTGATGTTCAAAAACTTGAATAACTTACCTTTGCTCAAGGAAAATCTTGTCTGGTGAGTGTTTATTGTGTCAACATTTCATGGTGTACATATAAATACTTCCAATTAACCCTAATCATCAAGCCAAGGAAACAATATGCTATCCCCATTTCCAGGTTGGGGAAAAAAAAAACAAACAACAGAAATACCACAAGGATAGATAACTTCTCTATTCCCAGAAGATTAGCTTCTTTGGATTGTCACTTTATATAGATAAGTCACTAGTTTAAGGCAAAAAAAAAGTGTGGCTTTTAGAGCCTATGTATGAGTCAAGAATGATCTCCACCGTCCCCTGAAGTTAAACTGACAGCTCAGCCTTGCTGAGACAGATACCCTGGCAGCTCTGGACAGAAAGGATCAGGCCAAAGCTAACAACTTCTTGCTGCTATAGCAATGATCCCCAGGACTCCTGGGTTATAGAAAATTCCCTTCAGGAATTTTTCCTTTGGCATTTTTCCATCCTGCTTCTATCCAGTCGCTTTTAGTGAGATAGCATTCTCAAGACCGGCCACCAAAATTCCCAGAAAGGTTAAGTAACTGGATACTGGCCTGACAAAGAGAAATCAGAGCTAACTTGCTGGAGTCCGGTGAGCCTCCAGGGTGAATATGAGGAAGCACATATTCATTCACATGTTCAATATCCGTGTAAATGTTCGGAAAAATGTTAAGACACCTTTGGGACCATCCAAAGTACAAAAATAAAACACTTGAAACTGGATAGTAACTGAAGATTTGGATTTTCCTTATTTCAAAACAGACTGAGTACTGTTTATATTCCCTTGGTAGTTGTACAAAGATGTATATTTTGAATAAAATATATTCTTTCTCATAAGATGCATATTTTTAATAAAAGATGCTGGAGTGAAGCTGTGGCTCAAGAGATAGGGCAGTAGCCTTGAGTTGAAGAGCTCAGGAACAGTGCCCAAGCCCAGAGTTCAAAGCAACCATGATCGATAAAAAAAAAAAAGTAAAATAAAAGATGCATATTTTTTAAAAGCTCATTTTTGATTTCCATGTACTATATAGTATATTTTTCAATATAATTACCTACTAGCACCTAATTTACTTTCAGATATAGTTAGCTTTCAATTAGTACTTATTTATACAAATAAATGATTCGTTAACTGCAACAGGAAGGTTTCTTGTTCTTCTAATGAGTTAGCTATTATAATCTTCAACTAGTCCTAGTTTTTTTTTTTCTCTCTCTCTCTCTCATATCCCTGTCTGTAGGCCCGAGAATTTCCTAGCTTCTTTCCTATTCATCTAGACCTTAGAAAAGAAGGGGAATCAAGCTATTGGAATGAAGATCTGCTTATCTGGCTCAGACATGCATGTCTCCTTCATTCTCTCTTGGTCTCTCTGTGTCTATCTCTGTCTCCCACTCTGTCTGCCTCCCTATTCTGGGGGAAGTGGGGGGATCTTACTAGGTAGTCCAGGCTGGACTCCTGAGCTATCTGTCTCAGAGTTTTATATTATTTCTTCTTCTTCTTCTTCTTCTTCTTCTTCTTCTTCTTCTTCTTCTTCTTCCTCTTCCTCTTCCTCTTCCTCCTCCTCCTCCTCCTCCTCCTCCTCCTCCTCCTCTTCTTCTTCTTCTTCTTCTTCTTCTTCTTCTTCTTCTTCTTCTTCTTCTTCTTCTTTTTCTTCTTCTTCTTCTTCCTCCTCCTCCTCCTCCTCCTCCTCCTCCTCCTCCTCCCATTTGCTCCAGTTGCTCATTCAAAACTCTTGACAACAGTTTCTAAACCCCTACCTGTGAGATTATAAGTAAGAGATCTTCAAAGAAGAGTGTAGCTACCAGTGAGATCGACTCACAGATGCTAGGCAAATATGCCTGTCCTTTCTGGCTTTCCCTGATACAAATACAGTTTCAAGATTAGTTTAAGTTAACAACAGGGGCCAGGAGTTTAGCCTAGTGGTAGATTGCTTACCTAGCATGCATTAAGACCCGGGTTCTATTTCTCGGTACCACATACATAGAAAAGCCAGAAGTGGTGCTGTGGCTCATGTGGTAGAGTTCTAGCCTTGAGAAAGCCCAAGAACAGAACTCAGGCCCTGAGCTAAAAGCCCAGGACTGGCAAAAAAAAAAAATTAACAACAACAAAAAGCCAAACTTTAACTCAAGAGAAGATGGAATATTTCTGTTTCATGTCAAGGTTAGCAATATATATTATTTAGTGAAAGCTTTGCCTTCCCTGTGGATATTTTTATACTTTGCATTTTAGCCAATAAATTGTTAAACAAGAAAAAAAAGTGTAGAATCAATAACTAGGTATCATTATACTAGAAATTCTCATTACACTGTCAGTGAACTGGAAAAGCCGCAGCTTAAACAACCTGAGGTGAAGGCTCTCCTTCTCCTTCCAGGTATTGAAAGATGAGCCTGAAGTCACCCTGGAAAACACCAGGTGTTAGGGACACTATAGTTCTTATCAATATCTAAAGTCAGCTTCTAGATAGACTTCATTTTACAACATTTGTGGTAAAGTGGATGAGACCTCAATTTCTTGTTTAGAGAGGTAAAAGATCTGTCTTTAAAGAAATTTCTCATCAGTGTGATAATTTATGAGTATGATGATTCAAGTTCTCAGAGAAGAATAATGATGTTATTTTGTATGACTTTACAATACAAAATTTCAGGCATCGCTTTTCAGTATTACAAAATCAAAAAAGATACCGTTAGGATTACTCCCACCTTACCAATGAGAAAGTGAAATCATCAAAAGAAAGGCATTTCTCAATGCTAAAAGAAGGAAACAATTCAAATTGCAACCTAACAGGACCTTAGGGGTCATTTTTCTCCTTCACACTTGACATTAAGATCAACATAAGGAATGGGATGGGTACAGTCCTTGAATCTGGCTTGGGACCTTTTTTTTCCCGTTGGGTATACTAATACGTGAACTCTGGGCCTCATGGTAAGTACGCAGCCATCTTACCACTTGAGCCATGCATGGATCCTTTAGCTTTCCATGTTTCATTTGTTTGCCTTTTTTTCAAGTAGGATCTGAGGTCTTTGCCCAGCTAGTCTCAGACCATAATCTTCTTACCTTCACTTCCCAAGCAGGTGAGATTACAGGGATACCGCACCACAACACTGAGGATTTAGAAACCTTCCATCTAACCCCTCCTCCACTTCCTAGGACAGGCAAATGAGAACAAGGCATTCTTGGCCTCTCTTAGGTTTGAGTTAGATTGGTAATAATATTGGCATCATAATTAGGGCTCCTATCTAATAATGTACATGATATTTAAATTTTTAACAACCATGAGGAAAGTCTGATTTATGCTGGTGTCATTTTCAGCATTTTGTCTTATTGTTCTCTTCCACCATGGAGAAAATAAGAGGCTAGAGGAAGAAGAAAAGTACCTAGGCCAGTAAGTGACAGAGCAGAGATTCAGATCTTGTCTCCAAGCTCACTGGGCAGTAGCTGTCTGCCAAGCGCTGCCTGGCTTCTGGCTGGACCAGTTTTATCTGAAACCAAAGCCAATGCTCTTAAATGCCAGAGAGCCAAGAGGGCTCACTGCACCAGGCAACTGTAAGGTAGGCTACAGAGTAAAATGAAGTATACCAGCTTACTTAACATGCTCTTTAGAATGCTAAAATACCTGCCTGGATCTTACCACTTCTTGAAGGCATATTTTAAAGATGAATTGGAGCTTAGAATTTTATTTTATTTTAGGACAATGTTGCATACTAATTTGTTGCCTAAACATTCTTGGAAAAAATAAAACAGGCAAAAATTTTTGTACTATAATATTTTAGTCGTGTACCCACTGTGAAAAATACAGGGAAGCAAAGCAGTAGAAAGAACATTCACATTTATTTTTCTTTACTAGATGCTTAATTGACAATTTAGTTTCTTTCTTAGTGGTTTTACTGTGTGTGTGTGTGTGTGTGTGTGTGTGTGTGTATAGAGTATATATAGTATATGTATACACACATATATATGTATATGCCTATACATACACACACACACACACACACACACACACAAACACACATATGGAAAGAGAAAGAGAGACAGAGACAGAGACAGAGACAGAGAGACAGAGAGAGAGCGAAAGAGAGAGAAGGTCCTGAAGTCATGAATCAAAATAGTAAGGCAGGATGTGACATAAACAAGAATTCTTGGACACTAATTAATCACAAAATCATATAGCTAATGGCAACTCTTTCACTATAAAAAATTATAAACTATTCTATAACTGAAAGATTTCTATCATTATCCAAATAAAAATATTTAGGCTTTAAGACAGAATATAGTACATATGCCCTACCCAATAACTCCCTGGAATGGAATAACATTTCCCTCTCAGTTCGTAAGATAGAAACAGTATTATTCAGAATTTTCACTTATATTGATAATAAAATTTACTTTTTTTTCTTTTAAAAATAGTACTAGTGGGACCGAGAATTTGGCCTAATGGTAGAGTGCTTGCCTAGCATGCATGAAGACCCGGGTTCAATTCCTGGAGACCACATCCATAGAAAAAAGCTGGAAGTGGTTCTGTGACTCAAGTGATAAAGCTCTAGTCTTGAGAAAGCCCAAGGACAGTGCTCAGGCCCTGAGTTCAAGCCAGGACTGGAAAAAAACAAATAAACAAAAAATAGTACTGGAAGTGATGCGCCAGTGGTTCACATATGTAATCCTAGCTACTCAAAAGGCTGAGATCTGAGGATCAAGGTAGCCCAGGTGTCAAAGCCTTATCCATCAAAAGCCAAAAGTGGAGCTATGGCTCATGTGTTCTAGTGCTAGCCTTGAACATAAAATCTCAGGAACAGCACCCAGGCCCTGAATTCATGCCCTAGATGAGCACAAAAACAAACAAGCAAAGCAAGACCATTGCAGGGAATAGAATGCTAATGCTAAAAGAGAATCTCAAAAGAGATGGGAGGAGGGAAGAAGGAGAGGGAGAAGGAGAGGGATAGACAGGGCCAGGAGCGTGGCTTAGTGGTCGAGTGCTTGCCTAGCATGCATGAAACCCTGGGTTTGATTTCCCATACCATGTACACAGAAAGAGTTGGAAATGGCATTATGGTTCGAGTGGCAGAGTGGTAGCCTTGAGTAAAAAGTGTCCAAGGACAGTGCTCAGGCCCTGAATTCAAGTCCTAGGAAGAGAGAAAGAGAGGGGGAGGGGAATGTTATATAAGAGTAATAGAAAATGGGAAACAATTTACTAGCCATCTACAATGGCTCAGTTCCTGAATGGCAACACGACTGGGATAGGATGTTTACTTGTCACCAAAATTGTATTAGAGAATGAACACTATTGCATAAAAAGAACTGCCTCTCTGATCAATGCATAAGCACTTTAGAGAGTTTTAAAATATTGAAGTGAGATGACTTAAGTGTCAGAACTCTTAAAAAAAATCCTTCCTGATGGGAAATCGTTTTTGTTTCTTTTGCCCAGTGTGGAACTTGAACTCAGGGCCTAAACATGACACTGTCCCTGAGCCACAGCTCCATTTCCATTTATGTGTGTGTGTGTGTGTGTGTGTGTGTGTGTGTGTGTGTGTGTGTGTGATTAATTGGAGATAAACATCTCATGAGCTTTTCTGCCTGGGCTGGCTTTGAACCATGATCCTCAGATCTCAGCCTCATATACAGCTAGGATTACAGGCATAAGCCAATAGTACCTGGTGGGAATTCTTTTGAAATACCCAATAAAGACTGCTAAGTGGTAAATGAAAATCAAAGACAGAATGAAAACATTTTCACTATATTGCTTACTCCCTGCCTACAAACCTATATACACATTTACCACAGAACAGCATTTCTTTATGTTACAAAGTGATTTCTTTAATGCTATTGATTTACAGTACTTTCATGTTCAAATGCTGGTTGTATTCCAGAACCTTGGTCTCTCTTATCTGAGTTTTAAGGTGATTATTTTTAAAGAATTTTAAAAATACAAAGGTCCAAAGTCTTTAATTTTTAAATTTCCCATTAATATCACTTTTATCTTATATTGTTTTAATAATGAAACAACATACAAAAAAGAATGAAGTTACCAAAAATCATTGAAAATATTTATTCAGTGCCTTATAGAACTTCAACTGATTCAAGCTCATACAATTTGCTTAATGTTCTAAAATTGTCACATAAAAATGAAAATCCCTAAATGTGGCACCTCAAGTATGCATATGGACCTTGATTTAATTTTAAAACTTTAAACTTTCCTAAATACTCCCAAAGCTATAGTTTTATAACCATGAAACTATATTTGTGCTGGAAATAGGTATTTCCAGGCATTAATTTCAGGATTCCATTTTCTTAGCATCATGAGTTAATTTCCTATAGATATCCACACATAGATAAGATCATAAACAGAAGGTAGGAGTCCCTCTTGTATATTGCTCCTTTGGAAATACATTGTATCTTCAGGATGACATACAGTAAACTAAACCAAATGAAAGACAGATGTAGGTCCAGATAAAAATTTGTCCCAATTAAAATACCAGGGGGAAATGAGTACATTTCCTCTCTCTGATCACTTGAGTTAAATATTTGTATTCAAAGTTACAAACTCACTTTCCCAGAAAGAAATGAAGTATACAGACAACAACGTATCAGAATAAAATGTCATAAGAGACAAGGAAAATTTTACCATCTGATATTCTTCTCTAACACTTTCAGATTTGTTCTCTGCAAATAGAATCACACTGTTCTCCAAGGATGAAGAATACCATACCTTTTGTAGAGGCAAGAGAACAGCCTACACCCTCTCTATAGTAGGCCACATTGCTCAGGTGGTTTACAAGCAATAAATGAGAGCTACTGCAGACCAGGACACACAGAGGTCATTCTATTCCAGATGACCTTCTCTCTCTAATTCTATTAAAGCAATGAGACAGCAAGTAGAAATAGGCATGAAAGAACAAGAGAAAGAACAGGTTGCTCCTCCCTCTGACACTCCACTTTCAAAGAAGAAAATAAATGAAATGGTTCCTATAATTATCTTGCCTATTGTTGACTCCATTGGCTTACAAACTAGGAGACCAAGGAGGCAACATAATAGTCATTTTCACATATGGTAGCTTGAGTTCCTGTTCTTTCACACATCTGAGCTGACACACAACTACTACAGCTGATACAACATTGGCTCCTGCTACCATGGCTCCCTTGGGCCATGGAATACTTTCTGCTTCTTCTCTGGAAACGAGAAGATGTATGTATTTACACAGTGGCAGATGAGAGAGATGATGTCCTCAAGGATCAGAGCTAAACATGTCACCTAGGTTTGCCTCTGCTTTCTTAGAAATATAACTTATAAGTCTGATGTTCAGCCATAAAGCAAAATGATATATTCAAAATTAGCAAATACACCAACAGATACAACACTTAGTGTTAATCTCTTAAGTTAAATGATATTGATAATGTAGTAGTAATTTCAAGAACACCATCATATTGACAAATTCTGATTTGTTGGACATTTTAATTTAATTAAAGGAAAACTACACACTACACCAAAAACAAAATCATTATTATTGTCTTATAGGCACAGCCATATTTTGGACACAAACTATTATAATTCAGGTTTTGTTGGGGGTTTTTTTGTTTTTGTTTTGTCACTTGTGGGACATGAACTCTGAGCCTGGGTGCTGTCCCTGAGCTCTTCAGCTTAAGGTCAGCACCACTTCTAGTTTTCTGGTAGCTAATTGGACATAAGAGACTCATTGATTTTCTTGCCAGGCTGGTCTTGAATGGCAATACTAAAAAAAAAAAAATAGTGACACCCTATCTGAAAAATAATCTACAGTGAAAAAGACTACAGTGATAACTCAAGTGGTGAACATATCTGCCTAGCAAACACAGGCACAAACCTCAGTACAGCCAAAAGAAAAAGGAACAAATTACTCAAGTTCTATAGTGTAATGTGCTCTTTTCCCTACAAATTTCCTGACTGCCATCTCCCTTAGTGGACATTACCATGGAAAAACATAGAAGTACTAGCTTTTAGTGAGGCTGAGTTGAAGATCCCATTTTAAAGCCAGACAGTGTAGCAAAGTCCACCTACCTTTTATCTCTAACCACCAGAAACCCCAAAGTGGAGCTGTGGCTCACGTGGTAGAACACTAGTCTTGTGCAACAAAAGCTCAAGGACAGCAAGAAGGCCCTGAGTTCAAGGCTTCTCTGGGTTATATAAAAAGACCATGTCTCAAAGTTGGGAAAAAACAAACTAAACAGACAAGAATTAGAAACCCAAATACTTCAATTTATTGCCTGCCTGCCTATAAGCCATGGCGATTTTGCTTTCTGTAAAGAGATGCATAATGACATTTATTTAAACTGTATTAAAAGCTACAAAGTAGCCACACACTCTCTCTTCTCCTCCCTTTATATTCTTCCTTGTCCTGATATGATCACTGCAATTAAAGCACATCAACAAAACCCTTCAATATGTAAGCCTATGGCTTATTTTTAAAGTATATAAACATTTCAAAAAGATTTAAGTTTATAAATAGCACCAGGAATATAAAGTCTTTGCAAAGCTAAAACTAACATCCCACTCTCACATTTTTCTAAAGACTATAGCCAGTTCCTCAAGAATCTCCTCCCAGGAACTCATTCCTCAGATATGAAGTTTGTGTTGAAAACTGGAGACATTTGGCCTTTTATAAATAGACATGGGAAACTTTATTCTCCCATACTTTTAGTTTGTTTTTACTATAACAGATGGGAAAAAAATTAGCGAAACTCATAAAAATTCATCCATAATTATCATGTTAGTGATGTCTAGCTTAAAGACATGAAATATCTTTCAAAACAACATCCTAGACAATATAAAGACTGTTTGACTTAACTTTTAAAATAGACGCAAAAAACAAGATAGGATTCCTTCCTCCTTTGTCCCATTTCTTTCTAAACATATATATGCATATATATAATTTATCTTTATATATCAGTGTCTTATAAGACATGTTTTACAAATGTTTCTCTGGATTGCCTCTAGATTCTCTTATTTATAAATGGTAATATTAAAAAAAAGTTGTTAGTGTGCTAAGTATTTTCTTTACTTGAAAATCAATCACTGTACCATTCTATAAAATCTCTTATAAGATACAGTTTTGGTATGGAAACAAATACAGATCACTTAGTTCCAATGGATATTTAAGTTTGATTCTTAGAAGTCTTCTATGATAAAAATAAATCAATTAAAATCACTATTCACTTATGTGTTTTACAGTTAGGTCAAAAGGTCAGATCTTTATAGAGTCAGAGAGCAAATAACTTGGCTTTGTAGATCACATGGTCTTCATCTGGACTACAATAATGGGGAAGCAACTGTAGAGAGTATACAAATGCAGGGATGTGACTGTTTGGTGTAATTTACATCTTCAAAAACATGGGTAAAGGATATTATCCAAAAAATTAATATCAAGATAATTAATATCCATAATAGAGAATACCTAAAACTCAACAACAGCAACAACAAAGGAACCTTCAAACATCCAGATTAAAAATGGTACAAGGGACATGAACAGACAATTCTCCAAAGAAAGTACAACTCATGTAAAGATATTTTAAATCAATAATCATTAGGGACCTGCCAGTCTATCCCAGGATGAGAGACACCACCTAATACTCGATGGAATGACTTCTGTAGGGGAGGCAGAAACAAGAAATTAGTTGAAAAGGTATGGGAAAACTGGAGCCCTTATGTGCTGTTGGTGGGAACAGAAAATGACACTGTTACTGTAGAAATTAATGTGAAGGTTTCTTTAAAAATTTAAAGTAGCCAGGCTCCAGTGGTTCACACCCATAACCCTAGCTACTCAGGAGGCTGAGATCTAAGGATCCCTGTTCAAAGCCAGCCTGGGCATAAAAGTCCATGAGACCCTTATCTCCAAGTAACCACCGGATAACCATAAATGGTGTTGTTGCTCAAAGGGTAGAGTCCAGGGACAGTGCCTAGGACCAGAGGTTAAGCCCCATAACCAAACCAAAAAAAAATTAAAATAGAGGCAGGAATAGTAGCACACACACCTCTAATACCAGGACTTGGGCAGCTGAGCCAAGAGAATTTTGAGTTTGAGTCCAGCCAGGCTGGACTACATAGAAATACCCTGTCTTTAAATAAAAAATAATTAATTAATTAATTAAATGAATGAAATATTAATTCTACTTACAACTAAACCTTCCTCCTTCAAATTGAAGTCTTTAAAAGACAGGTATACACTGGTAGAAATATTATTCATAATAATTAAAATGTACACATAACACAAATATCCATCTATGAATGAATCATTAAGAAAAGTATTACTCATATATAAATAAGTGTAAATCAGCAATAAAAAAAGAAGCAAAGTCAGTCAAATATCATGATACAAGCCTGCCATCCTATCACTAAAGAAGCTGAGATAGGAGATCTCCAGTTCAAGGCCTCTCTGGGCTATATAATGAAACCCTGACTCAAAGTTGGGAAGAAAAAAAAAATGATCAAAACACTAATACATGCTCCGACAGGGACAATAAGACATTTTGCCATGTGAAATAGGCCAGTCCAAAAGAAATAAAAACTATGATCCTGCATATATGAAATAACTAGAATGATCAAAATCCTAGAATGTCAAGCAGCAAGAGTAGTTACAGGACCAGGGAAGAGGGGAAAGAGAAAGTTACCTTTGAATGTACAGGCAGCTTCAGTTTACTAGATGAGAAAAATGGAGATAAATAATGATGGCTGAACAACAATATGAATATGCTTAATTCTACTGAATTACACATTTCAAAATGGTTATGATAGTACATTTTAGGCTATGTGTATTTCGTACGACTAAAATCAAGGAAGCCACACACCTATGGCTCATGCCTGTAATCATGAATACTCAAGAGGCTGAGATCAGAAGATCATATCCAAGCCAGCCCCAGAAGAAAAGTCCATGAGACTCGTATTTCCAATAAATGACTCAGAAAGTGGCACTGTGGCTCAACTGGAAGAATGTTAACTTTGAGCATAGTCTCAGGGAAAGTGCTCAAGCCCAGAACCATGAATGAATGAATGAATGGATTCACGGAAAAGCCAAGCAATGGCTCACATTTGCAATCCTAGCTACTGAGGAGGCTGCCCAGGTAGGAAAGTCTGTGACATTTTTATGTCCAATTAATCAGTAAAAGTCTAGAAGTAGAGCTGTGGCTCAAGTAGTAGAGAGCCCATCTTTTTTGAAAAAGCTAAAGTACAGTGTCCAAGCCCTAAGTTCAAGCTCCTAGTATCAGCACACTTACATATGAAAGAGAAAAGTAACTAGTGGACAGTTAGGCTTTTTTTTTTTGGTCAGTCCTGGACCTTGAACTCAGGGTCTGAGCATTGCCCTTGGGCTTTCTCAAGGCTAGAGCTCTACCACTTGAGCCACAGCACCATTTCTGGCTTTTTTCTATGTCTGTGGTACAGAGGAACCCAACCCGGGTCTTTGTGCATGCTAGGCAAGCACTCCACCACTAGGCCAAATTCCTGGCTGGGGTTAGACTTTTTAACTGGAGAACTGGAATTATGCCAGTTTGCTAACTGATAATGTAGGATACTTCTTAAACTCTAAGCATAAATATAATGTTGAGATGGCATTAAAGCGCTGTTTCTGCTTCGCATATTTCCTTTTTGTCTGGTTACAGATACTTTATTTAGTAAAGTACTCAAGTTTGGAAGTCAATGTCCCAGTACCTAAAAACAAATACTACACATAAATAGGGCTTGTGAGTTTTTAACATATCAACTCAATAAAAATGTCTTAGTAACATATAAGCTAGCATTACTACATAAATATACCTTGCATTTCAATAAAAAGATAAGGTCATAGAACTTCTATTTGGTTTCCCTTTAACTCAGTCAGAAGAAATTAGGTTTTGAAGGACAAGTCTACCATTGTTTGACTAAACAATTTCATTTTTCCTATTAGGTAATAGAAGTTCAACTTTTTAAATTATGATATAAATAAATTCGATAATTGTCTAATAGCAAAAATAATAGCAGACTGTCATGTGACAAAAGAAGGCTATCAATTTATTGTAAGTTTATAGGTATAATTTATTAGGAGTAATTTCTTTAATATACTCAATATACTGAGTTTGAAGGCATAGCTCAATTCACATCTCATTTTAAGTGTACAAGTTTTATGTTTACTTTTTAAAAATATGAACATAATTCTATAAATTATGATAATGCACTCATATACTATTTTAAGTATTTTTTAACTTTTTGAGACAGTCTGGTTAAATAGACAGGCTGGCCTCTAAATCCAGTGAATGGTAAAATTAGACATGTGTCACCACATAAAACTTCCAAAGTTTTAAATGATAAGCTATTCCAAACTAGAAAGGTGAGACAATACTTAAAGCACTACTTTGGAGAATCATAGTAAGATGCACACACAAGAAAGAAATATCCAAATTGTAAATACGTAATAAAATCTCTGATGCATGCTTGTAATCTTATCATACATCTAACTTAAAATTTCTCATTAACCACTTAGCATAGGAATTAGAAACTTTTCAGTCAAAAGAGGTTGCTTGAAGTGAGCACTGTCATTTTCAGGGTAGCTGCCATTTTGAATGAAGCTATTTTATTAAGCCATGTCCTATTGTGAGAATTTCTTTCCTAGGGGCTGGAGACCTGGCTCAAACAGTAGAATTCCAGCAGAGTAAGAACTGTTTTTTTCTGATGAGTACCTGATTCGCTCTTGTGTCCAGGCTGATTGTTTGGATAAACTTTTAATCCCTTTCAAACTAGCCAATCCTGCAAGATTGTGAAGCTAAATTCTGACTAATCAGAACAATGGACAGTAATTAGATAGGAATAAAATTTGGATGGACTGCCCACTCATGGTGTTTGCTTACTTGGTTTCCTGACAGTAGCATTCCCTTCTGCAGAAGTAAAATCTTCCTTTTGAGTTGGATGGTCTCATCCCTACGTGACAATCCAACATCTCAAGACATTTCCAAAATTAGTATAATCCATACTATCAAATACATAGCTAGAAAAAAAGCACAAAGTTGAGATCTGAGCTAGAGTCCTGTGAACTCTCTGAACCTCAGTTTTAGCATTATAAAATAAAGTAAAAACATTTCCTCAAAAGAGGTCATGGCAAATTTTCTAAAAATAATAATACAATGAAGAACATATATGGAATCTAAACATATAATAAAGCTGAGCACCCTAAAAATAAAGCCTAGCAGCCTTCATCCCACATACAACATCATCTCTGTTTCAACTGCTGACTGGTGACAGTACAGTGGCTCACAAATACAATTGTATATTTAAAAAAAAAAACTTGATTGGCAATTTAAGATAGCCACACCTTGTCTCAGGCTATCCAATTAAAACAAAATGAGTAGGCGTGAGAGTAGAGGATTAAAGATCCTCAGGTGATTGTCATGTTGCAACCTATGCAATGTATCCAATAAAATGTCCTAGAACTGGTGGCTCAGGTATGTAATCCTAGCTACTCAGGAGACTGAGATCTGAGGATTATGTTTCGAAGCTAGCCCCAGCAAGAAAGTCTATGAGACTCTTATCTTTAATTAACTACCAAAAAGTTGAAAGTGGTGCTGTGGCTCAACAGGTAGAGTTCTATCCTTTAGCATAAAAAGCTTATAGACAGTGAGTGGCTATGAGTTCAAGCCACAGGACCAGCCAAAAAAAAGTCTCTGTAGAAAGCTTCAGAAACAAGCACCCAAATAAAGCCATATGAAGGTAGCTGCAAGGTATTTTTCTTAACAATTCTTAAGCCTTCAATTAATGCCATTGCTCCAAGCTGCAAAATTATGAAGTGAGCTTTGTTATTTTCCTGGCCCATTATAGATTTGTTCCATAATCAAAGAACTAAGATCCCAAATGCAAGGTCGAGTAAGCTTTTGACATTTACTTTTCAAAGTATATTTTTTTTTTAAAAAAAAAAAGCGTATCTGGGAAAGTAAAGTACACAAGAACTACCACATATTTCTAAAGATAAGGTGCTCTAAAGTTAAGGTCAGCAATCTTGTTTTCTTCCCTAAGTGATTAATGCTCTCTCACTAAATACAGTACTATTAGAACTTGGTTTACTTCGCTTTATTAGACTAAGTACTTTCTTATCCATAAGACCCCAAGTGAATGCCTGAGCTTTACAGAATAGAACAATGCTTATGTTTTACTATATACACATGCTTAAGATAAAGTTTAATGTAAAGGATTAACAACAATAACAAAACAATCAAACAGAATATACCTAACAAAAGCTAAATGATTTCTTTCAATGTGACTTTCAAAATTCTTTGCACTTCCAAGGCAAGCAAGCACTTTATAGCTTAGTGTGTGTGTGTGCGTGTGTGTGTGTGTGTGTGTGTATGTATTTGAATTGCTGTCATCATGACTCTTATGCTTTAAAGCCATTGTTACATAACTAAAGGGTTTCTTAAACCCAAAGCTCCAGTACACTGAGTCAGTGATCTGATAATGGAGATGACTAGTAAGTGACTGATGCGTAAGTTGCATATACATCACCATATATTGGACAAAGAGAGGATTTTCACATCTAAGGCTGGATGGGACAGGATGGATGGGGATGGGTCAGAATAGCCTTGAGATTTCATCATGCTACTCAGAATGGGATGTAATTTAACATTTACAAATTATTTCTGGAATGTTCCCTCTAGTATTTTCATGTCACTGTTGGCCACAGGTAACTGAAACAACAGTGAAGCTTCTCATAAAAGGGGTTACTATCATTGGATAGCTAATCTGCAAGAGAAAAGGAAATCATTTCTGCTTAACTACCATTTTTGACTCCAAAGCTTTGCAACTACCTAGTGTCTCCATTAATGTTGCTTTCTCCAAAACAAGAACCACAAACCTACCTATGTAGCATTTCTACTTCATATGAAAAAATATGAAATATGCATGATTTCTCACATTTTTCAGGAAACACAGTCCTTCTGCCTCCATTTACTAAATTGGATTACAAGAATGTATTACCAGGTCTAGCTCCAGAAAATTATTTTGATCAGTTAAATTAAGTAGAGCTTCATTAAGAAAATGATTAAGGAAATGATTTCAGCAGGTTTAGAAAACTCTAGCCAATAATATAAAATTTACAAAATAACACATAAAAGGCAACAAAAACAATTGACTACAGCTTAATCTCCTAGGAAACTGGCTACAGCCTAAGTTGTTGGTTGTCTACAGCTTTATCAGAAGGCTTCAGGGACTTCTGAATTATTGTTATTGAATTCTATATTAGTATGGTCTGTTGGGCCCAAAGCAGAAGCTTGTCTAAATCAATGCCATCTCACCATTCTATTTAATAATATAAACTCACCTTCCTGGGAGACTGAAGTCAAAAGAAGCTGAATTTAAGGCTAGCCTGAGACACATAATGTCACTTTGACCTCTAGCATGTTTTCCCTGGGGGAGGAGGGCTGACTTTATTATCAAAGAAAACTGAAACTATGACAATGACAATTCAATGGCTTTGGAAGTCTCAACTCATTTCAAATGCCAGCAACTAAGTCTGTGAGATTCACAACAAATAGACAGTGGATACTGTTGTCTGATGTTAAGAAAAGGAACTAATCTAGCCAGTAAAGGAGTAAGACAGCAAAACAGAAACCAAGATAAGAAACCTTGGAAGTGACTACTGGATCAGACCCCTTGAGGGCAAGGACTTTTGCAGCTACAATAAATGACACCAGCTATACTTACTGACATTAAATCAACCACAACTTCTGGGTAGTGAGGCTGCTATTAAAAAGTAAGCCAACACCATCTTTCCCAGGTAATTCACAGGAACAGAAACCGACGATGCTAAATGAGTTAGATGTGTGAATGAACTGCAATTATTTTAACAAACCATTCTATCCAGACTACAATTCTTGTTTTGAGTGTTTCAAAGTGAAAGCAAGAGCAGAGAGGCCAAAATAATCACTTGTCCTAAAATAATGGTTTTTCCCTATGTGATAATTTGCAACAGAAATAATGCCAGTAGGATGGAAGATATGAATTTATTTTACTTCAGGTTTACAGGCTGACAGCAGATATCTGTTTGGCTGCTGGTGAGGGCTTCATGTTGGTATCATATTATGGTAAACTACCATTGTGACTAAAGCATAAGGGAAATGGGAACCAAAAGGGTAAGCAAAGAAGGTGAGCCATGCTCACTTTACAAGGATACACTGTTGTCTATAACCAGCCCACTTCCACTAGGAAAGCATTAATCCCTTTTAGGGTTCTAATTGCCTTGTAAAGGGATCACATCCAACTATCACTGATTCATAAGGCACCAGTCTTCCAGCACATAAAGCTTTGGAAGACAAACCATAGCACAAAAGATTCAACCCAAGTGATCTGTTAAAATGTAGATTTTGAGAGCTGGATAAAGTCACTGTAGCACTAGAGACACAAAAGATCATGAGTTTCAGGGCAAGTTAGGGCCAAATTTTGAGATAAGCTTGTTACAAAAAACATTTTTAAATAATACCATGGTCAAGAAAAATTTTAAAAGCAACTAATGCCATAGAGTTGCCTTTAGCATTTACAACTAACCTTTATGGAGATGTCACACAGAATCTCTCTCATCTTTACATTCTCATTTATAAAATACAAAGTTGTACTAAATTCCTTTAAAATGACCAGTTAGGGCTAATATAAACCTTTGAAAATTACAGAGGATAAGGGACTTCTTTTGAAGAGTAACATGCAAAGATAAAAACTAAACTAGACCTTACTGGCTGTTAGAATTATGAGTCATGATATAATTACTTTTATAGTAAGAAATTTACCTCCAAAACCTAACAATTATAACACATTAAGATCACTCCCTGTCATCTCGCAAATACTCTTATCTAGGATAAATCTTTACACGACTCATGCCTCTTTAACATTTTAAGTTTTAAAAGATGGAACACTGAATGTTCCACAAACATATACATATGTGTGGCTCCATTTAGAGATCTCACTTTTATCCACTGACTATCAATGTGTTCTATAATCATAGATCTTAATTCAGTGCATTTACTTAAATCATAGATCCTGACGTGGAACCTTATGGAAGTGAGTATCTAAATACTGAAAAAGCTAAGAAACACCACCACCACCACCAAAGGAACAAGGTTAACAAGGGGGAGAGAAGGAGGTAAAGATAGCAATTTGAAGAAAAAAATGAAAGAATCACCCCCTTATACACATTACACTAAACCTCTTTTTACATTAGTCATGTTGCTCTGGGACTTTTCCACACTTCCTCTAGACAGCTGCCAATGTTCGCATGGCCTCCAATGAATAAGCATGCTGTGGCTTGGTTCAAAGGAAACGTCTGTCAGGTTCCAGGGAAAAATGACTTCTTCACTGTCCAGTAAGGAAAAGTGTACAATTCTTATTCGCTAGACACAAAGTCAACTTTTCCTTAACATTTCTACTTCTGGGATATTCGTGTATTTTTCAGAGCATTTCTGTGGAAAGAAACTGAGCTGGGGGAACACTGGGAGGAAGAGGGGCGTTAAACGACAGCAGTGAGACCTCTCACTTCAGAAGGAGCTCAGAGGTTACACCTGAACTAGTCTCCGGAACCAAAGTTAGTTTCAACTCTTCATCTCCTGCAGAACTACCTGTTCTCATTACTATTTACCCAAACGCTTTGCAGGGTGACTTATTAGCATATTTGGCAGGCAGGCATACTTCATTTAATATTAACTCACCAAGTGACGGCCCCTTCCCCTCCAAACTCTCCTTTATCACAGGATTAAAAAAAAAGAAAAGTACGGTTGTGTGCAGCCCCGACGTTGCTTTGGGATTTATTTGGCATCAGCAACTGGCCACAGACACACACACCCCCAATCACAGGCGAGCACTCTGCCGGCTCCCGGAACTGTCATGAGGGCTGACAGCTGGCGTGTCCCAGAGCCCTCCACCCGCTTTCAGAAAGAAAGCCCCTTCCCTAGAGTCACCTTCACCTTGCTGGCCTGCCCGCAGGCCCCGATCTTTGACCAAGAAAACTTTTGTTTTTTAATCCCTTCTCAGAATTCACTTACAGGTATCGTCCCCCGTGCTCCAGAGCCCCAACAAGGGGCCCTTTGTGGCAAATCTGGTTCCTGGACTCCTCTCCCAGTTCTTGGCATTCAGCTGTCCGTCGTCAACCCAAGGCAGCCCCAATAGGAAAGCAATCACCAGATTGCCCCCCCCCGCCCCGCCCCGAGGGGCCTCCCCAGCCGGGAGAAGGCCGGCCACGGGGAGTCAGGCCATGGACCTGGCATGGAGGAGGCAGCCAGGTAAGACCGCCGCGGTCTCCTGGCCCGAGGCCTCCCTGCCCTCGTTTTCCCTGGCGAGCGGCGGCGCGGTGCTCCAGACTTACCCGGGCGCGGCGGCGAGCGGCGTGGGCCCCGAGGGGGCGTCGTGCTCGCGGGGGGATCGGCCGTCCATCGCCCTGCGGGGCGCTGCGCGGGCTCCAGCTCCGAGGCGGCGCGTCACTGCTGGGGTGGGAGAGGCCGGCTGGTCAGGGCGGGACGTGCGCCTTCCCAGGCCCGACAGGGTCTGGACGCGCGTCAAGAGTCCGCCCGACCCACTACTGCCTGGAGCGGGCCCGCCTCCCGGGTGCGCCTCCACCTGCGGGGCCGGGCGGGATGGCCCCAGGTTCTCCCCGGGCTGTGGCGGGAGGCGGCGCTGCAAGCCCCCGCCCCGTGGGGGTCATTGGGTAGCCATTTGGCGCCTCTCTGGGAGGGACCGGCACAGCCCGGACTCGAAGTGGAGGTGGAGAAGGCGGAGGAGGAGAAGGAGGAGCGGGGCCGGGCGCACCAGCGACCCGCCGCCACGCCGGCTGCGCAGCCCGGGCTCCTCCGGCAGCGTTTACACAAACAAGACGCCCTGGGAAAACTTTTCGCAAAGACAAGTTGAGAAGTCGAATCTCGCTTTTCCCACCCAGAGATCCTACTTGCTTTTCCAAAGAAGACAGTGGCTCGCCTGTTCACCCTCGCAGCCTCCTCGCCCACTCTCCCCGCCTGCCCCGCTAGCAGCTTGTCTCTCAAGCCGGGACTTGAATGGAAGAGAAAGCGGCCGCCTCTCCTCCCTGGGGCTCGGCCCAGCGCCTCCCCCGCCCCGGGCCCGCAGGCGGGAAGCCGGGCGCCGCGGGGCCAGTCTCCTAGCCGGCTCGCTCCGCTGGCTCACTGGTTGGCTGGCTCGCTCACCATTTCGCTCCCTCACTCACCCTGCCCCATGTCCCAGCCCGGAGCCCGGGAACTCGCTGCCGCCTCCACCAACGGGCCGCCCAGAAATGAGCTGGAGGTGGGCGGCATCGGAGCGAGCGAGGCAGCGAGCCGGAGAGAGGAACGGGGCGGGAGGGTGCACGAAGCGAGTAGGAATTTCCTTCCCCCGGGGCTTCGGCTTTTGGGGGCACGGTTGGACGGGCTGAGCGCAGAGGAAGCGCCCACGCGGGGAGTTCCCATTCCCACCGCTAGGGCGTCACCTGGGGAAGCCTGCGGTGCCTTCGCCCTGACAGGTGGGCCGAGGGCTGGGAACCTGCCAGGGAGCACAGGAGGAAGTTCCCAGAACTAGCCGGACAAGGCCTGCAGCTTGCCCTACCTGTGGCCTGACCTTCCACATCCAGGACATTTTTTTTTAACTTGACCTCTGCTGGTGCTGTTCTGTAAATGCACACCCGTGGTGCCATGATCTTCCCCCACACACACCTCTTTTTTTAATGGGTGGCAGGTTTAAGCTTGTCCTGGCTTATTTTTGTTAAGCCTGCAAACAGCTGTGACGGTGAAAGGACTAGACAATTACTATATCTGATGACAATCACCAAACCAGCAGAAAATGGGATGGTAGATTTTACTCACTTCGTGGAAATTTCACAGGAATAAAGAAATCGAATCGAATAAACACCCCAGTGAGCTTGTTTGTATACTTCAGTACTGATGTATATGCTCTTTAGGGAGTTCTCTCACCTGCTGAGCAGGTACAGTGGCATATCTCCTATATATTCTGATAATCCTAGAATATTTGAGGTCCTACTAGTGGGCCTAATGGCTTGCTTACAGAAAACAATATGAGATTAAGAAATTAGCTGGAAGCGGCAAGTAACAATTTACAGTATCCTCTTGACATTACCTTGATAGTGCTTTAGACATTTTGATTAATAATACCAAAATAATTTGTTTCACTAGCTCTTCATGTTAGACTTTAAACAATATTTCAAGCAGTTTTAACCATCATTTCTAGTGCCAAATGACCAGATATTACGGTTGCTTAAATAGCTAAATAAATCATTAGCAGTGAAACTTCTTAAAATTTGTGACTTCCAGTCCAAGGATCAAGTTTAATACAATTGTGTTCAACCCTAACTTATGACATACTAATAACATTATAGACTCCATTAGGATAATCTTAAAACATTTTTTCAATACTATGGGCATTTCCATGTCTATTTCCATATTTATTTTTCCTGTTTTCTTATTTCCAGGCATGGAAATACCGAAGAGTCACATGAAAGCCAAAGCTTCCTCTCCATACAGCCTTCACTGCTGTCACAATAATGGATGTATACTAAGATGGACTCGAAGATGTGCACTAAATACTAAGGTGGCACAGCTGGAAGAATCCCGGAGTACTAAATAAACTGTTATTCTGTAGAGTCACACACCAATAGACCTGCATAGGCAAGAAGTAAACTGACTTTACTCATAAATACTATTCAATATCATTTAGAACCAAGACTAGTGTTCTGCATTTTTGGTACTAGATTTGCTTTAGATTGCTGAGCGGGTAGCATACTAACAAAATCATAGTCACCATTGCTGCAAAACCATTTCACATATCAGCGGGAAACTACTATTACTTCCTGATCTTTCTTTCTTGTTAAACAGAGCTATTTCAAAATTGTCCATATTATCCAGATGTTGCCCAGCATTCTTGTTTGGAAATCTCCCCTCCCCTGACTTCATCCAATCATCTTTTTAAGGCATCTTGGAAAGGTTTTACAGTCTACATTGGTAAGCAGAGCTCAGCTCTTTCTTCTGAACTCCCAGTGGATCATTCTGTGGCCAAAGGCCTCAGTAAACTTCATTTCAGTTATTAATTTACAAGACAGCAGAGTTAAAGGAATTTGTACTTAAAACAACATGTCCTATCATTTGTCTTCTGAAAGGATAGTCCCCAACACAAGGGGACTCTGCACGTATTTGGGGAATGAAGAAACTGAGATACCTTAAGGATGCCACTTAGAAGAATTCTGACAGGAACAGAAATCAACAGAACAGAAAAGATTATTTTCCCTTGAAGGGAGTGTCAGATCATTAAAAATGGGACAGACACGGGGGCCGGGAGTTTGGCCTACTGGTAGAGTGCCTGCCTAGCTTGCAGGAAGACCCGGGTTGGATGCCTTGGTACCACGTACACAGGAAAAAGCCGGAAATGGTGCTGAGGCTCAAGTGGTAGAGCTCTAGCCTTGAGAAATCCCAAGGACAGAGCTCAGTCCCTGAGCTCAAACCCAGGACTGGCAAAAAAAAAAAAAAAGGGACAGACAGAAGGTGAGTTTTTCCTTTTAGGTTGAAAAGACTTATTTTCTACATAGTTTTCTGGTGAGTAAACATGAGGAAAAAATTACCAGGTAGAAGAAAGGTCCAATTTGTTTATCTCCTTGGATGATAATATAGGTTGGAGATTCCTGTTATAGAATATTAAAAGGAAATAAATGTGCATACTTTACTGGTCAATGAACACTTTCTTGAAAAAAATTATGGTTGTCTAAGTATTTTGTCTAAAATATTTGGAATGAACTATTTGCATAATTTGAATTTTTAAACCTTAATATTAAAAAATAAAAGTCTACTTTAAGGATATTTTTATTCAGCTATAAGAGCCACCAAAAAAGAAGATTTTAAAATGTAAAGTTGCACCAGAAAGCCAGAAGTTAGGCTATGCTTCAAATGGTAGACTGCTATCCTTGAGCATGAGAGCTCCAGATCAGCTTTCCCTGTGTGAGACAGAGAATAAACAGATCACAGACATATTAGTGAACAATGAACAAAATGTATTAGTCTATATGGAACTTGCATTCTGATAGAGGAAATGTGCAAATAAAATAAAATGTAGAATATGAAATATAGAAAAAAAATGAAAAATGGCATTAGAGATATTCCTATACACTTCATTTTTGACTATTATAAGAAAGTGCTTATTTTATGCCTTCCTAGATTGTAGACACATGCTGTTTTACACAGTGAGGTCAAATACATTGCATAATTATGTTGTTTTAATAAGGGTCATAAGTCAGACTCTGACTTACACAAAACTAACCTCAGATAAACATGTATTTAATTAATGTCTCTATATAAGATTTAAATTGAAGAAAATCAGGAATAGAAAATCAAGTTCATAGATACATGCATAATAATTTAATACTTTATTGCCTATAGTACTTTTTCAATTTAGAGAGTATTCTTGTATGTATTAAAACAGAAAGAAACATGTGAAAGGGTATCAATGTATGTGAATTAATGCACCTTCTATTTGGCAAATATCATGTAACCCTTTTATTAATTACAATAAAAATATATAAAAAAAAGCTCAAAAAATAAAATAAAAATAAAACAGAAAGAATTAGGATAAATGTTCCAAGAAAGAGCTGTATGCCAAAGTACTAAGAATCTTTTTCTGCAACTGCCAAGAATTCTGGGCCAGGTAACACAGGCCCTTTGATACCTTTGGTATTATCTTATTTTATCTATAATCTTACTTCTATGCCTTTGGTTCCAAAAGGTACAATCATCCACTAGGGAAACATAATGTTTGTTGATAAATATGTATTGAAATTATATAGCTGTTTTTATATAGAAGTAGCTATTTGTGTAAAACTATTTTGATTTTATTTCATTGGAAAATGTTTCCTCTTTGTGCTGTAGACAGAAATAGGTGATAGGAAAAACTGGTAACAGGGTTGGGGTGTGTGTGTATGTGTATGTGTATGTGTGTGATGCGTGTGATGCCAGTCCTGGGTCTTGTTCTTAGGTTGTGGGTGTTGCCTCTGAGCTAACTTTCTCAAGGTTAGAGCTCTACCATTTGAGCCACAGTTCAACTTCTGGCTTCTTGGTGGTTAGATATGAGTCTCGCAGACTTGGACTGACTTCAAACAATGAGTCTCAGATTTCAACCTCATAAGTAGGATAACAGGTGTTATCCTTGGCATTTGGCTTTAAAACAATGCTTGAGCTTGGGCTGGGAGTTTGGCCTAGTGGTAGAGTGCTTGCCTAGTATGTACGAATACCTGGGTTCGATTCCTCGGTACCACCTACATAGCAAAAAAAGCCGGAAGTGGTGCTGAGGCTCAAGTGGTAGAGTGCCTTGAGAAAGTCCAAGGACATTGCTCAAGCCCTGAGCCCAAGCCCAGGACTGGCAAAAAAAAAATGCATGAATGATTGTCATGCTTAGTGTACATGCTTAGTACAATATCTATATGCATGTCCTTTAAATACAAACTGATAACATTAGTGAAGGGTTTGGTTTTTTTTGCCAGTCTTGAGGCTTGAACTCAGGACCTGGGCTCTATCTCTCAGCAGCCCCTCTGTGCTCTCTAGCACTCTACCACTTGAGGCATAGCACTACTTCCAGCTTTTTCTGTTGATGTGATATTGAGGAATAGAACTCAGGGCTTCATACATGCTAGGCAAGCACTCTACCACTAAGCCATATTCCCAGCCCCCAAATTAGTTTTTGTCCATTTAAATTAATTAAGCATTTAAGGCAATTAAAACAGATAAAGAAACTTATTCATATAATTTTTAAAAAATAATAAAATGCCTTTTCAGAAAAAAAATAATTTTTAAAAAAGCAATGATAATGGGCTTTTTTCTTCTCAACTATATTTTTATAACATAATTGAGTATTCAGGATAGTTTAACAGATTTAGTTTTAAGACTGTTTAACGGAAGAAAAGCCATATTTGGTTATTAAATTCCAAAAACGTATTTTTCCTGTATAAAATTAAATACATCAAATTATAGGAATACTATTTTAAAGGGAAATGTTAAATTATGCTGTTCATGTTTCTGTATTTAAGATTATAAACATATAATAATCAACTACTACAGAAATTAAATATACCTAAATAGATGTAAATTAATGAATTTTTAACTCATCCTATTTCATACCTTGCAAAGCAGAAAATCATCATTGATTGCAGGCTCATGAATTAAAATCAATTTTAACAAAAGAACCATTTATTGAATGTCTGCCATATATCAAGAGCACTGCCTTGGCCTTTCAGAGATTCACAGTCCACTGTGCTCACACATGCCATGCTATGGCTCCCTGGTCAGTTATCATCCAAAGGAAATTTGCCAGTAATCCCTGTAGAACCCTCTACTACTCTTTCAAAAGTAAAGTTCACACACTCAGAAATTCCTAATCACAAAAGGAAATGATATTTTTGTTTTAATATGTTGTGCCTCTTTTAAATAACATGGCATTTCTATATTATCAAATGCAATCTGAGGAAGAATATTAACATGCATTCATTCTTGCACATAGGCGAGACTTGGAAAAATACGCCTGGGCCTATATACATAGAAAACATTTAGTATTGTATGTAGGAGGATTAAGTTTTTAGTGTCCTTCTAAACTTCAAGTGCAGATTCTGATAGCCTCAACACCAAGTTGTCTCAAATCTACATTCTTCTCTCTTCTTGCCAACATCATTTTCTCTGTTAAACAATCCTGCTGCTCATCAGCAATACTTTTTTTCCTACCTACTGCAAGTGAGTAAATTCTTTTGTTATATTAAAGTATCAGCTCCCATAAAAGTGCTCTGTTAATTTAAAATTTAAACTCTAGCTGAGTGCTGGTGGCTCATACTGTAATCCTAGCTACTTAAAAGGCTGAGATCTGAAGGCCATGGTTCAAAGCCAGCCCTGTCATGAAAGTTTATGAGACTCTTATCCTGAAATAAGCATGGGAGGTGGGGGGGGCAGTGAGACGGGGGGGAGAGAGAGCATCTAAATTATAGCTGTGGCTCAAGTGGTCAAATACCAGCCTTGAGTAAAAAGCTAAAGGATAGTAACCAGTACAGAGTTCGAGCCCCAATCCTGGGGAGGAGGGAGGAGGGAAGGAAAGAAGGAAAGAAAGGAGGGAGGAAGGAAAGAAGGAAGGAGGAAGAAGGAAGAAAGGAAAGAAGGAAGGATGAAAGGAAAGAGGGGAGGAAGGGGAGAACAAACAAATTTTATTTCATTTGATACCATTTACTACATTTTGGTGTTCACTGTTTTGCAAGTAACTATTAAATTCTAGTTATAGAAAGAAGCCTCATTTCTTTATAAGTTCTTTTTAATAAATAAGTACTGTTATTTTGAAATGATTTTATTATGGCATACTCTTTTAATGCATATAGACTGTAGTATCCCATATGTGTCCCCAGATTTGGGCATATTTTCTTAAATATTCCATCAGCATTTGTATTACCTCTTTTCATACATGTTAAAGGAGCTTTGTAAACTCTTTATCTATGTCTATCTCAAAATGTGTAGCTTTGACACAGGCCACCACTGATGAGGCTTTCCAGACCTAACACCTAACAAGTCTCAGCACATTCATTCTTGGCAAGGCCTGTACCCTTCTCCTCTGCCTTTTCTCCAGGGAGGCTGAGCATTGTGTGTGGCTAAGTATCACAGTGGTTAAGAGCTCAGGCACTGGAGCCAGATAGATTTGGGTTAACATCCCTGGCTCTGCTACTTAACTTTCTGGGTGACATTAAGAAAGTTACTGTTCTTGGCAGAGAATAAGTATTCTGTGAGGGTAGAATAACTAGTAAGGCCTTTGAGGCTCTTCATAAAGTAATGTTACAACTAAGAGTGTGTTGTATGTTAGTTAAAACTTAGTTTGTTAAGCAGAAGTCTCTGTGCTCCAAGCTGAGAGCTTTTGTACTAATGACCTTGAGCAAATCACTCAATGGTGGAATGTGCATTTCCTTTACTTTCCAGCTAGCCTGAGCAGGAAAGTCTGTGAGACACTTTTCTCTACTTAACCACCATAGTGCTGAAAGTAGTGTTGTTGCTCAAATGGTTGAGCACCAGCTTTAAGACAAAATATAATACCCAAAACATGGGAGTGGGTAACAATTTTCAATAAGAAATGTACTCATTTCCTTACATATGCAACTGTAATCCCTCTGTACATCACCTTGACAATAAAATTAAATTAAAAAATAACAATGCCAGTACCTGGTACTATTACCTGGTATTGTTACCTGGGCAGAACCCAGGCCCTGAGTTCAAACCCCAGTATCGTTACACACACACACACACACACACACACACACACACACACACACACACACACACACACACACATCCTTTCCTTACCTTTATAATAATTTGGGATAGCCTGTGATCTGTGTGTTATAGCTTCCCCATATGTTGAGAAATCGACTTGGTTGTTTTTAAATCTATTGAATTCACGGCCAAGATAACTAATAATACAGATGTCATATCATGCAAAATTAAGAAGCATTAGGGAACGGGTGGGTAAGGAAAGGATGGGTGAGACTATTGAAGAGGTGACATTGGTCAGATATATTGTGTTCATAAATTGCTTTGTTAACTGGAACCTCCTTTGTACTACTTATAATCATAAAAAAGATGTTATATCACCTATTACCTTGCAATGATAGATATTCTTTTTTATTTACTGTATTTTATTGTGGGGATAATGTATGGGTGTTAGTTACATTCTTCAGGTAATGGGTACATTACTTCTCGAACCTTGATACTCCTTCTCTTGTTTTTGTCCCCCTTTCCTCCCCCCATCCCCTCCCAATCATTTTGTTTTCTCTCTTCCCTTCCTTATTCCAAATAAAAAAATAAATGTGGGGCTGGGAGTTTGGCCTAGTGGTAGAGTGCTTGCCTAGCAAGCAAGAAGACCTGGGTTCAATTCCTGTGTGGAACATACTTAGAAAAAAGCTGGAAGTGGTGCTGTGGTTCAAGTGGTAGAGCTCTAGCCTTGAGAAAACCCAAGGACAGTGCTCAGGCCCTGAGTTCAAGCCCCAGGATTGGCAAAAAAAAAATGTACACACAGTATACCAGGTACCAGTCAGATACAGTAACCACATGAGATTAACAATAGTGGGGGGAAAAGGAGAAAAGAAATAACTTCATGTAGTACGTTAAGAACAACAATCACAGAGATAAATCTCTTGTATCTATAACCTAGAGTTCATTTCATTTAGTCTCATCCTCTATGACCATATCCTTATTTTACCATTCTAAAAATGGAATTAAATGACTAGCCCAAACTATTAGTAGTAAAGTAGCAAAACTGATATCAAAAGCTTATTTGTATTCTTACTATTAATTTTTACTTTTGATGTTTTAGTAACATAGTTACCCTACTGCAAATTTGGCCTGAATTCTAGGTCAACTTCAAAAAGCACTGGCTACCTAAACCTGCCCTGTTCAAAGGATCCACTGCAGTCTGGGGGAAGTCAGTTATGGTGGTATCCAATTTCTTCCAAGGAATATGATGGTAATGGAGGAAAAGCATAGAGAAGAAAATTTCAGGGGTAATTAGAACTTCAGATGCATTCTAGAGTGGCTATTCAGGGCCTTCAAAATCTCCTTGAGTATTCGGAACAAAGGTATTTTAAAATGTGAAGCTTTGTTACTAATACATGTGCTACTACTATAGGAAAATAGAACTACCCAAGACTCTGAAAATTATAGAGAACAGTATGTTCAATCAGATCCCTCTGTGTTAATATCAAGGTCTATCCCGATAGAGCTTTGCAGAGGAACTAATTATACTGTATACTTCCTTCCACTTGCAAGAAAAAAAATCTAGGAACATCAAAGGCAGCTTGCAAAAACATATTTGGAATACATATAGCCTGAAAGAGCATGTTACCCAAAGTTCACATACTATATAGACATTACTGCTTTTGCACATTCAGGTATGAGCTTAAGATATTTAACAACAATCACTATTTTAAGAATTTTTACCCTGATGACTGTGGTGGAAATGGAAGGAAAATAGAATGAAACAGAAAGGACCCTGTTACACACTTTCTGAAAAATGCATGAATGAATAAATTTCAGGCATTTTTAAAAGATTGTTGAGTAAAAAGAAAACAATAATACCTATCTCATAAGGTCCTTAAGAAATTAAATGATATAACACTGTGAATACACTTGACTAAAGATCTAGCACATCAAGGGCACCTAGAATTCTAGCTCAGGGTATAACCTTACAAATAACAGGGTACTAGCAAATGCTTTGTGGATCGGTGCAGACTCAAGTATTTTCTTCTCAGCTTGTATTAGTTATCAGTGTCCATAGACACATAAGGAAGCTAGTAGATAAATGATGTTTAGATGAGAAAGGAAACTTGATTGTTTAATTATACTTTTAGGTGACTGAATGTTTATAGAAGGTACTGTATATGTTTTAGGAATAGTAATGTATTTTCAAAATCTTTATGATTTTATTCCCATGAAGTAGATGACTTTGGTCTGAAAGGAATAACTATTCTACAGAGATCTGGAAAATGCATTAAGTAAATAAATATTACTATAGCAAAACCATGAAATTGGCATTAATATGTTCTTTATTGGAAATTTTACTAGAATTTTAACCTCTGATTTGAGATCACACAGGAACTCTTGGTGACAACCAGCAACCTTTTATTTGAAACAGTACTAAAATGTAATTTTGTATCTGACAAATGTAAGGGACCTTTCCTTTTGTATGCTTTAATTTGGGCCTAGAATTGCTCATCACTTCAGGCACAATTCTCATACCTGTTATAAATTTTAAAACCTGTCAGTGCCCTAGAACATGCTGAGCTATAGCTAAAACCTTGTCATTTCCTTCTGATTCTTCCTGAAATACCTCACTTTTTTGTTTAACAATAACAGATAAAGTTGAGGATTTTAAGAAATTTAAGAAATTTCTAATAAATCTTTAGATCTCTAGTAAAAATCTCTGTGTACTTTAGTACTAGGTAAAGGTCAAAGCTTAGAATTATATAATTTGTAGTGACTTTTTACTGCTATGTATTTCTTGGTTAGAGTGGAAAGAAAGTACTGTGTGTGTGTGTGTGTGTGTGTGTGTGTGTGACTGATGATTGAATATAGAACCTTACACATTCTGGGCAAGCATGGCATTACTTGAGCAGCACCCTTGACTGTTTTGTTGCAATTGTTTCTCAGATAGGATCTCTGTACTACTTTTATCTCAGGTGGCCTTGAACTCAAGGTCCTCTAGCCTCTCCTTGCCAAATGGTGGGAATTGGAAGCATTCACTACCACACAAGGCCAAAGTACTGCTTAAATTGACTTACAATAGAAATTGATTTTTTTGTAGTGTTTTGAAACTCCTGCTTTTTGTACTTTCATTTCTGCATCTCTGCATCTCTGCATTTCAGGGTCTCTTTTGTTCCATGTTCACTGTTTTGCCTCTCTTCTTTGGATCACCAGTTGTTGCTCCCTATGCAAACTAGTCTGAAAATGACCCTCAGAGGGCACAAAAACACCTATATATTAGAAACTAAGCCAAGTGAACCCTGCACAGATTTTTCTCTCTGGACATTTTCATGAGCTAAAGGCTAAGACATGCACAAACATTCATATATTAGTTTCAAACTCAATTTGTTCATACACTGGTGATTCCTGGAGAGAAAAATATTAGGGGAATAAAAAGAAAATTCATTTTCTTAAAAGCATTATTCCTTGGATGGCACTGCCTCATCATATTTGAAAACTTGGAAATGTAATGGAGACTTTCCCTTTCTTTCTTTGTTTCTTTGTTTCTTTCCTTCCTTCCTTCCCTCCTTCCTTCTTTCCTTCCTTTCTTTCTTACTTGAGCCACATCTCCACTTCTGGTTTTCTGGTGGTTTATTGGAGATAAGAGTCTCATGGACTTTCATGCCTGGGCTGGCTTTGAACCTTGATCCTCACATCTCAGCCTCTTTAGTAGGTAGGATTATAGGATTGTAGGATTATAGCAGCCCAGCTGGACAATTTTCATTTATGTATGTGAGTTTAATTAATTTGATGAGCTGTGATGTTTCTTTAGCAGAACTGAAGATTAAATTCAAGACCTATGTCTCCAGCTCCTTTTGCCTTGGTTATTTTCAAGGTAGGGTCTCATTTTTTAAGCACAAGTGGTCTTGGTCTGCTTGTACTTCCCCTTGTCACTCAGGATGATAGGTATGTGCCAGTATGCCCAGTCATTGGTTGAGATGGAGTCTCTTGAATTTTTATGCCTAGGCTGACCGGGAATCACAATTTTCTGATCTCTACTGCTCAAGCAGCTAGGATCACAGACTTGAGCAACTAAATAGGACATGCTATGACACCTTGAAGGAATTCTCATTTGTCCTGTGTGGCCTGCTCTGTACTCACAGAGAACTATAGTCTGAAAGAGACTCAAGGCTCAGCACATAAAAGAGCTGCATGTGAAACCAGACAATGTTGGTGCAGCTGAACATAGCACATGTATTATGAGATGTAAGAGACAGGACAGCCAGCACTAGAGAGAAAATTCATAATTACTGTCACAGAAGTACATTTGAACATTATAACTAAAGTAAGCGCCAATAGCTTATTCTTAATAAACACAAGATTAGGTAGTGTAACTATTGTTATACTACAATAGTAGTTATACTACCTTACTAGAAGATGTTATGGATTTTTCTATATGAATAATAATATCTAATGCATCAAGTAAAGAAGGTTAGTAAAAATAATAGAAGAAGATCAAAAAAGCCAAATGAGGGCTTGGAGTTTGGCCTAGTGGTAAGACTGCTTGTCTAGCATGCATGAAGACCCGGGTTCAATTCCTCAGTACCACATATAGAAAAAAGCCAGAAATGGTGCTGTGGTTCAAGTGCTTGAGCTCTAGCCTTGAGAAAGCCCAAGAACATTGCTGAGGCCCTGAGTTCAAGTCCCAGGACTGGCAAAAAAATGCCAAATGAGAATGCAAGGTCCTGAGTTCAAACCCCATATAGGCATATGCTCACACACACCCAAATACAGACATAGATTGTGCATCCATGTGATTGAAAAACATGCAGGAGACACATTCGAGTGTTTTATAACATTTTGTCGTACTAGAACAAATGAGGTAGTTATGTACTTAAGAAAGCAAAGGTGTGCAAAGATTATATTTACTCAATAGTTAATAAATAGGCAGCCACTATAACTCTAAAGACTCCAGATAAAGATAAAAATAAAGTCAAGTTACTTACAAAGTCAGGCAGCTGTTTATGAGCTTCCATTTACTTCTCTATCTCTTCTAACTTAACCAGTGCTCTCCATCAAAATATTTTTGGTATATGATATGTCACATGAAAATGAATCATAGTCCTGCGACTGCTGATTCCTACCTGCAAATTTATGATTACTAGTCTTAAACATAATTATAAACAATCATGATTCAAAACTAGAAAATCATACAAGGGAGACAGGCCAATTCTGATATGTATCATGTGTAACCAAGACAACCACTCTTGTTTACCTATGAATTAAGTAAATGCTTACTCCACAAAGTTTAACACAACGAAAGCCTAGCCCTGGTTTAACTTTAGGTATCATTTGTGATAATTATCTCCTCCATAGTAATTATCCACATTGTTTAGTTATTACCTAATTTTTTTACAGGAATAAAATTGGAATTCTATTCAGCCAAAAACACACTAGCCTACTCTTATGTATTCATATGGTTTATATGCAGTACACATACTTACCTGCAATTTTCACACTCTTTTTTGTGGTTTAAGCTCAATTCTGCAGTCAGTATTTTAAAAAACAAACTACAAGAGTGAGACAGAGTGCCTTACAGGTTCACTGTTTTCCTACATCTGAACCAGCTGACCATGTGATTGTAACTGTTGTGTATAATTATAAATGAAGCAGCAACTCAGTGGAATGAATCAACCAGTGACACCAGGAATTCATCTTTCAGACAAGGCTTAAATATCTCAGCTTTTGTAAATATGGTAATTATTGCATGATTTTAGTTTTAAAAAGTATACATACAAAATGGGCCTAATAGGAACAGGAACTGCTAATTTTTAAAAATGAAGTTAAGCAATTATGAATTCTCTGTTCCTTCTCCAAAATTCCATACCAAGGCCCAGGTATCTTAGAAATATTCTAAGATATTGAAAGGTAAATCAACTTTTCTATCAAGAAAAAAATCAACCCTTCTTCATATTTTGCTCTTTTTGGTTCCCTCTGTTAGCTTCTGGCCAATTTCCTCTAGTTATGTGTTGCAGAGAAGGGCAAGGGCAGAGAGATAGAGGCCTGGAATTTATTCTCTATTAAACTATAAAAGAGTTCACATACTGTCCAATGATATTTTTTTTGCCAGTCCTGGGCTTAAGCTCAGGGCCTGAGCATTGCCCTTGGACTTTCTCAAGGGTAGAGCTCTACCACTTGAGCCTCAGCACCATTTCCAGCTTTTTTCTATGTATGTGGTACCAAGGAATTGAACCTGGGTCTTCATGCATGCTAGGCAAGCACTTTAACCACTAGGCAAAACTCTCGGCCCCTCCAATAATATTTTTGTAATTTATTTTTCCATTTCTGGGGCTCAAACTCTGTGTGCTGTCCCTGAGTTCCTTTTGCTCAAGGCTAGTGCTCTACCACTTGAGCTAGAGTGACTTTTCTCACTTTCTGGAGAGTCTCAGAGTTTCCTTCCCAGGTTGGATTTGAACCTTGATCCTCAGATCCCAGCCTCCTGAGTAGCTAAGATTAGTGGCGTGAGTGCTGGGCACCCAGTACTTTTTTTTAATGTAAAGGAGAAGTTTGGTTGTACTCAGTGCACATATACACTGAGGATGTATCTCAGTGCTGAAGCACTTGTCTAAGTATGCAAGGCCCTGGGTTCAATCACCAGTACTGTGGGGATATGGGAAATGATGATCAGGATTTTATTAGCGTGTTTCCTTTTTAAATGGCATTATGCAAGTCTCTAGCATATTTCCTTCTCTCTTTTCTCAATCCTCTTTCTACAAAGTTGACAGTCATAGTTTAAATCTGCAGAGTTATACTTCTGAAGTGTTCAAGATACAAGTGATTTCCTGGTGAATGTTTACAATCTTATTTGAAGACGTGAATTTTTTACCTGATTATGAAATAGCAAATATCCACAGGGTAATTTGGAACAATTGACTTGTGCTTTTGGTTGTCAGATATTGCCAGATGAATTGTCTCAATATTATAGTAGATTATTTAAGATAGAATAAATAGGACTGAAAAGTAGATTCCTCCTTAAAACTTAAATATACAAAAATTTTAACAGCCATACTTTTAGATATTGGGTATTTTTCATTTTACTTTTCTTATACAATAGCATTCATCTTGTTTTATATCCTGTGCATTGCACATACCACGCTTGTCTAGACATATACTTACTATATACTGCATACTTGCCTGAAGGCAGACATTGTGCTTTAATTCACTTTGTATAACCAATATGAATTGCAAAAACATTATACTTCTTTAATTTTTATGACCCACTTTGAATTCTTGCCAACCTTCCCCAACCCACATGGAGAGAATCCAGCATGAATCAGTCATTGGCTTAACCTTGGAACACAGCTCTCATTAACTAGAACACATGGTCTTAAGCATAAAAAGAATTAGTGAAGAACTTGTCCTTGGTTTCTTTGATCAAGGGCTTTGCTACATTGCTTTTGCTAGGGCTAGTTTTGTTACAGAGGATGATTGCCTCTCATTGTGAGTTAGGGAACAGACCCTTAGTTTCACCATCATGTCAGCAAACCTGGTATATGATCCGCTGACAATACTGTGTTCTCTGGTATAACATTTGTCAATAAACGTTGGCCTCCTGGTTGGTACTATTGAAACACGCCTTCAAAGAGTTTGAGCCACTTGGCCATTTCAATTCAAAGTACCAACACCTATGCCTTTCCCTTTCTCAAATGACTCCATTTAATTGTGCTATCAACATGACCTTCCAGAACTAAATAATGGCATTTTTTCCTTGTCTACCTCTAGACTGTGCTGACAATCAAAAAGCCTAGAAATATTCCATGCAAGAAAGAAAGTGAAAGTAGATTTAAGTTTTTGGCTGATGAGTCCTTGTCAGATGAAGATGTGATTTATTTATTAACAATGGTGAAGATGAAGCTCAGTGTTAAAGCAACTTGCATACTACGTATAACAATAATAATCATCATCACCATCATCATCCTCTACTTGGATATATATATATATATATTTTGTCAGTTGGGGTTTTGAACTCAGGACCTGAGCACTGTTCCTCAGCTTTTGTCTCAATGCTAGCACTCTGCCACTTTAAGCAGTACCACTTCTGGTTTTCTGGTGATTAATTGGAGATATGTCTCACAGACTTGACTGGCTTCAAACCCAGATCCTCAGATCTTAGCCTCCTGAGTGGCACCAGCAATTTGCAGATACATTTTATCTGTAGCACTTTTACCAGTGTATTGAAATCAGGCTCTGAAATTTCTAGACGAGTAGTCTACCATTTGCATCACCCCACTGCCTCTTGGCCTACTTTACTTTTATTTTCACTGCTTTATTTTTACACTTACTGCTTTTATTTTTCTTATAGGGCCTTTCACTCTCTTCTACAGATCCCGGACTTAGACTGGGATTCTACTATGTTCACCACCATACTTGGATTATATGTTCAATCTTAAAATTTTAGTATATTTGAGTTTTGCATTTGCATTTATTCTTACCCACTTTCTTGACGTCACATAATAGGTTTTCTTTCTTTAGTTTTTGTTGTTTTGGTGGTAGTGTGATTTGAACTTGTACTTACTGAGCTTGTGTACTTGGCTGATGTACTTCATTTGAGTTATACCTCTATTATCTGCCATTTGCTGATTTGTTTGGAGATGAAATCTCTCAGATATTTCTGCCTAAGCTGGCCTTGAATTGTCATCCTCTATATCTCAGTCTTCTGAGTAGTTAAAATTACAGACATAAGTTACTCTTGCCAGAATAGCATATGTTTTAAATAGTTCTAAAATTTACATTTTCTCCTGACTCTTTTTGCCAGTCCTGGGCTTGAACCCAGGGCCTGAGCACTGTCCTTGGGCTTTCTCAAGGCTAGAGCTCTACCACTTGAGCAGCAACACCACTTCCAGCTTTTTTCTATGTATGTGGTACTGAGGAATCAAACTTGGGTCTTCGTCCATGCTAGACAAGCACTCTACCACTAGGGCAAACTCCAGCCCCTCTCCTGACTTTTTATCTTCATCTACACTAAGGCTTCTCTTAAATTCTTAAATTATAAAAGTTCATAAATTGAAATCTGTGTTCATTAATGCTTTCCTATTAATCCCATTGCAAAGAAAAAAACATTTATTTTAATAGTAATACTAGTAATGATAATAAGTCATTATATGCTGGTACTGAGGTTTAAACTCAGAGCTTAGTGTTCTTCCTTGACCTTTCCTCTCAAGGCTGGGACTTTTCCACTTGAGCCACAACTCTATTTCTGGTTTTTCTTGCCAGTCAATTACAGGTAAGAGTCTCACAAATATTTCTGCCAGGTCTGGCATGACCTCAACCTCCTAAGTCATCAATTTTTTTTGAAGTAGTTTATTACCAAAATATATTGCAAGCTTTCTCTCTTGAAAATGGATATAACTGATGATGACAGCTATGACTAAAGATGTAGTGTCTTCATTTCTCCCACAATAGGAGATAAACAAATATTTTTGATAACAACTTAACTTTTCTTTTTTTTTTACCAGTCCTGGGCTTGAGCTCAGGGCCTGAGCACTGTCCTTGGACTTTCTCAAGGTTAGAGCTCTACCACTTGAGCCTCAGCACCACTTCCGGCTTTTTTCTATGTATGTGGTACCGGGGGATCGAACCCGGGTCTTCATGCATGCTAGGCAAGCACTTTAACCACTAGGCCAAACTCCCGGTCCCAACAACTTAACTTTTCTAACAGAATACAGGTTCTTAGTATATTATTGTTACCATAACAACACAATGAAGCTCCACATATAATGTATATTATACCTACATACTTGTATAGTGGGCACTTTCCTGACTCAATGAATGTTCCATAAGATCAGAGGTTCTATGTACTTTTCACATTGTTCTATCTCCAGTTCTATATTTTGTTAAATGAATGAAATCATGTAAATGTTGTGATTTTTTTAAAGCATATAATTAGACTGTCTGAGGCAAATTCACTCTAAAAGTTTTTGCTTTCATGAAACCTATAACCTAATTCTCATTCTTAGAGGAAAAGAAAGAACCAGCTGTCTGATCTCCCCTAAGCAGATTTTTTGGTTTTGAAAGCAAGTGTGTTCTCCGGGACTAGAAACTGTTACACATCTGCAACAGAAATACGGTATTTGGCACATTTCACCAATGTATCTTTGTAATTGTTTAGTCATCTCCAGATTCTGCAATGCAACAGCACATACCTGTGATTCCTCAATCTCCATTTCTTCCAAAGAGCAGAACACAATACCTGTTCTTAAGAGTGAGAGGATAGACCAAGTGTTCCTTCAAGAAAGTCTGTGACTAAATCTATGTACTGGATGGGGAGAAATAGCAAAGTGAGAGCTTACATTTTTCAGGCTAACGAAGTGGTTAAAGAAACTTTCTAGAAGCAGATTATAGATAAAAATGAAATTCTCCAAAGGAAAATGACTAGAAATACTTATACAAAGTCTGAGAACTGGTAATCATATGGTACTATGTCCTTATCATTGAGCCTAGGATAGTCCTGCCTTTATGCAAGTTCCTTGGCCAGAAATTTCCAGAAGCTGCTAAGTGAGCAAGGGACTTTCTATCCACTGGCCTGTTCCAGAAGAAAAGGCTCTAGGATCTGAGGTACACAAAAATCAGATTACATTTCAGTGCCAAGACAGAGGGGCCGGGAGTCAACCCAGGATTGAAAGACATCATACTTGTGGGTTCCTGGTGCCTTCACACAGGCCTCTGTATCCCCACAGGCCATGTTGAAGAGAGAGAAATATAAAACCCTGAACTGTGACTTGCTAAGACTGAATCACTTAAAAGTGATACATGGAATAGCAAGATTACTCTACCACCCTTCTGCCATGTCACTGGGGATGGGAGCCCCATAGGGATTAGAATGACTCAGATTTCGTTCCATTCATCTGGAAGAACCACCAAGTAAAATGTGTTTGTTCTTGACAGGGCAGACAAAGGCTAATCAACTACTACTTGTTTCATTTTGGGGGAAAAAAAGGAGTGAGCGACTCAGACTCAATTGTCAGTCTTGCAACTGTTTCCATTCCCACACTCTCTGCCTATCTCCTTCCAACTTTTCTTTAAGTGAATGTAACAGGACTTGGCTAAGAATGCAACGGTAGCCCTCAGAAGTTTTTGGTTAACTTTTTCAGTTTTGGATTTATTGGGTTTTTTGTTATTGTTGTTGTTGGGTTTGGTTGTTAAGAAAACATATTCTACCAGCTGTCTGCCAGAAAGTGGGGGAGGACCCACAAAGACAAAATAACATTTTGTATATGAATCATTACTTGTTCCTTTCCATTTTAAACTTCTCCTAAAGATACTTTGTGGTTGTGGTAGTCCCCTACTGATCCCTCTTTTATGTCGGAGACGTTCTCTCCCTCCCTGAATTCTTAGCCTTAAGAATGTGCCTGCATAGTTCCTTGCCCTAAGGTCACTAAGCAACTCATGCCTGCTTGTATTGATATGTAAACATCCTACCACCTGACCTCCTACCCTGAGTGGTGTCCCAACCCCCTCCTGCCTCGCCTGAAGAGGCATATAAACCCCTGTGTGAAAGATAAAATTCGCAGCTTGATCAGAACGCTTGTCTTGCTGCCTTCTTCGAGTGTCCTGTCCCTTTCATTCCTCCCTCTAGGTTCTTGGCCCTAGTTGATATCCCGCCGGATGGGACAAATGGTGCCCAATGTGGGGCTCAAGTGCCTGCCAGACTGAGGAATGCTGTCTTCCAGGAAAACTTGGATCCAAGTGATTGTGTGACCAGCTTGGAGTGGCCCGCCCGAGACATCTCGGTCAACGCTGAGTGGAGACGATGAAAGGTAAGTGACTGACCATGGGACAGGCATCATCGTCACAGGAATTGTTCATAGGCTCTCAAGACACGAAGAACTTGGGTTAAAAAGAATGAAGTACAGCGAGGAGGTACTGCGACAGGCCCCCTCCTATCCCCTTCTAAGTGCCCATCTGTTATATTAGATATGCCCCATGCTGATGATTTTCATAGAGACCCAAAGATTAAAAGGATGGCATCTACTGCCGCTTCTGATAATAAAACAAGTCATTTAAGAGGCTGCGCATTACCGTAATTCAGAACGGCCACCAATCCTTAAAAACCCTCCGCCCTATAACCGAGATTGGCCCCCAAATTCTCATCTTTCTTCTCATGCCCTGGCTCTCCAAGAGCCCGATCCCCCTGTGCCTGATTTATCGGCCTTGCAGCGATCACTCCAACATAGACGGGAACATATTCAACTCCTTAAAGAGTTGCGTTCCCTCGATTCAGAACTCTGCCATCTTGCTTTGGAAAAATCACCCAGACCACCCAAACAAAATATTCATATAGCAATCCTGAAACAGTGGTTTTCCTTTAACAACCTTTTTTGTAAAAGATGTCCAGGTGAAAAGCAAAGGCCTCCGGAGGTAAGTATGGGCCAACCCCCTGTCTGTTTTGTTTTGTTTTTATAAAAAAATAAAATAAATAAAAAGTGCACTGTGGGCCTAATACAGAGGCCTGGGTGGTCAAGGGATGCCTTGACCCCCTCTGAGTTTCTTGTCGATAATAGGGCATGCCTGAGAGTCCCACCAGCAAGACATGTCTAAATCTAAAAATAGCTGTTTGGTGAAAACATTCATCTGAGCTCATGTTTTTGTGTTAAGTATATCTGATTGAGTCCAATTTTCTTGTTATATGTCAATGTCTGATTTTGTTTCAGACTTAAACGTCTCTGTTTCTCTGTCTTGCTCATGTTACATATTTTTCCTTGTCCAGTTTTGTCTTTAAAATTGGTACCAGTTCTAAATATGGATCCTTATGGTTTTTCTGTGTGTACTCAAGCACACATTCTTGTTATCTATTTGGATATTTCTGGGAAGTAAAAGTTTTGGCCCCACTCAGGCCTGGTATGGCCCCTCCCAATAGGCTGCAGCTGAGGTGAGCCGAGGCCAGACAAAGCAGCTGCAGGCTTAGTTTCCTTTTTCCTACAATCTGCTGAAGTGACAGTCTGGAGACAGTTGGTGGCAGGACACAGACTTGTCTTAGTTCTCCTAGGTTTAAGACTCCCACCCAATTTTCTTCTGCAAAAAGTAACATGTCTGATATCAGAAACAAGCTCTGGAAGAATAAATTTCAGCTAAGGTGCCTTGTTAGAAAGCTTTGTTTTAAAAACAACAACAACAACAAAACACCTTGATACTAAAATGAATGGCCGATATTAATTTTGCGCGCTTCAAGATCTTTGAGTATGAATGTGTGTGCGAATGGGTGTGAGTGAACATGTTCAAGGTTAAATTGTAGCATGCTGTATAAAACAATGGTTGAGCTCATTTGAAACACAAAGGCAATTGGGTAAATCTAAGTCTAAACTTCAAGAAAATTATTAGGTTTGAATGTTTCCTATGTCTCAAAGGATTATTGCATTGTTTTAAAGAAAACTGGTAGAAAGTATTTTTCTAAAGATCCTAAAATCTGCATTTTAAAAATCTGGTATTGCAATGCATACAGTTTTTACATTGTAAACATTGTATCCTGTTTAGCACAGAGGTATTAGGGAATTTGGGATTTATTACCTTAAGTTAAAGTTTGGAGACATGTATTTGAGATTTAAATGTAAATTTGTTTATTAATGTCAGAAACTTTGCCTGTCTGTCTTTTCTTGCAGATTGACACTAGAAATCTGATGGTAAAATGTGGATAATGTGTTTAAAGATTTATCTCCATGCAATTGGGTATATTTTTAAAAAGGGAAGGAAACTAAGTCCAGACTTTTGGTGCACTGATGTCTGTAGTTCTTGCATTAGGGAAAAACTTATTTGAGTTTAAACTGTTGTTGGAGTTCTAGGTAATAATCTAAACTGCAGGATAAAACAAAAAGCCTCTTTTAGAAGGCAAAGGGCGTTCCTTGAGCCCAAGGAGACCTGGAGAAAAAGGGAGTGCTTGAGCCTTAAGAGGCCTGAAGGCAAGGGAGTGCCTTGAGCCCTTAAAGGTTCTTCAAATGCAAATAAAGGCTAAAGTGTTAATTGTTTAAGCAAATATCAGTAAAAGTTTTAAAGAACATTGGAAATGGGTTTCTGAACAGAATTTGAAAGTGAAGTTGTCCTAAATGTATGTTTCAAGAAAGAGACAAAGGAAAATTAGGACTACCAAAGTGATTGCTTAATTGCTAGTTACCTTATAGCAACTTCCAGCTGGCCCATGGAGAAGGACAACAATCCTTATTCAGATGTAACTTTGGCTTTTACCAGGTTCTAGGTAAGCTCATGCTCAGAGACTATTTCTGTGTTGACCACCTTGTTGCTTTAATTGGAGTAATGTGGCCTTTTGTAGGACTCACTGATCTGAAAACTGCAGTTTTGAGCCAACCCCAGGCAAAGCAAAGTCCCTGTGAGACTGTGGTGTCTAATCTGGCATCAGAGTGCTATTGAGACAGAGTTGCTTTGGAGCTCCAAGTGGCAGAGTGCTAGCCTTGAGCTGGAGAGTTGAGGGACAGTGCCCAGGCCCCAAGTTCAAGTCCAGCAACCAACAAAGTGAAATGCCAATGGGATTCGTGTTTGGCCATTCCATATTAATCAGAGCCGGGAGGTCATAGAATAGTTTGTGAGCATGCCTTACTAATGCCCATGCCTTTCAACTGGGCAGGAACTTGTCAATCATCTGTGAAGTAAGCTAAACTATTGTAGCCAAAGAAGGTTTGTGCAGTTGTTAATCCTGGCAACCCCTTGGTAAAATAGGCTAAGCTTTTTAAGGTCCCTGGTCAAGTACAGAAACAACGCCTCTGAGTCAGCTTGAAGAAGTTATAGAAGATGAATCTTCGCCCATCAGCTCCCCTTAAGATGAAGGGACCAGAGTCATTTTTTGGAAAGTGAGACAGGATAAATTAGAGGTAGAGGAAAGAGTAGTAACAGATGTGCAAGAGTGGCAATGGCTACAGGTTCAAGCCTTCTATACCTGTCTAAATCTGTTACTATTCACTGAAGTGAGGCCTAGGTTAAGCTTCTTTAAACAGTTTGCGCAGAAATTTGCAGGCACCCCAGCAGGAGGTGTGATATTCCATTGGAGTTCCTGAGAGATGAAGCTGCTGCCACATATTCTGTCCTGCCTGATTCCACCACCACCCCACAGCCGTTTTGTGAGATTACTGGAACTAAAAACTCTTGGTGATCAGACATTCTGTGCTAAACTCAAAGTCTCCTAGGTGGTTACAGCCATTAGACATGGGAGATGCTAAATGGGTATGAGGACTATGGGGCCCCCAGAGGAACCGTAATCCCCACCCGAGGGATACGCACCTGCAGTTGACAGGTGTAGGCATCTGTGTGAGGTGCAGCTAAGACTGCAAGGAGACGGCCTAAAACGGCCATCAGTTTCGGGGTCTCCTGTGCCCGATAGCACGGAGGTTGGCATCTATGGCCTCCTTTCTAGGGATCAGGGCCTCTTTCCCCTCTCAGATTAATGCCTACCATGATATTGCCTAAATCCTCGCCCCTCACTTATTTTAAGGTTTAGGGATGATATGTTGGAGACATTCTCCCTCTCCCTGAATTCTTAGCCTTAAGAATGTGCCTGCATAGTTCCTTGCCCTAAGGTCACTAAGCAACTCATGCCTGCTTGTATTGATATGTGAACATCCTACCACCTAACCTCCTACCCTGAGCGGTGTCCCAACCCCCTCCTGCCTCTCCTGAAGAGGCATATAAACCCCTGTGTGAAAAATAAAATTCGCAGCTTGATCAGGATGCTTGTCTTGCTGCCTTCTTTGTGTGTCCTGTCCCTTTCATTCCTCCCTCTAGGTTTTTGGCCCTAGTTGACGTCCCGCCAAAAGGGACACTTTTTTCTTTTCTGTTTTTTGTTTTTGTTTTTTAATGTATGTGGCACTGGGGCTACACTTGGTTTTTTCACTGAACACTGGTTCTCTACTGCATGAGCAACAGCTCTATTTCTAGCTTCTTGTTGGTTAATTGAAGATAAGAATTTCATTAATTTTTCTGGTCAGGCTGTTTTTGAACACAGTCCTCAGATCTCAGCCTTCTAGGATTATAGGCACAACCTGGTGGCACTCTACTTCCTTTCTGACTGCTTACATATGGCATCTATAAGCATGTAACTGAGCCTGACTTATGAAATGGTAATAACCCTGGGCTGGGAATGTGGCCTGGTGTAAGAGTGCTTGCCCAGCAGGCACAAAGCCCTAGGTTTGATTCCAGACCGAAAAAGTTAGAAGTGGCACTGTGGCTCTAGTGGTAGAGTGATGTCTTTGAGGACAAAGAAGCCCATGGACAGTGCCCAGGCCTCAAGTTCAAGCCTCAGGACAGAAGAAGGAGTAATAGGAAGAAGTGGAGAAGGAGGAGGAAAAGTAGAAAGAGGAGGAGGAGAAGATGATGATGATCAAAATGATAACCTCTGTACATTATTTTGGTTTGTTTATTTTTATTTTTTTCATATTTTTATTGTAATTAATAGAAGGGTTACATTATATTCACCAGATATTCTTTTTACATTTTTATTATGTTTCATAATTGGGGTGATATATGGAGGTGCTACAGTTACATTCATCAGGAAGTCGGTACATTACTTCTTTTTTTTTTTTGGTACATTACTTCTTGAACATTGATACACCTTCCCATCTTTTTCTCCCAATTTCCTTTCCTCTCCCCCTTAACAAGAGCATTGAGACAAAATGAATGAGATGTATTACATTTAATTCTAATTAACTAAACAAAATAAAGAAAAAAGAGATGATTTGTATAACACCATAAACCTCTATGTCCTACTTTGGCATTTGTAGAAAAGTATACCTAATGAATGCAGAAAACATTCACTGTGTGAGTCAATAAACACATTTTTTATTTATACAGATGATTTTTGGCACTATATCTTTTTTCATATATTTTTATTGTGATTAATAGAAGGGTTACATTATATTTGCCAGATAGGAGGTGCATTAATTCATATACATTGATACCCTTTCACAAGTCTTGGTCCCCATTACCCTCCCCCTCACCACCCCATCTTGGTTTTCCCCCCTTCCCTATCCAATTTCAAAAAACCAAATACAAATATATCCAATATATCAGATAACAAAGTGAGATACTGTAACAATATGAGATAACTTAGCTAAGTTATAACTAGAATATCCTTTAACAACACTTGTTAGTGATAATTTAGCTCTCTTATGAGCCCAGGCCAATTCTATCTTCTTTAAGCAATCTTCCTAAAACCCATGCCCCATGCGTGAACAGCAACAAATCCTTTTCTTCCTATTACTCATAGAACCTTTCATTTTATTCTGTCTCTTGCTGGCTATTGACCTTATTTTCATTTCTCATTCCTGATAGAAAGGCATACATACATACATATACACATACACACATGTGCATACTCACCTATACTCATACATTCTCTTTGTTTGCCTAAGTACCTATAAGGATTTGTACATAGTAACTGTTAAAAAATATTTGAGAAAGAATGACGAAAATGTAGTAATTGCATTTGTAAATGGTGGAAGAAAACTTCTGGTTCAATAAAATAACAGTTAAGTTTAAAGATGCAAAGAGCAATTTAGCATTTGTAAAACTTTCACAATCACAGTTTCCTTTGAAAGGAGGTCAGGCAGCATTTGTGGACAGAGAATGAAAAGGAGGTATCAAAAAACATTTGATTTGGGGCCGGGAGTTTGGCCTAGTGGTTAAAGTGCTTGCCTAGCATGCATGAAGACCTGGGTTCGATTCCTCTGTACCACATACATAGAAAAAAGCCAGAAGTGGTGCTGAGGCTCAAGTGGTAGAGCTCTAGCCTTGAGAAAGTCCAAGGACAGGGCTCAGGCCCTGAGCTCAAGCCCAGCACTGGCAAAAAAAAAAAAAAAAAAAAAAAAAAAAAAAGAAAACATTTGATTTATCGGGACAAGGTGCTAATTGGCAATTTGCAATTGGCTGTATGTAGCTTGTCTGTGGTGATTGGCTGAAATTTGACTGTTGTGACTGGCTGACTTTCAGTTAACGTACTGCTAAGTTATGGTTTTAGGTTTATTTACCCAGGAAGGTTTAACTCCCTACATAATGACTTCAGATATGGAGTCATCCTCAGTCCAAATTTGTTTTAATTTAGCATTGACATGTAATAAATTTCCCCTATAAGAAATGAACTAGGGCCGAGAGCATAGCTTAGTGGTAGAGTGCTTGCCTAGCATCCACAAAACCCTGGGTTCAATTCCTCAGTACCACATACTCAGAAAAAGCCAGAAGTGGATCTCCAGGATATGGATGTGTGATAGTTGTTCTTAATGTACTATATTATTTCTCTTCTCTTTTGTTGCCCTTTGGTTAATCTCGTATTGTTACTGTATCTGACTTTGTTACATGGCATATTGTATATACATTTATTTGTTCATTTGAAATAGGAAAGGAAAGGGAGGGAAAACAAGATGATTGGGAAGGGGCAGGGGGAGGGAAATGGGGACAAAAACATGAGAAGAGGTATCAATGTGTGAGAAGTAATGCACCTACTATCTGGCGAATATAACTGTAACCCCTCTATACATTACAATAAAAGATCAGTAAAAGATAAATAATGGATTAAAAATCCTACTAATTTTTTTTTTAAAAGAAAAAGCCACTAGTGCTGTGGCTCTGGTGGCAGGATGGTAGCCTTGAGCAAAGCATGTGCAAAGACACTGCCCAGGCCCTGAGTTCAGTTCCCCAAGACTGGCAAGAAAGAAGGAAAGAAAGAGAGAGAGAGAAAGAAAGAAAGAGAAAGAAAGAAAGAAAAAGAAAGAAAGAAAACTGAACTGGTGATTGACTTACTATAATATACTTCATGAACTATAATGATTCACATTATATGAACACATGCTCTTGATATCTGGATGCTAGTTTGAGAAAGCCTTCATAAGAAGCTTAGAGTAGTCTAACTTGTGACATCTTAGAGACTCTTAGCTAGCTAATAATCATTTTTACATGGCTGAGACTTATTAAAAAGAAAAAAAATAGTAAAAAAAAAAAACAGGTGAAAATTAAATGAAGATAGACTTCAGTAGCCAAGAAGAAAAACTTTTTTTCAGTGTAGCCACACCAGTTCGTATATTATATATGGCTGTCTTCATGCTTCATGCGAGTCAAGGAGTTGTAACAGAACTAGAGAGTGCTCTAAGTTCAAGATCGCTGCTATCTGGATCTCATCTCAAAATGTTTGTACAAACTTCATTATACCTTATCAAATGTTCTCCTTTATCATGTACAATGTCTATATCTTACATAACTCTCCCAAACATGTTGAGTATTTAGTATATACATTTCTGGAAGAATGATAATAAATCAGTTCACTGGTACAGATTCTATTATTCCAGAAATTCTACTTGGCATGGGTCACTTCGTTTCATAAAGGACAATGAATTCTAGATATGAGTATAGGCAATAAATGAATAGGATGCAAAACTCTCATTTTCTCAGCCTTCTTTGAACAATAATTTATTGCTGATTGTCCTCTAGAGAATAAATAAAAACATCATCTGTTTATAACCATTATTTGTTTACCTTTTTGACAGTACTTCTTACCTTTGACTCTTCATAATTATGAACATTCCAAACATGTTTTAAAAAATCTTTTAAAAGCAATGTGACAGTAGGGTTTCTTTCTCTCTTCTAATGTAGTGCATTGTGTGTGCTCTGTGGATGAAGTGGGCAGAGAAGTATAACTTTGAGTGAAAGATGAATGGTATGGACAAGAAAAGAAAGAACATCTTGTTTCCCCCTTCCCTTTCCTATTTCAAATAAACAAATAAACGTATATGCAATATACCAGATAACAAGGTAAACTACAAGATGGGGGGGAGGGAAATGGGGACAAAAACATGAGAAGGGGTATCAATGTGTGTGAAGTAATGTACCTTCTATCTGGTGAATATAATGTAACCCTTCTGTTAATTACACTAAAAAGACTTAAAAAAAAAGAAAGAACAGTAACAAGGAACTTCAGAGAGGCAATACATTTTTTTTGCACATTTACATTCTATCATTCTATATATTTTCTCATGGTCAACACACTGGTTCAAGTGATTTAAATGATCCCACCATTTAAAGAGAAAAGTCTCTGCAATAATTTTAAACCATGTTGTTATCTTAGTTTCACCACTGGCTGCTTTCTTCATAACTTCTTCTAGTTCTTTCTTTAATACATAACAGTAGCTTTTAATCTCATTGGGATCTGGATTCAAAGTTACATTTTTTCTCAAAAAAAGAAAATAATCAATTTCATGTTCACCCCAGGTACCATCAGATTGTGCTTTGTAGTGAATTCTTGTTAGATAATTAACTTCTTCTGGATGAACCTCTTCGAAGGGAATTCCTAATTCAGCTTTTAGATGCCTCTGGGCTGCTTGTCTCACACCAATTGCATCATTTTCTTCAAGTTCATTGGGATTACTTAACAGATGACTACAACAGCTATTGGTAAAACAACATGAGCAATATATCCAGTTCTTTTCAGACTCTTAAAGCAGTTATGAGAGGTTAACAGTACTTATTTTGTGAAAGGTATTTCTCAGTTCTTTATGAATGCCTCCTGGAAAGGTAATTTTAACATCTGATCTTTGCTGTAGCAGTAGCTTATTTTCAGTGTTAAATAAGAAGACTCTGAAAGCTCGATTCAAAAATCCTTTCTCAATATTTTCATTCAGGTGGCAATTCTTCTTAGTGTCAATCCCAATTTTCTTGTCATTTTCATCAATAAAAATACACATTTCTGCCAGGAGCTGGGCCTACTGCTCAACAAGATGGTTGGTATTTATTTCAGGCATTATTGCAAAATGTCTGCAGAGTCCTAGAACATTTGTCCACCATGCCAGTGAGCGAGGCCATCAGTCCCCCAGGGCTCCAGGGCCACCTCGCCTGCTCCTTGGTGATCCTGGGCCTACTGAATGGACACCGGGCTGCGGCAGCCCACCCCCTCGTTATGGGCCAGGCCCCTGCCCCGACCCCACCACTGCCCGCTCTGGCCCTCGCCCCGTGCCCTCACCCCAAACCCCTACCTCTGGCCAAAGATGCTCAATACATCTCCTTTTTAATAAAGAAGCTGTCCCCCAACTATTCTTGCCTGCTTGCTGTTTCAAAGGAAACAATGATTTGATGTCACAGTAAAAATCAGAAAAAAAGAAAATGGACCATAAACAAACCTTGTTTTTCTTTTTATTTATACTCTTTGTGAATGTAACAGAGCAAGACTGCACCAAGGAATCTGTGAATTAGAAAACAGGTTGCTGTTCAAACTCAGAATTTTCTGCATGATTGAGAAAGATTTTTTAGGGCATTATGAAGCATGCAAGAATTCCCCTATTATTTTAATGACTTTTAGCTTCTCTGAAGTGGTTCTTTACAAATTCCTCCAAATGAAGGATATTAAATGTGAAATTAGGAAGCAGTAATTTTATGTGAAACAGTCAAAACGTTTATGTGCATATGTGTGTGAAGGTGGAATCAGTGGTCAGAGGACATAATAGTAGACAGCTATAAAGCCAGAAGACTCAGGGAATAGGATACTTTGATATGAACCCCAGGACAAATGCCATCCTTCATGAAAGGCCCAATATTTGGTAAGGATAATTGCCCTTTATTAAATATGGTAGCAACCCCCACCCTCCCAAAAATACCCATGAAATCAGATTCACAGGCTGCTTTCAACTCACTTTGAGGAATATTCCTTCATCTACTCACCTCATTATGAACCTAGAAACATCAAAAACAGCACAATGACTTGCTCTGTCATCTCAAAACCACAAATATAATTTCCTTTCTTGTTCCTATTTCCTCTTTCTAATATTCTGGGCAGAAATAAGAAAAAAAGATATATAATCAAATACATTCTGTAAGCCACCTTTGCTTTTATTTGTTTTCTTTCTTTTAAACCCCTAAAATAAAACACAAATCCCATCAGTCTACAAATAGTCCCTAAGTCAGATGTAATAGGAACTCCTCATGTTCAAATATATATATATATATGCTAATGTGAAATGATCTTATATTTTTTATGTCTGAAATCTGAAAATGTGTCAACCTATTTGTCCTAATTTTTCTTTCTATCATTAGATTCTCTGGCCTCTGGTGTGAATTGTCATGCTTGTATTAACAAAAGCAACAGCAAAAACAACCACCCAATTTTGCTGACCCACCTTCATTAATATAGTAGTAACCCCAGCCCTTTAAATTATTGCTCATATTTTTTCTAGAAATTCTTGTGTTCAGGGTATAATTGCTTACTCTGAGCTTGTGAATAGGCATACCTTACTCAATTCTAGTTCTTTAGTAAATTCGGTTGTCTTCAAAGTAATTGAAGGCAAAGAGCCCTTCACTACTTCAGCCTCAGGGTCTGCACAATAAGCACACATCTCCCCAGATCAGACAGGGTGATCACAGGTGTGTGCTAAGTCTCCAAGATGCCAGGGAGGTGACTGCACCTCAGCTGTCCATACCCTAAAGTCAGAAGATGTACCACATTGATTGCTACCAGGCCTCTTTTAATCTCTGTGTTTTTTTCACACTCCTTCAGCATTTGTTTGCAAATCCAACCTGAGGATTCACAGAAGCCAGCTCCTGGGATCAGCTTAATTAGCTCTACAGGCATGTCTGGGCATCTTTGAGTTCCACCATGAACTTAAATTGGTACCTTCCATTACCCTTTGAAAGAAGAATTATGTCTTGACATCTGGATTTAGTTTTAAATGTTTCCTCTGCACTCATCACCTAGTTCCTAACCCTATGAGTAGATTTCAGACTATCAAACAACCACCCACTACACCATCCAAGAAATTAAAAGACAGATCATGTTGGCATTATTTGGCAGTAGCTGAATTTCAATTTATGTTTGAATTTTTGACAAATAATGTAAAATGTCTCAAAAATATATTATTATTTTTTAGTATTTGGATTAGTCAAAGACTAGTTAAGTATTCCAAGTGATAGCTTAATATTTTCCAGAAAAATTATTCAAACCTTTGTGATGTAGCAAAAAAAATGGATCAGATATTCTTTCAATGTCATCCAATGTCATCTAAAAGGTAACTCAGTAAGAGATTGTCCCTTTTATTTGATTTAGTACTTATTAGTGATTAAATCACAGACTGAGAAGTTGTACATTAACTCATAAGTTTTTGTTGGGTAGACATGAAAGGGATTTGAGATTATTATGTGATTTCCATTGAGGGTGTTAATTAGTCTTCTATCTAACCTAGAATTTTTATTCCAATATGTTTTCTCTAGTGCTTTTTCATGTGCTCTTGAAACCTATACTTTTCTACTAATTTCTTTACTGACAAGTTAAATAAATGTTTGATGCAGAATTAGTATACATAGACATATATGTATATCATACACGCCTAGACATATTAGATATATGTCTATATAATATATTATATAAACATGTACATTATGTAATAAATGCATATATAAGCATTTATCATATCTATTGGCATAGACATCTATAGATGCCTACATACATGTATATATACATACATATATACATATATGTGTGTATATATATATATATATATATATATATATATATATATATATATATATATATATAGAGAGAGAGAGAGAGAGAGAGAGAGAGAGAGAGAGAGAGAGAGACATATGCCATGCTATGCTTTCACAATTTGGAAGTTATCACATTGAAGTAGCTGAAGAGATCTCCAGGAGGGACAAAGACGCTATGTTATACAGAAACATCTGTCAAGCTCTTGACTCTCAGGCCATTCTCTCCTTAGGTCCTGAATGAATCTCAAAACACACTAAAACTTTGCCTTTGCCCAATCTCTGTTACTCGGGGTTTCTTTTATTTTGATTTCTGGTTCTGTGATTGGGTTTTGTTTGTTTGTGTGTTTTTGGTGGAAGAGCTTATCAATCCATCCGTGTCTCATCTTATGGTAAGGGTCATATTTCTTTTTTTTTCATATTTCTTTTAACAGAAAAATACAAAAGATTATTAGGTAACTCTGTTGGTTAGCTTTCCATTACTGTAACAAAATTACTTGAGACAAACAGCTTATGAGAATGAAAGATTACTCTGGTTTGTGATTGTAGAGCTTTTGATCAATGATTGCTTTGAGAATGTTCCTTTGGGCAGAACTCCATGGTATAGAGCAAAGCTGTTCACCTCATGACACCTAGGAAGTTGACAACACAACACACAGAGAGAAAACAGCTGGAGTTCCTTCAAAGAAGACTCAGTACATCTCCTTTGATCTAATTTCCCTGTACCAGGGCCAACTTGTTTAAGGTTATACCACTTACTGACAGTGCCTTCAGCTCAGGATCAACTTTCTAACACTAGGGTTCTTCCAAACCACCAAAGTATGAAAACATGAAACTATTTTCAATGAGTTAAGAGAATATCCTATCTGTCTACCTGGTCTATCAGGTAAGAGATTAATAGAAAAAATCGCCCTCCTCCTCTCTCTCTCTTTCTCTCTCTGTGTGTGATTTTATTTTTAAAGGATTTTTGTTTGTTAATTTTTTTAAATTTATTGTTGTTGTTGCATGGCTTCTGTAATGCCACAAGAGTGATTTATTCACCATGGAAAAGAGAAACATCCTTTATAATCAAGAGTCATACAGTTTTGCTTTTTTTATACTACTACCTTCCAAAAGAAATTACAGAGATATCTGTGTGTTTGTATTAGTAAAATGTTCTTGCTGTTCATTGATTGTGAGAGATATTAAAATATTTGTTACAAAGTCTCTTAAAATAAGAGCTCCATTCTTAACTTCTTTTTAAGGTAAACAAGATGAATCTAAACTTCTGAGAACTACCAAAAAGTACACTGAAATTCTAAAAGCTTAAGAGATTGTCTTGGAAGGAGAAGTTTTTCTTACAGAAATTTGCACACCAGACTTTCTAAGCAAGAATCATCTTCATAAAATCAATGCACGTCTACAAATTTTTAGCTTTAGTAAACAGTAATATGTCTTTTCTATATAGGAAAGATGAATGTGTCACTTATTTGTTGATTTTTTTAAATTTGAGGTTTAGATTGGCTTTCTCGTAAGATACTAAAACTGGATTCCTAAACTTATCTTACTTTATCAGCTTTCATTATTCCCAAGTAATGGATATTTAAGAAAAAGTAGCAATCATATGTTTTATTACATTGTATTATAATTTGAGCAGAATTAAAAATGCTTATTATCTTCTGTATCAGATTACAGAAAATTACCTACTGTGTCCATTTATATATAATTTCTAAGAGCTTTACTTATCTTTAAGACTTAGAACTAATATTAAATCCAATGAATTATTAGTTGGATGTCTTTTTTTTTATTTTGATTGTGGGGTCCGAACTCTGGTCCTGGGTGCTATCCCTGAGAATTTCCATTCAAGACTAGCACCTCTGCCCCTATGAGCCACAGTACCACTTCAAGTTTTCTGGTGGTGAATTAGAGATGAGTCTCACAGACTTTCCTGCCCTGACTGGCTTCCAATCTCGATCCTCATATCTCAGCCTCCTGAGTAGCTAGGATTATAGTAATGAGCCACTGGCACCTCGCAATTTCTGTTACTTTTTAAAAGAACAAGTGATGTACAAGAAGAGGGTGCTGGTGGCTCCTTCATGTAAACCACCTGTTTGGAAAGCAGAGAGCCAAAGGCTTTTCAAGCTCATCTGGGCTGAAAATTTCCCTAACCCTTTCTTAATCTATAGTGACATATGCCTATGCCTGACATGGCAACTATGTGTGAGGTTGAGATTGGGAAGGTAGAATTCCAAGGACAGCCTAGGCAGATAAAAAAAAAAGTCTGCTACCATGTCTCTATGGAGAGAAACTGGGTTCAGTTCAATGCATCTGCCATCCCACAATGTAAGAATGTTTAAAAGGAAGCAGATCAAAGTCCAGGTGCACATGGGTTAGAAGTGAGACTCTATCCCAAAAATAGCCTGTGAAAAACAGGGCTGGAAGTATGGGTGGGCAGTATTTCAGCAGTTTGGGGGAGTGTGTTTTAATGGACAAAAGCATAGAGAGAATAGCTCTATCTTAATGGAAAATTTCTGTTTCAAACTATGAAAGAAGGTAGTAAAAATAAGTCTGGACGAATCCAGAAAGGCTTAGAAATACCTGAAAATTTTAAGTCTGAGAATAGGTGTTGTAAGGCATTAAATTTTTAACAGCTGTGGATAAGTCTGATGGAGGTATCCATGAGATATTTTTAAAGTAGGAGTTTGTGAATGACTCTCTGAAAATGTTACTATCATGCACATCTACAGTTTGGCTTATGCTTTGTCAACATTCCAAAGTCTGAGAAGCTTCTTTCTGCTCCTAACAAGACATATTAAGAGTCAGTTTTCTGTACAATCTTTCAGATGATAGGGATTTTATGTTTTACTTTAAGTATTTGTTATTGTTTTTGTGATTGGTTCATACTACTACATAGACAGGGCTAGCCTTATGATCCTTCTGGTTCTGCTTCCTGAGCGCTGGGATTATATAACTTCCCACCTTATTAGTTCTTGATGATTTGTGCTGTGATGATTTCTTTATGTCCATTAAAAAAATCAGGGGAAGGCCCAAGGCCAACAAATCAATTGCTAAATGGTCAAGGGAAATATATAGAGACTTATCCAAAGAAGTTAAAATGGCAGAAAAGCATATGAGAAAATGCTCATCATCCATGGTCATAAAGGAAATGCAAATAAAAACAACCCTAAGATACCACCTTACCCCAACAAGAATGGCCAAAATTTTGAAATCAGACAATGACAGATGCTGGTGAGGTTGTGGAGAAAAAGGAACCCTATTGCACTGCTGGTGGGATTTTAAGCTAGTTCAGCCACTCTGGAAAGCAGTGTGGAGGTTTCTTAAAGAACTGAAAATTGACCTTCCCTACAATCCTGCCATACCACACCTGGGTATCTATCCTGAACATCATAACCCAAGATATGATAAGGACATCTGCTCAGCTATGTTTATCTCTGCACTATTCACAATAGTCAGGTGATGGAAACAATCCAGATGCACTAATGCAGATGAATGGATACAGAAAATGTGGCATGCATATATATATATATATATATATATATATATATATATATATATATATTGGAATTCTACATAGCCAACAGACAAGATAAAATAATGGCATTTGCAGGGAAGTGCATGAATCTCTAGTGAATCATGTTGAGTGAGACAAGTCAAGACCAAAGGAACAAAGGGCGTATGGTATTATCCTTAATATGTGGCTATTAGATCCAAATAGTACAAAAGCGAGGCCACAATATTTGCATACCCAATGCTATGGACATGGTACAGGAAATATAAACACAACTACATAGACATAAAGAGTCTATGACTCTATAGACACAATGTTTTATTACATAGATTAATATATATCTATGATATACAAACCTTCAGCCTAATTTTGATTATGTTCTAAAATCTAAGTGCCAGTGGTTTTATATGGAGATTCCCTTCTTGAATACTTGTTTGTTAAATATGCCATTTGAAATATCATGTAAAAATCAATGTTAATAAAAACATATGAAAAAAGGGAAAAAATTTGGGGGAAGGAATGTTGGGCACAGAACTGAGGATGCTTAGTCCTAGGTAAGTATTCCACCACTGAGCCATATTCCAGCCTTCTCTCTTTGAATCACAGGTAAACAGTCAAAATCATTCACCATCTTGGGTATCTCAGACATTTTCTTAAATAACCAACTGCCTACTGCCAACTTTTGGTTTTACCTTCTTGTGATCAGAGTCTAAAATGGAAAAAATATTATCTTTAATACACACATCACTTGTTGAGCTTGTACTATGTCTCAAAATCAGGACCTTCAGCTCTTGCTGTTCATAGCTGGTGCTGTACCCCTTGAGCCATGCCTCTAAGTCAGATTCTCTCTCTTCCTTTCTTTCTTTCTTTCTTTCTTTCTTTCTTTCTTTCTTTCTTTCTTTCTTTCTTTCTTCCTTTCTTCTTTCTTTCTACTGTTACCAGGCCTGGTGCTTGAACTCAGGGCCTGAGCACTCTCCTTGGGCTTTTTTCTCAAGGTTAGCACTCTACCACTTGAGCCATATCACTACTTTTGGCATTCTATGTATGTGGTACTGAGGAATCAAACCCGAGACTTCGTGCGTGCTAGGCAAGCATTCTACTACTAGGCCTCAAACTCCGGACTCTTACTCAGCTTTTTTAAAAAAATAAAAATTTTTATTGTAATTAATAGAATGGTTACATTATATTTGCCAGATAGAAGATACATTTCTTTTGTTCATATATTTTTATTGTAATTAATAGAAGGATTACATTATATTTGCCAGATAGAAGGTGCATTAATTCCCATACACTGATACCCTTTCTCATGTCTTGGTCCCCATTTCCCTCCCCCTCAACCCCCACCCCTCATCTTGTTTTCCCCCCTTCCCTATCCAATTTCAAATAACCAAATACAAATATATCCAATAAATCAGATAACAAAGTAAGATACTGTAACAAAAAAAATCATTGCTACCCTTCTCATGTTTTTGTCCCCATTTCCCTTCCCCATCCCCTCCTCTCACCTTGTTTTCCCCCCTTCCGTATCCTATTTCAAATAAACAAATAAACATATATACAATATATCAGATAGCAAGTTAAGATGAGAGATAACATAGAACATTAAGAATAACAGTCACATCTTATATGGCTCTTGTTTCTATATCTTGGAAGTCCTTTCATTTAGCCTCATTCTATATGGCCTCATTTTGTCCTATTGTAAACCTCTGCTAGAAGAGTCCAAGGTTAATACTAATTATGACAAATGAGAGAAACCATTCTATGTTCCTTTAATTCTGGCTTACTTCACTTAATAAGATTTTTTTTCTAAGTCTTTCCATTTCCTTACAGATGGGGCAATTTTGTTCTTTCTGATAGCAGCATAGAATTCCATTGTATAAATACCACATCTTGTTGATCCAATCATCAACTGAAGGGCATTTAGATTGGTTCCATATCTTTGGTATGTTAAATATTTGCTGCAATGAACATCATTGTGTATAGTGGACTTAGTTTGCCCTTGTTTCTGGATGATGGGGTAAATGTCAAGTAGTGGAATAGGGGAGCTCTATGTTTAGTCTTTTGAGGAACTGCTTTCCATAGCGGTTGAATGCTTAACTGAGCTTTTTTGATGGTTAGAAATGAAGTCTATTCTCTGAAGAAGAAATAAGAATGGCATATGAACACATGAAAAAATGCTCAACATCTCTGGCCATAAAATAAATACAAATCAAAACAACTCTAAGATTCCACCTCACTCCAGTTAGAATGGCCATGATCAAGAAATCTAACAACAACAGATGCTGGAGGGATGTGGCCAGGAGGGATCACTATTACACTGTTGGTGGGAGTGCAAATTCATTCAATCATTATGGAAAGCAGTATGGCAGTTCCTCAAAAGACTGAACATAGAACTCCCCTATGACCCAGCAATTTCACTCATCTCTTTTGCTATCCCTTGGCTATCTCATATTGTTACAGTATTTCACCTTGTTATCTGATACCTTGTATATATGCTTATTTGGTTACTTGAAATCGAATAGGAAAGGGGGAAAACAAGATGGGGGAGGAGGGAAATGGGGACCAAGACATGAGAAAGGGTATCAATGTACGTGAAGTAATGCACCATCTATCTGGTGAATATAATGTAACCCTTCTATTAATTACAGTAAAAAATATGGGGAAGAAAAGAAATGAAGTCTCTTGGACTTTTCTGCATAAGCTGGTTTTGAATCCTAATCTACCAGATCTCCTAACTAGTAGCAATTACAAATGTGAGCCACCCCAGCACCAGGTATAATGCTTTACTCAATTGTTTTTGTTGTTGTTTTGTTGATCTCAAGGCCTTGTCCTCACTGTATTACTTGTTAGGTTGGCAATCTACCACTTGAGCCATAATTCTAGCCCCATTTTAATATGTATTTTAACTTTGAATCATTTTAGATTTTGGTAGGACCATGGGAAACGCTATATTCTTTCCTTTTACTTCTTAAATACAGAAAGCAATAAATAATTTGAATTTGTTATAGTCCATATTTTTAAAATAGCTTCACACTTTGTTAAAAACTGCTTGTGATGAATTTGCAAGTGAAGGAGAATCCCAGCTTTAATAAAATGTAGGAATTTATTGTTTTATTTTCATGTTATCAAGGAGATTAATTTATTATTTATGCTTCATAGGACGGTTCTGGAATTGCAACACTAATATTATCACCATGCCTTCTCTCCCTTAAGAATAACCTTGATAATATGTAATATATATATGCTCACATATACACATATGTATATGGATACATATACATACACACATATATCATATATAGATGTCATAAGTAGCATTTTAATAGAAGATTTAGTTTTGAATTTTCTGATATTGTTTCTTATCGTAATGCATTAAGCAGAAAGTGTTAGTCATATCATAAAACTACAAGCTAAGCTAGGCTTGCTGGTTCATGCTTTTAATCCTAGCTACTTGGAGTGCTGAGAACAAAAGGTCTATAATTCTAGTGTGGCCTGGGCTTAAAGTACATAAGACCCTCTTCTCAACCACTAAAATGCTGTGCCTGGTACTGTGTGCCTGTCATCCCTCCTTTGCAGGAAGCATAAATTTAAAAAACTATGGCACAGGCTGGCAGGGGTAAATAATGTGAGACTCGTTTTTGTCAAATAATAAAAACAAACAACAGCTGGGCATGTGGTTCAAGTGGTAAGCACCTCTGGCAAGCAAAGATAGTGAACAAACCCCAGGATAACAGACCTGAAATTATATTACATCATAAAGGGGATCTTTGAAGATGTAATTTAAGGGTTCAAATTAGCTGACCTTAAAATAGGGAGAGTATCCAGTAAGCCTGATCTTATCATAGAGGTCTGTGAATGTAGAAAAGTTGGCCCTGGAGTATTACTCTTGACTACTATGCCTGAGGCTCTAGGTTCCATCTCCAGTAGTGTGTGTGTGTGTGTGTGTGTGTGTGTGTGTGTGTGTGTGTGTGTACGTACTTAGTGAGAGCAGAGAATTTTCTCCCATGCGCAAAAAAGAGAAAATGAGAAAGTTTGAAAAGAATTTAGCTTTGAGGATGGAGGACATATGAGAAAGAAAATCAGCATTGTCTAGAAATAGAGAATGAACTCCAGCTGATAGTCAGGAAGGTCTGTTTAAGTCTTTCTTGAAGTTTTTGCAAAAGCTAATCTTTGGCTTGGATTGTTAAATAGGGTATGACTCTCTTTGTGCTGACCCTTGCAACATAAAGTTAATTAACACCTTGTGCTACACTCATGTGTCAAGATAAAATGAGATAAGCCTTCTTGTTTTTAATAGCAATCTTTGGGGACTTTATTGCTGTCATTGTATAATTTTGTGCTTAAATGAACTGGGAAATATTTTATGTCATCTGAACTAAACAAGTTTCTGAGATTTGAATGGTTGTTTTCTTGTTTCTGCTTTTACACTTAGATTTAGCATCCTGTTTCCTTCATTGATGAGCTAAATAGAAGTTTGGCTCATAGTTACAGTAAGTTTATGTTAGTCATGCTATCAAAGCTTTGAAGATATAGTATCAAATATATAATGAAATATAGTTTAGCTTCCACACCTAATTTGGTTATTTTGTTGTGATCATATATAACTTTGGGATTTTATTTCAACTTAATGATTTTGTTTCTTTTCCTTTTTAAACCATTCACTTCTAAAATCTTAAAGAAATCTTTTCTTGGAATTTGATGATGGGCCAGGAGTTTGGCGTAGTGGTAGACTGCTTGCCTAGCATGCACAAGGCTCTGGGTTCAATTCCTTGGTACCACATACATAGAAAAATCCAGGGTGCTGTGGCTCAAATAGTAGAGCTCTAGCCTTGAGAAGTCCAAAGACTGTGCTCAGTCTCTGAGTTAAGGACTGGCAAAAAAAAAAAAAAAAAAAGATTTTGACCACCACCTTTGTTTTGGTCCTAGCAATTCCTGTAATGTTAAATGAATAGGAAAGAGTATACATCTCTAAGTCTCCTGGCTAATCATTACTTTACCTGAACATCATTACTTTACCAGATCCAATTATGATTTGGTTCCTTTCAACAATACTTTCCAATCAGTGAATTTTCTACTAAGTCTGATATCTGGTATTTACATATAATGATTTTTTTCCATTAAAGGAAACACAGAGGCTGTGATCGTTGAGTATTTATAATACCAGAAGCAACTGTAACCGGGTTGGACTTAGAGAAAGGGAAGCAAGTATTCACTATGGAACACAGAATTCAATCATTAGGCACAATACAGAGAAATGTTTAGCAGTGAGAAGGTATTGTTTAATAAATTTTTATGCATGATGCAATATATTTTAATAAATAACACCAAGTTTAAATAGTTCTTCCAGAATATCTTGAATTTTGAGATATGTATTGAAACCATCTGAAGTAGGTTTAGATAGCTTGAGAAATTGTATTTTGTCAAATTTCATTTCAATTATTCTTACCTGTCTTATTTGGAGATAAGTTTTATATGGTGAATAGAAGAATAAATTCTGTTTATTCAGTAAGCCTTTGAGAATATTGATTTTCTCCAGTCAGTTTTTGACTACAACCTATAATTTAAGCAATTTCTATAGGATTTGCTTAATTGCTTGGACAGGAAACTCTTCTTAATCAGTTCCTGGCAAACACAAACAACAACAGGATGTAACTCCTTATTTTTATTTCAAAGATAGCAATTAGATTTAGCAAAATACAGATTACATTCTGTTTATCACACAAGCCATGTAAAAATTAAGATATAGTTTCAGAACTTATCAAACTAGTCTTCCCCACTAATCATAGAGTTAAAGAACATAACTATCTTAAATTGAATTAAAAAGATGCTTCACCTTATTTTTAATAAAAAGGATTTTCATTTATTAATGGATATCCTGGATCATTCTCGTTACCCTAAAGTCAAATGATCATGTATCTGGTTGATATTCTGGTAGGAAACACTTTGGGAACATCAGTTCCTGCTTGCCTTGTTTGTGGATTAGATGATTAATATGAAGGAAGTTCATCCTGAATATCCCTGAAACCATGGGAAAAATAAGCTAGACTGAGCTATGTGTATGACTGGACTTAAAGATATAAATAACATGCATATACATTTTGGTAGATACAACCTTCCTGATTATATTGAAAGGCAAAATTTTCATCATCTGTAAAACTTGTTTTATTTTTCATTTTTTTCTGTCTATAGATCTTTTCTCAGAAGAGTGGGCACTGAGATTGGAGAAAGTTAACATTTGATAATATAAAGAATGAATTAGTTTTATTTTTGTGGGTTATACTATATTAATTCAGAACTGTTTGGAGTTATAGAATACAATTAAACAATAGAAAATCCATCATGAGTATACAAATAGGCAAAGAATATATAAATAGTATTTTTCTATAACTAGTATAATCATCTTGATGATGCAGCAAACTCAGTGAATTGAGTGACTGAAGTAGGAATCCAACTTTTATTTTGCAGATTTAAGGTACATCTTAAAGTTTAGTTTCTTCATAGTAAATGAAACATGATTAGCATTACATTCCGTTAGCTCAAAGATCAGCTCTTTAGTGGGACTATTTATTCTGTACCTGGGTTCTTCATAAAAGGCATTTCAGGAAGTGGTGCTGTGGCTCAAGGGGTAGGGCAGTAGCCTTGAACTAAAAAGCTCAGGAGCTCAGAGACAATGCTCAGGCCCAGAGTTCAAGTCCCAAGACCGACCGACAAAAACAAAGGGCATGGGGGGGGGAGGGAAACGGGTACCAAGACATGTGAAAGGGTATCAATGTATGTGAATTAATGCACCTTCTATCTGGCAAATATCATGTAACCCTTTTACTAATTACAATAAAAAAATAAATTAAAAAAAACAAAGGGCATTTTAATGGACAGCTGAAAATTTTCATTGGATGGGTGGAAAATCAGTATGATTTATGTGTTATTTTGGTTCTTGAATTTCCAACTACTGATATCCATTAACTGTGGTAATTTTGGTTCAGTTCTTTAGAATTGTTTTTCACACTGTGTTAATAAACAAAATCTATGGTTTGCTTGTCTTAATTAGGTCAGGCCCTAACCTTTCTTTCCACCTCCTTCTCCTCCTCCCCTTCCCCTCCAACTCCATCCCTCCTCCTCCTCCTCCTTCTTTTCTTAACTACATCCTTTCTTAATTGTTGCTGGCACTGAAGACCCTGCATTTATTCTAAGTGAATCTCCCATGCATTCCCAGTTGCCCACCTAGAAATTCTTGGTTAAAGCAGAACTTTGACCTTTACATTGCAGCCATGGTGCAGAGGACAGGGGCACAGCTTAACTTGAAAATACTAGTAATGCTCTCTTGACATAAGCAAGGGCTTCTGAGGCCATTGTATATATCTTGTGTAGGCTTTAGGTAATCATGAATACCTGCCAAGGAGGACTTGCTAACAACTTCTCCCACTGCACAACAATACTGTAACCTTTTTCTATTTGCCCAATGTCATTCAGAGGCTGGTCTCATGGTTACTTATGGCCAGAATAGTCCACTTTTGGCTTTCCTTTAAAATAACTAGAATTTCACCCTCCATGATTTTTGTTTCCTCCCATGATGTTAACCTTGCAGTTTCATCTAAAAGGCTTACTATTTTTTTCCCCTTACCCACCATCATCTCTCCTGGAAGGGAAAGCCTTTTTGTGTCCTTCCTTTCTCAAAGAACTTACTGATACAAGATCAAGGGTTTCCTCTTCCAGTATTCTATTATAAAACTCTGCTGTCTAATTTACTGACATTGTTCTTAATATATTTTATGGGAACTAAAGAAATTTGAGATTGTTTTTCTTGTTTCCAAACAAATTTTGATGCTGAAATCTATTGACTGCCTGTGTACTAAAAAGCTATGTTTGATTTTCAAAAGAAATTTAGTTTCTTGCATTTTTATAACTGTGAATATAACTATGGTGGAGGCAAATGGATACTTCTGAAATCACTTGACTGTCATTTCATTCAGTAAAAATTCATATGCTTCCCATAGTGGTACAAGCAAACAATTAAGAAAACATTAGAGAAAGTAGAATGAAGCAGAGAAAGGTAATTGGAACTGGTGGATAGAGTTATGCTATTTTTAACTGAGGAAAGGCATCATTGAGACTATGGCTTTTAAGAAATATAGCAAAGATATGGAACCAACCTAGATGTCCCTCAGTTGATGAATGGATCAACAAGATGTGGTATTTGTACACAATGGAATTCTATGCTGCTGTCAGAAAGAATGACATCACCCCATTTGTTAGGAAATGGAAAGACTTAGAAAAAATCATATTAAGTGAAGTAAGCTAGACTCAAAGAAACTTAGGCTCAATGGTTTCCCTCATTTGTCATAATCAGTAGAAACCTTGGGCTCTCCTAGCAGAGATTTGCAATAGAGCAAAACCTTGATACATAAGTCCATATAATGTGAAGCTAATTGAAAGGACCTCTAGGAGATAGAAACAAAAGCCATATAATGAATGATTGTTGTCCTTAATGTACTATGCTATCTCTCAGCTCTTTTGCTGTCCCTTGGTCATCTCAAATTGTTACAGTATCTCACTTTGTTATCTGATATACTGGATATATTTGTATTTGGTTATTTGAAATTGGATAGGGAAGGGGGGAAAACCAAGATGGGGGGATGAGGGGGAGGGTAATGGGGACCAAGACATGTGAAAGGGTATCAATGTATGTGAATTAATGCACCTTCTATCTGGCAAATATCATGTAACCCTTTTATTAATTATATAAAAATATTTTAACAAAAAAAGAAATATAAGTAAGTGAATATTAATCCAATAGAATCTGGGAGAAGATCGTTCTAGGTGAAAAAAATGATAAGTAATCTCAAAGGCATACAAATACTAAGGACATCTTTTTGGATAAGAGATGAGCTCAGACAAGTAATAAAAGCTGCTTTGTAACAACTGTCCACCGAGCAGAACATCAAATCATCCAGAGTAGAGGATGACACATGGCAGTCTTAATTGTTTTTTTCCTGGCATAGCTTTCATTCTCTCCATTCCCAAATCTTACCAACAGTGATCATAATCTTAAATTATCTATTACTTCTTTAAGATTTACACAGAGGCTCTTATTCTCCATTACTTCAGAGTATTATCCTAAGTATCTAAAGATTATCTGGCACATGACACATTGTCAACATGTATGTGTTCATTTGAACAAAAATTGGTTCTCCAGTTACTAGGTTAAGAATGGGGAATTTGGAGCTTCAATACCAAAGTGCAACTACCCAAATGAAAGATTACTTCATAAGCCATAAATTAGACAACAGGGAGTCCAATTTACATGAAAATAGGGAATAAGAATTGAAGGGCTTGTGTTTAGAAGACATCTTACTCTTGGTGTGACATTGCTGACCTGTCTGTTCAGAACAGTATTTAACCTTAATGTGCTGCAATTTCTTCATCTTTAAAATGAGGATAAAAATGTAATTCAAAGAGTCACTGTAAGGATGAAATGATTTACATATTAGATGTTACACACACACACACACACATAAATATATATGGTATAATCAGATCAATAGATATGCATGTGTTAGTAATTACAATTATTTTGTTGATAGAGACTCAAAATCAAATTAAAATGAGTGCTCACTGGCAGATTTTAAACAAGTCCAACCCAGGCATTTCCATTTTCTTATATTTGAATTATTTTAGTTACAAATAATATTTAATAAATTGTTAAATAATATAGAAAAATACATCTCATTATCACAGTCTAACCAAAGTTTCATTTTAGTTACCCATTTTTATTTTCTTTCAAACAATATTGGTTTTGATTATGAATGTACTAAGTAATCTATGATAAGCAAGTGCTAAAAGTTATTTACTTATCTTTGGGCCCCAGTGAAAGACAACACAGCATGAATTTATTTTACTACTTATGGACAAAATTCCAAATCAAGTATCATTATTTTAAAATGTTGTCATGTCAGGAAGATATTTTCATGCCTAGGTTTCCATGTTTGGGGAAGAATTCAATATCACAGTGTTCTTGAAGAGGCCTACCCTAGGCCTTGTTATATACTTGAAAATCTATTTCAATCAGTTCTAATCTGAATAGGGCTAATTAAAATTGCAGACATATCCCACACTTCTCTGAGTTTGATGGTATGATTTTCTTATCATATATATATTTATTTTTTAATTAAAATAGGGAAGGGATGGGGAAAAGTAAAATGATTGGGAGGGTGTGTAGGAGAGGGACAATAAAATATAATTGAACAACAACAAAAAGAATCCAAACACAAAGTTTTAGACTTACAGATGTTTCAGTATTTGGCAAGTGGAACTCAATTTCAGAACGATTAATGTCCCCAAGATGGGTATTAGACATTTAAAAACTCTTCATTAGCCATAGCAATATGTTATAGTAATTCCAGCTACATTTTAATTTGGAATTTAATTCAGTAAATTAGCAAATTTATCCAAGTTTTTCAAATTCTTGCCACTTGGCATTATGCTCTGAGCAAATGATTTATTAAATAAGCTGCTTAGAAGACATGAAAATTTAGTTCAGGCACTAATCTGTGTTTTAAAATTTTTAAATTTGCATTATGTGCTGAGTATGATGTTGAAGTTAAGAATATATGGTCATGAATAGAACACTAGATGTAGTGTAAAAAAATCTCAGCCAAACACCAGTGGCTCATTCCTATAATCCTAGCTACTCAGGAGGCTGAGATCTGGAATCACAGTTTAAAGCTAATCTGGGCAATAAAGTTCATTAGACTTTTCTCCAATAAACTACTCAGAAAAAGCCAGAAGTGGTATTGAGGCTGAAGTGGTGGAGCACTAGCTTTGAGCACAAAAAGGCTCAAGGACAGCACCCAGGATCAGAATTCAATATCAGGACCCATGTAAAAACAAATTAGTCTCTTACTGGATGACATTGACTTAATCCTTACTTTTCAGTCCATAAAGTATGTGGTTGTGGGAATGTGGAAGGAAATCTAAAAGATATGACCTTGTTTCTTTCATTGGTAAGTGTGCCAATGAACTCTAGAAGGAAGATTCTACATAAGTTCAAGACATTGTTACTTCAGCAATTGGAAGCCTGATAGTAACATTCAAATACTACCTGTGTACTTCAATAAATTAAAAGAAAAGAGATCTGGCAAGGCCTACCCCCTCTCTTCTTCCTTTTCTTCTTTCCTTCATTTCCCATTTCTTTCCTTTCTTTCCTTTCCTTTGTTATATAAAAGAATTCTTTATTGAGATTGGGTGATTACATATATTTCACAGTACTGTCACATAATCATTTTGAAATTCACACTGATAATGATCATCATTCTGATCTACAAAGCTTATGAATAACACAAAATACAAAGACCTCAAGTTTTACATGAGAAAACAGTTTACCTCTTCAAGCATTAATGATACCATTATTTCTTCCTGATCAGGTAATAAGTACATTTCTTTCCTATTCCTTATTATCAGCTGTTCCCTCTTTCTCTCCCATTCCTTCCCTCCCCTATCCCTTTTCTTCTTCCTCTCTCTCTTTCTCTCTCTGTGTCTCTGTCTCTGTCTCTGTGTCTCTGTCTCTGTCTCTGTCTCTCTCTCTCTCTGTCTCTCTGTCTCTCTCTGTCTCTGTCTCTCTGTCTCTCTCTCTGTCTCTGTCTGTCTCTCTCTCTCTCTCTCTCTCTCTCTCTCTCTCTCTCTCTCTCTCTCTCTCTCTCTCTCTCTCTCTCTCTCTCTCTCCCCCTTTCTTTCTGTCTTATTTTTTGCCAGTACTGGGCTTGAACTCATGGCCCATGTTCTCACTTGGCTTCTTCTTACATTGATGGCTGGCACTCTACCATACCTCCACTTCTCACTTTTTTGCTAGTGATTGGAGAGCAGAGTTTCTCTACTTTGTCTGCCAGAGCTGGCAGTGAACTTTCATCCTCAGATCTCAGGCTCCTGACTAGGATTATGTCCGTGAGCCATTGATGCCCAGAAAAATGTCCTGGCCTGATTTATTCCAGGAAACTGCCAACTTGAGGATGCACCCCAAAAGATTTTTGCTACTGCAAGGCTATTTTGGAAATCATTTTCCCCCAGCTTAGCACTCTTACTGTTCCAGATTAATTGTCATGAACTCATGGGATGATATGCTATACAGATCACCTGTGATACATATAATGCATACATTATATGTAACAAAATCCAAAAGATCTAGAATAATTTATTTACAATCATTTTGACTCTTGAAAGTGTGAATTCTTAATCATAACATATGTAGGTGATTTGTGCCTTTTTGCACGAATACTATTTGAATGGCATAGGCATTGCAGCTACCCACAAAGTGACTCAAAATACTGAGAAAACACATGTAGTGTTTTTACAAAAGACTTTTTGTGAGTGAAATAAAATAATTATTTTACCTGAAATAATTAATACTGAATGACCGATGGTAACAATTGTATCTGCATAAAAACTCGCATTACGGTGGGAGTTTGGCCTCGGGTCTTGCTTGCCTGGCATGCATGAAAACTTGGGTTCAGTTCCTCAGTGCCACATGCATAAAAAAGCCGAAAGTTGTGTGTTGGCTCAAGTGGTAGAGTGCTAGACTTGAGAAAGCCCAAGGATAGTGCTCAGGCCTTGAGTTCAAGCCCCTAGACTGGCCAAACAAACAAACAAACTTACATTAAAATCATTTTAAGTATAATTTCCCAAAGAGAAGATTCTGTTCTGGAGTTTAATTGTTCTATTCTGACACCTTGAGAATGCATTTAGGTAATTTGTAGCTACATAAAATGCAAAACCCAAATGTTCAAAAAAATGTTGAAAATGGAGATGCTAGTCTACTATTAACTTTAGACTTTGGGATTATCATTTTTCAAAGGTGTTTCCTGTATAGTTTTAAGTGTCTGGCAGTAAGAATGACAAGCAAACAACTTTATCAATAGTCCTTTATGTTCCTTATCCTGTTTGCAAAAGGACAGTGTCTTGATTCCAGCAGTAATTCTCCAGTCTGCTTTAGTATTGGATTTCCACTCTGACCAGCAACTGCTAAAACTGAGCCTGCTGTACTTGGCTACCCAATCTGAAAACTACAGGAGACATCAAAGATAAATTATCATATCTCTCTGTCTCTAGGAAGGGTATACTATGTTCAACTATTTCCAGATGAATAATTTTGCTTTCTAACCAGAGGAGAAAAAAATAAACAAATAACAAGGAGAGGGAATTTTCTTCAGAAGTCTACTTGTATGCTTTCCAACTATTTCTATGCTAATGAAATTGTAACAGCAAGCAATATTCACAGGTGTATGGATGTAGCCTCCAGCTCAGTCAAACTGAGATTGAAAGCATATATTTGGGCATTATAGATTCAGCCCTTTGCCCTGAGAAAATTCTTTTCATGAGATAAAATTATTTTCATGGAGTAAATAGCTGCATAGGATAGAAGAATTATGAAACAACTTATTTTCCATTAAGAAGCATTTATATTCTCAGCACTGCTGCATCTTCAGATACCTTTTGCTTCTGGATTGTTCTCTACCCTCCATCCTGGGCATCCTGCACTAAACTAAAATTTAACTCTTTACCATAGCTTCAGCTTGTCCTGATGTTTATTTCCTATTGCACACCAAATTCTGCTACTGACACTCCAGAAATAACCTCTGAAACAGCCTCTTCTATTCTGTTGCTCCTGTCATACTTTGAATATAAATCAGCCCATACTTCTCTTTTGGCTCTTTGGTCTTCCTCTAGTTCCCAAGAATAGCTCACGTGCTGTGTTCTTGAGATACAGCATGGTTCAGACTTTACCTTGTATCAGACAATTGAATCGACCAGATATGGTGGTTCATGCTAGACTGCAGCTCTCAGTTGCAGGAGAAGGAGGGTGAAGACTGGAGGTTAACCTGGGAAGATTTGAATTTGGAATTACAAGAGTTCATGATATATAGCAGAAACTTATATTTAAAACCACACTAAAACAAAACAAAGCAAAATCTTTTTGATGACTCTATTTCAATCTGGCTCCCCAAATCCTTGACAGGGCTGTCTTCCATCTGCTATATCACATTGAATCACCCGACTCCAAACTGTCACAAAGACAAGAGTTCTGCAAGAATTGTACAACATTTCTCAACACACTGAATTTCCTGATGTAGTTCTTCATAATTCTTAGTCTTTGAATTATTATTTTTCTCATCTAAAAGTTTTATTCTTGCTGTAACAAGTGAAATCTAAGTCCTTTAATTCATCATCATCCAGTCAACATATTACCCAACCCAACAAGAGCAACAGCTTCACTGTGTATTTCTACATGCCAGCATCACATTGAGCATCTGAGCATATCATCTTGAATCCTCACCCAAGAAGCCCTAGGAAGATATCATTATCCCTATGTTATGGATGACACAAGGGACACTTGGGGGCATCAGTGACTCTTACCTTAGGCTATATAGATTTTGGTAGTTAACAATCTACCAACCTGGTCTATCCTCCCTCCTTTCATCCCTTTGTCCCTCCCTCCCTTCCTTCCTCCACATCTTCTTCATCTTTTGCTCTCTTTCTTTCTCTTCTTCTTTCTATCAACTCTATTTCTTTCATTTTTTTTCTTTCAGTGTGGCAAAGAACAGAAACAGTGAGCATAAGGGCTGAGAATTAAACCCAGGGCCTAACACATGCTTAATTCTAGGCTACTTTTGCGGTCTTTATCATTTCTTTTTTTTGGTTGGTTGTGGGGTTTGAACTCTGGGCCTGGGCACTGTCCCTGAGCTCTTCAGCTCAAGGATAGTGCTTTACCACTTGAGCCACAATGACACGTCTGGTTTTCAGGTGGTTAATTGGAGATGAGAGTCTTGGGTATATTTTTTGTGTCAGGGCTGTGTTTGAACCATTATCCTCAGATCTCAGCCTCCTGAGTAGCTAGGATTCCAGATGTGAGCCACCAGCACCCAGCCCTAATAAATTATTTTTACCTGGATTTTTTTTGTGCTAATGGTAAATTCCTTAAGAACATAGTTTCTAGCTCCTTTACTTTCCATATTAATAAAAATTAAAACTTCAAATAAATTTGCACTTCATTGCAAATAAGGCCCTCTTACTCTTCCCAACCCAATTTTCCCCTCCATTGTCACTGAGTTTCCATCAGAGTTGCTATTCCACAGGTGGCCATGGCTGTGCATCCATGCCAGGCCTGAGGGATTCCATGACATTCTCACAACCCTTTTATTCTTACAGAGACACTGTCCTTCATTCAAATACTCATGAAGAACTGAGACCAGACTGTATTATTAAAGAAAGCAAGAAAATAATAGGGAGTGTTGCAAGGGAAAGAAAATACACAGAATATACACAACTACCATAGGCCCGGATCGTCTGAACTTCCAAATTTTCCTTTTCTAGCTATGCCTGACCAGAGCTATTCACCCTTATCATCCAAATATCCATGGGTCTCTGAAGTGGAGTTTAAACATATCATTGGCCCCCAAGAAAGAGTAGCTATTTGTTTTCCCTCTCATCATTAGAAAGATTCTCTCCCCAGGTTTCATTTCCATATTAATTATGATTAATATAAAAATATAATCTTTTTCTCAGAGAGGCCTCAGGCCTAACTCACAGATGGTGAATTTACAGCCCATACTCATATATTAAACAAGAGCTCAAATTTGATTCTAATCATTCTAATAATCCATAGAAACTTGGCTAATTGAATAGGAACATGATTTATCACCAGAATACAGGGGATAGGTTGTATCTTGAATGTTTCACATTGGCTTCCAGTAGTTGTTATTGTTTTACTTAGCACCATAATTTTGCTACTGCCAATTTTGTCAATTACTAGTGACACTGAGACATTGTCAGTAGTTCTCACAACTAATTCAAATATATAAAATGATTGGGCAGGGAACCTTTTTGTTCTTTGAAAAGCAATTTGGACATAATGGCATTATCTGAAAACAAAATGAGATTATCAATACAAGCAGACAAGTTCATGGAAAACCAACAAATCACATATGCATCTATGCCCTAGAATATAAATGATTCCAAGATCCTTAATAGGGATGGGGGCATAGGCTAATGGCAAAGTGCTTTCTTAGCATGCATGAAGCCCTGGGTTCGATTTCTCAGTACCACATCCTCACTCAGAAAAAGCCAGAAGTGGGGCTGTGGCTCAAGTGGCAGAGTGCTAGCCTTGAGCAAAAAGTGCCCAAGGTCAATGCCCAGGCCCTGAGTCCAAGCCCCATAATTGGCAAAGAAAAAAGAAAAAAATCCTTAATAACCCAAAGGCCTGACCCTTTTCACCCCTGTGGAGTTTTGTGGAGAAAGAAAAGAGAGAAATAGAGATATCTGAACTGAACTTTGAAGGTTAGGGAGTAGTAGGCACCAAGTTTTTGCTAAATTAGGAAGCATAAGAAAGAAGGAAAGAAAGGAAAAGGAAGAAAACTAAGACTCTCTCCATGTCCCTCCTCAGAGCTGAGGCTTTGCAGCTGGAAGTTACAAACTTGTTTGTGTTTGGAATTTGGCCATTGAAGCTGCACCTTTCCCTTACCCACAGGACTGGCTTTGCTTTACTCTTCTTTGCCTTCCAGTACAGAGGCAGGACTTGCTGTAATCTTTGTAAAGGTGAAAATGATTCTTTTCTTTGAGGACCAGACTGCCATTCGATCTTTTCCTGGAATCTCCAGGTGACAGATCAGATAAGACACTGACTACCAAGAGAGCTAGCAGGGAATAGAAGCAGAGGAATTCATTGTAACTAATTAGTTAATTCACTAATATTCTAAGTACCTTGAGTGGGTTTGCCTTGGAGTCCTAAGCTCAAGCAACCCTTCTGCCTCAGCTTTTCTAGTAGCTGAGATTACAGGAATATGCAGCTGTGTCCAGCAAAGGGTATAGTTTACCTTTAAAAAATTATGGCCAGTCCTGTGGCTTGAACACAGGGCCTGAGCACTGTCCTTGAGCCACAGCATCACTTCCGGCTTTTTTCTATGTATGTGGTATCGAGGAATCCAACCCTGGTCTTTCTGCATGCTAGGCAAGCACTTTAACCACTAGGCCAAACTCCTGGCCCGAGGAGGGGTATGTTTGAAGATGATTTTCTTAGCGTCTGGCAGCAGCTAAGATGGGTGCCTTCAAGTACATCCAGGAGCTACAGAGGAAGAAGCAATCAGATGTGAAGTGCTTTCTTGTGCAAGTCCGCTGCAGGCAGCTCTGGGATATAAAGTCAGACAAGGTCACGTCATATACAGGATTCTTGTGCGCGTTGATGGCGTAGTCTTCAGTCTGTTGCCGAGGAGTGGGCCTGGCGTCACTGTGGAGCTGGGAGAAGCCTCAGTTCTTACTGGGTGGGTGAAGATTCTACATACAAATTCTTGAGGTTATCCTCATTGATCCCTTCTGTACGGCCATCAGAAGAAACCCCGGCACCCAGTGGCTCACCAGATGTGTCCACAAGCACAGATTGATGGTGCGTGGTCTGAACTCTGCAGGCCACAGGAGCCGTGGCCTGGGGAAGGGCCACAAGTTCCACCACAGTATTGGAGAAGGTGCAATGCTCTCCAGCTCCACCATTACCGCTATTAATAAAAGTCATGTCTGTACAATTCATACCTAATAAGCAATTTAGGACAGTCAAAAACAACAACAACGATTTTCACAGGTGATTTCCTAATGGTTATTGGTTGATAAAGTTCGCTAGCTAATTGATAGATATGACAACATCTTTAAATTGTGGCCAAGAAGTATTTCTATATTTTGAGGTAAATTATTTCATTGCCAGCTTTATAAATATTAACTTTATAATTTTGAAGGTTAAAAAAAGGCATCAATTACCAGGAAGTGCATAATTGCTGTTATAGGATTTAAATACCCTGATATTTTCATAAGCAGTACTTTGTTGGGTTTGGGGCGGAGGGATTGGGGGGAAGCATGGAGTTAAAACTCTGTCCCAGGCTCTGTCTCTGAGATCTTCACCTCAAGGCTACCACCCTACCCCTGGGCCTGGGTGCTGTCTCTGAGACCTTCACCTCAAGGCTACCACCCTACCCTTGAGCCACAGCCCTACTTTCCATTTTCTAGTGATTAAGTGGAGATAAGAGTCTGTCAGCTTTGTATTGCTTGGCTGGCTTTGAATCTTGATCCTCAGATTTCAGTCTTCTTAGTAGCTAGGATTACAGGCATGAGCCATGGTGCCTGGCTACTCTGAGTTTTAAGATGTGTCTTTGAAGATAAAATTTTAGTATGTCAGATACTAATTCTGCCCCTGGAAGGAAACATTTCCCCCTTTTCCTCTGTTCTTGCGCCATGCAAAAGAAAATCCACAGATTATAGAGATTGCTTGTTCTTGTTTAGTAACTGTTCCTGCCAGATGATGAATAGATCCTCACAGCCCCTTCCCATCTCTCTCAAACTCTGCTGTCTTAAACATACCATCAGGTTGCTATCTACATGGTCTTGCAGGCCTGAGGCTAAAATCTACTGAATTTCAATGTAAATACTACAGCCTCCTCCCAGCCTTTAACACAGTACATCACAATATAGAATAGGCATAGTAATACAAATGAAAGATTTTACTATAATAACTTCTGACAAAATTTAAGCCCTTTTAATATTACTTGCAAAATAATGGCAGCTACAAACACACCCAAGTTTTCTTGTCTCCAAATGCTCATACTATGCTTTCTAACTGCTGGGCCTTAAACCAGTGTGTTGGTAAACACACTGGTACTTGGTAAATATTACCAACAACCCAAATATAATTATGAATGTCATTCTACATGCATTCAGGAAAATGGAACTCCATATAGCAGGAATAAATACAAGATAAATTACCTTTATTACTCAGATAAAGCTAAATAGAGAAGCTAAGTAGGCAGCTCAGAGATCACACCTCAGGAAGATCTAATTCCCCTTGGATTGGAAGGACACCCCATGGATGTGGACATTAGAAACTGGAACCATATGGCACCTGGCTCTATGGTGAGTGCAGTGGCAATTGCTGGGAGAAGGCTGAGGGGTGGGGGCATGCCATGCCCAGAACACATGGGCGCTGTTAGGTGTTCCTTAAGATAAGATGATGAGGCAAGAGATGCTCTTCCTTCTCCCTATAAGGAAAAAAAAACTGCTCAAATAACAAAATCCTATTTGCATTTTTGAAGCCTCTCTGTGTTTTGACTCTCTGGGCAAAAATCAGCTAGTAGCTAAACGGAATTTTGTTGAATGGAGACCTCTTTGACATTACCCTCACAATTAAATTAAATTAAAATAAAATTCTCAGAGTAACCCCAGGTGTTACCACTAAACTATTTTAAGGAAGAGAAAGTTGAGGCATTGAGATGTTAGCTAAAATTACACTGTTATGTACAGATGAGCTAGTTGTATTTTGGGATACTAGAAACAGTCTTAATCATTAGCTTTGCTATGTGATTATTGCCAACAACAAGGTCTTCAGATGAATACTTTTAAAATGAAACATTGCATTCTTGTAGATATAATCCACTTACCACTACCCCAAAATGACTCTGGCCAATGCACTCAGGCCTCAGACCCACATACCCATTCTTGCCTTGTTTATAGCAGCCAGAGTAACCCTTAAAAAATATAGCTTCTCTCCTCAAAGTTCCTGATGGTTTTCCATTGATAGTGAAGTACTATATTATCAGAAATACTGTACTGTGAGTTTTTAGTGGGTGGGCTTAGCCTAGTGTGTTTGTAGTGATATTGGTTTCCTGATGTGGCTAAGCAGTCATTCATTTATCTACCCATCTCCTTTTGGGAAAACTTTCTTTACCACAAGCAAGCAACAAAGATGAGTCAGAAAAGCCATCCTGAAATTACCCTGCACCTTGGGCTGGGAAAGAGCATTGGTCCTCAGGCAACAGAGAGCTCCAGTGAATCCAAGGTTTGTTTGTTGACTCACCTAAAGGCTCTGAAGAGAAAGTTTTCAAGTCTGCTGGACCTCCTGGCAAAGTGACACTCATTTTGTAATGTCTGTCAATAGCACTATTTATTTTGGTCTTTCCTGAGTAAATTTCATGGGTAACCTGGTTAACAAAGGGTACTCCTCAGACTAGAGATGGAAAAGCAGCTAGGGTGAATCTCTAAGTAGAATCTCTAAGTAAAATCTCTAAGTAGGGCAAAAGAAACTGGCCAAGCACACATATTAACTGAGCATAACAAATTACATACTTATATTCCAAAAACAGTGAAGGCTAAAAGAATACTGCAACAATTCCTAACCTGCTGGGAGAAATGCTGTGGCCATGAACTGTGCAAGGATTTCAACCAAAGTGCTGCTCTCAACAAGCAAAATTATCTTAGGTATTTCACATATGTAATACATGAAAGAAGAACAGGGTGAGAATCCCAATGCTGTTCTCATATTTCTGACAAAGAAGTAAGATAAGATTCATTGTTATAAAAACAGAGAGATTATCAACTGCTCAATAAAGGGCACAATAAAATACCTGGGCGGAGGGGACTTATGTTCTCTTAGAACAGGTAAGTCTCATGAAAATGACTACAATAGCAGGAGAAAAATGTCGTTTTTATTTTTTATAGTTTTATTGTATCACAAATTGCTGAAGGTAGGCTTCACAGAAAGATAAGTAATATATACAGATATCAATAATATGCATGTATATTATAGAACTATATATGTAATATGATATTGTACTGTATAGTAATATATAACTGACAAACACACATTATTATGCTGGTAATGGAGCTTGGACTCAGGGCCTGTGCACCCATGGCTACTGCTTTACCACTTGAGCCACAGCTCCAACATCAGCTTTGTTTTGTGGCTAGATGGAGATAAGAGCCTCTCTGGCTTTTTCTACTTGGGCTGCTTTCAAACAGTGATTCTCAGATCTTAGCCTCCTGAGTAGCTAAGATTACAGGTATGAGTCACCAGGTCCTGACACTAGTTTTTACATTTTAATCTCTCTGCATAATCCTTTGCAAGGCTACTGAATATTAATTGTAGTGATGTGTAACATTCTGAAAAATAAATTTTGTACCTCTTTCATAGCTTTGGATTTTATGCAGATAAAATAATTACTGAACACATTTTGCCTACACTTTTTTCGTGGGTCATAGGTCTTTGTACTGAATAATCATTCTTTGATTTCATGAAAGACATCATTATGCATGCTATTAAGACTCTCCCTTCACATACCCCATTATAGGTGTGTGAATTTAATATTGTGATTATCCTCTACATCAGTTAAAAATGCCTCAAAATGAAAAAAAAATCATTTTTGGCTATTGCATTTTGCAGTACAAGGTATAATCCAACACCTCATAAATACTTTTTCTCCTTAAATTGTTGCCTTGAAAATTTATAAAGCACAAGTTACAGAGGCAAAATTTAATAGAGGATACAAAAGACCTTTCCTTCATGAACTTTCCCACTTTTATGTGGTTGCAAAGATCATCAAGCAGTGACAGCATTCAATTTGAATCTAGAAGGATCTGCCACAGACTGACAGTTAATCTCCTGACCTCTGGACACAGATTATTTATAGTCTCTTGCTATGGTAGCCAATATCATGTCTCATAGTAAGGTATGTTTTTATTTCCTACAAAGTTTTAGCTGATATCTAGGTTCTATTTCTTAGTTTATGCTGATGCTTTATATGGTTTTGCTCTTAAAAGACAAAGAACAGCTGTCTAAAAGAAATGCTATGGCAGTGATTACCAAATAAAAGTGCAAGAGAGCAAATCTTTGATGGTACTTTGCTATTTTATGTGTTTTAGTGTTTTTGACTATTAAAACAGAGATGCCACATGCCTAAATTATTTGAAAAACTATAAAGTAAAAATTGTTAAGGAACAGTTTTCTACAAATGACTGCAAATGAATAGCTCAAAAGCTTGTACATAAGGTCATATAGGATGAGACTAAATAAAATAAACCCTTGGATATGAAAACAAGAGGTTTATCTTATGTGATTGTTCTTCTTAATGTACTATGTTATTTCACTTCTCTTTTCTTGCCTTTATGGTTAGTTTCATGTTGTTGCTGTATCTGACTTTGTTACCTGGTATATTGCATGTATATTTATTTAAAATAGGGAAGGGAAGGGGGGGAAACAAGATGATTGGGAGGGGATGTGGGGAGGGAAATGGGGACAAAAACATGAAAAGGGTGGGCCAGGAGTTTGGCCTAGTGGTAGAGTGCTTGCATGCACAAAGACCAGGGTTCAATTGCTCAGGACCATGTACATAGAAAAAAGCTGGAAATGGTGCTGTGGCTCAAGTGTCAGATCACTGACCTTGAGGGAAAAAAAAGCCCCAAAACAGTGCTCAGGCCCTGAATTCAAGCCCCAGGACTGGCAACAAAACAAAAACATGAGAAGGGTATCAATGTGTGAGAAGTAATGCATCTACTACTTGACGAATTAACCGCAACCCCTTTATACATTATCATGACAATAAAATATATAAATAAGAACTGTTCTACTTCTGAAATTAGCTCTCCAAAATTTGTATTTTTTCCAATGAATTTAGACAAATTCAAACTTGAAGTATGAGGAGTTTGAAATTGAAGTCAAATATGCTTATCTTCCTTTAAAACATCTTCTTTATCAAAGACTCATTTAGAGTGTTGTCCAAACATGAAAAATAGAACAGATTGTGATGATGAATACAAATCTCAAACATAAACCACTCATGCATGGATGTTTATGTTTATTCCAGAAAATAATGAATTCTTATGCCTTCTGCTTAATCTTGAGCTGCTTATATGAACAAATATTCCTTTCTCCTTATTTGATTTTATTTTCTATATTGAATTTGAATTCAATAAAAATTCCCAGTCAATCTTCTTCTGAGACAGGGATCCCTGGGGTCTCATTAGACATCATAAGTATCCACTATAATTGGCCATTAGGAATGGGTATCTGAGTTTCTGTTTATGATTGGTTCAGTGTTTCTGGGTCAAAGGGCTTAGAAGTGTTTTATTATGAGGGAGAATTTCCCCATCTGAGGGTAAATTCTGAGGGTAAATTCAGAGCTTCAGCATCTTCAAAGACACGGTGATTACTGAGGGGCAGTGGGGAATCAAGTATACATGACCAGGAGTATTTTTTTTTTTTTTTGCCAGTCCTGGGCTTGAACTCAGGGCCTGAGCACTGTCCTTGGACTTTCTCAAGGCTAGAGCTCTACCACTTGAGCCTCAGCACCACTTCCGGCTTTTTTCTATGTATGTGGTACTGAGAAATCGAACCCGGGTCTTCATGCATGCTAGGCAAGCACTTTAACCACTAGGCCAAACTCCCGGCCACCAGGAGTATTTTTTTAAAGGATAGTATACATTCTGTCAACTTTTTTTTTTCTGCCCTCACTTGGCATTTTCTGCTCATAGTTAGTGTTCTACCACCCAAGCCAGATCTGCAGTTCTGGCTTTTTGCTGGCTACTTGAAGATTAGGGTCTTGTCTGCTCAGATTGGTTGCAAATGGCAATTCTCAGGTCTCAGCCTCCTGAATAACTAAGCACTACATACATGAGCCACTGGTGCCCTGCTCACCTTCCACCAAGGCGGCAAGCATAAAAAAATAGAATTAACAAAACCACAGAATGTATGTACTATATAGAAATGCTTAGTTCAGGTAAATCATTGTTGTTGCTCAAGTTTTAGAAGAAGTCTGATCAAAAAGCTCTCCATTCACATTTGGAATTTCTAGAGCAGCCTCCATTTGTATTCGGTCAATTTAAGCTGCATCACAGGTTGAAAAAGTATCCTGGCAGTCTTACGGTAAAGGAAGCAAAATTCAAAGGAAACCTGGAATGAGAGTAGACCCAGCAAGAAAGGACAATAACCCTGGTTGAAGGCCAAAGGAGAGGCCAGCTGCCTCCAAGGGAAATAAAAGTAAAGCTGTCCAAGAACAGACTGTTTAAAGCTTGAAGTCTGTGCCAAGATTATTAAGGAATGTAAGAATGTGCTGGTGCAAATTACCTAAGCCCTATAAAATTTGTGCTCTCAAATTTTTCTCACACTCTAATATGGACTTAGGACCTTTCCAAATCTCCTAACTTGTAATTCTGCTACCCTCAGCAATGTACTGTATCTTGAGGATTGTGTATTGTGAAGAGCCTCAGTATTGCGTATTGCTAGGAAGGAAAAAGAAAAATAAAGCAAAGGACAATATTTCTCCCTGTGTGGACTTGGTTCTCTAATTGTAAAGAAACTTATCCAAAATGGGAGTTAGAGGGGATTGTTCTATTTATGAATCGCATTTGAGTGTTCCAGTTGAACAGTGTAGGCCTTAATTACATCTGTATACTTGCTAACTGAGTCGCACAAAAAGAAATCCATAACAGATAATAATTATGTCTTCAACAGGAATGGATGGCAACTTTGCTTTGCCCATATTCTAGAAGACTTTATTTTTAACATTACAAAAGAAAATAATAGACATGTAAGAAAGAAGAACATTTAATGTTACTATTTTTACTTCTATTTTATTATTTATAAAATTTAATTGATGGGACAGTTTTAGAGTCATAGTAAAATTAAAGAAAAAGTACAGGGACTACTTATACATCCACTACTTCCACACATGCTTAGTTTTTTCCATCATATAAATCCCAACAGAGTTACATATCTGTTATAACTCATGAGCCTACATAAACGTTACGGTCACCCACTGACCACAGTTTATGCTGGGATTCCTTTTACTCATCATTGCAAAAACTTGGAAGCAAGGAAGATGTCCTTCAGAAGGTAAATGAATTCACAGAGTATTGGAAACTGAACTATGTTATCAAATAGAATATTATTCAATGTTAAAGAGAAGTGAATATCAAGCCATGAAAAAAATATGGAAGACCCAACCTTAAATTCACATTCTTCAGTGAAAGCAGCAAATCTGAACATGTGACAGATTGCAACAGTGTGACATTTTCAAGGCTGTTGATGGGGAAGAACCAGTGGTTGCCAAGGTAGAGTTAATGGGGAGGGAATGCTGAATATGAGGATCTCAGAGGATGTTACAGACAGTGGTGCTAGGTTGGGGGGTACATTATTAGAATGAAGGTAGGTCATTATGTCATTGCATTCATGTGGGGACCTGAAGATGGCTGAAAAAAAAAAGGATGGCAAAAAATATAGAAGGACTCTAGAGTATCATTAGAGACCTTAATGATCATTAAATTTACTACTTACATAGCACATAAACCAATCCTAGCACCTGGGGAACAATTTACAAACTTGTGTAAGTTATTCTCGGCACAGAAGATTTTACTAAGTCTTAGCACATTTTATACTAATATTGGTCAGCTATAAGGTTGGAAAGTCCTTATTAATTTTGGATTGTTCCCTGTGCTGTCAGATACATATCGCACCATAGTTGCAGAGGGAAAAAATACTGTTTGTAAGAAAAGGGTTAGGGAGACCTTTGAAAGGAGAGCAATTTGAGATATTTGCATATGACTTTACAATCTACTGGAATGTATGGGAGTAGGTAATGGAGAGGAGTATAGCATTTGCAGGCTCTTAGACTCATGCCTCCTATTATTAAGATGAGATTATTATGAAGTAGAAAATACTACGTGAAAGTTACTATTTCTTATTATGAAGTGGAAATCTCTGCATTTTTTGTCTATGATGTAGGACCTTACATATGCTAGACAAATTCTCTATCAGTAAGCTACATCCTTAACCCAGATGTCTCTGTTTTTAACATATAAAAAAGATACACAACATATCCGACATTGTACGATCACTCTGTATTTGAAACTAGATAAAATTAGTAGATTTGAAAAGATTCCTCTAATCTTTGAAGCAGATGATTGATCTACTCACTACTAATCTAACCTGATTCAAAAAAGCTATGTAGTGGGCCAGGAAAGCATAGAGACACAGCTGTTGTGTACATAACAGATTTATGTTAGGTAAAACTATAATGGGTGAAAGAAAAGCCTGTAAGGCCTATGGAAACTTAGTTTCAGCTGTGTGAGTTTACTATCTTAGGAAACCATACTAGGGCTGTTTAATCCATTTCACACATCTGGATGGGACAGTTCCTGTGTACAGACATGAATGTAAATCTCAGTTTAATTGGAAGCAGTAGTTTGAACAAAGTTACCAGAAATGAGGCTCAAACTACAAAGGACAGAGGGCCTACCTCCCAGGGAATGGAAAGAAAATCAAGTGAATTTGATAGTTTCCATTTAAAGTTTTCTTAGGAAGGAATAGCATTAATTTTTGGAGAAGGAAAATGACAAATGTCAGGCAAAGAGAGACAGGGAGTGAGAGGGGGAAAGAGGGAGAAAGAGAGAAAATGGATACAAGATATGTGTGCATGTGTAGAAATTCTAGATATTCAGAAGTTCTGGAAGTGGGGAGGGAAGAAGGAGCTTCTTTTCATTATTTCAGGAGCTACACTATGAAGAGTTAAGGCTGAGCATGGATGGCAATGTCTACACAGAGACCTTCCATGCAATTTTTCAAAAGAAGCATCAGTAATGAGAAATAACTCAGACATTGCATGGCATGAATGATGAAAGATTGTGTTTGGCAGCCAGAGAATTGTGGGGTGTTGTAGATGCAGACCAAAAGATATCTGGTCTTTGGCAGAAGAGACAAATGTGAAAAAAAAAGTGAGAAGGATTTGCAGAAGTCACATATAGCTCCTCTGAATTGTAGAATGAGGTTTAAGACCAAGTTTCATCATGCCACCTGAGGAAAAGAAAGGATGGATCCTCAGCTCACATTTAGCTCACACATATAAAATTATTTGTTCCTTAGGAAACTTTCTATTTTAACCAAACATTATTTAATTGCTTATTTCTTCTTTCCAAACCCTACTTTGAAAGGTTAAGCTGTCTTCTAGAAATCATCCCCCAGTGTTTCCACTATTGGATAAATCCATCTTAAAAACTTCAAGGGTGGTCTAGGCCCATTATTTTAATTTGTGTTTAAACTTGCTACAGTTTACTTGTCTATTTACACACCTTATTTTTAAGTTTAATCTCATTTTGAAATGCCTTGTGACACAAAATACATGAAATCCAAGGACAGGTTACTCCATCTCTAGTATATTTGTATCTTCTTGGGAATGGGAAGAGGAATCACAGAAATGGTGAGACAAAGAACAAAGAGTTAACCGATGAATCTGTGATACTTATAAGACAATATGTTGGAAATGAACCTTACAACTTGGGGGAGGGTAGTTGGGGAGAGATAGTGGGAGAAAATGAGGGGGGTAGTAATAGTGTAGGACAAGAATTGTACTAGTTTCCATACTTACGTATCTATAACCACTCTGTATATCATCTTTACAATAAAGATAAATTTATTTATTTATTTATTTATTTATTTATTTATTTATTTATCAATTGGGGGAAAAGGGGAGAATTTTCAGGTCCTGGGCATCATGCCTGTAACACTAGCTACTCAGAGGGCTGAGTTCTGAGGATCATGATTTGAAACCAGCTCAGTGAGAAAAGTCCCTAAGACTCCTGTCTTGAACTACCAAAGTACCAGGAAAGTACCCAGACCCTGGGTGAGTACAGATAGAGCACAAATAGAAAAGAATTAGAGCACAATGTTGTTATATGATAGGAGTTGACTCAAGTCTCAATGAATCCCTTTATCAGGAACTTGCCTTGTTATGTTATAGCAAAAAAAAATTCATAAAATGATAAAAATACTAGCTGCTTCTGTGTCTTGGGAATAAAAATTTCAAATATTTCAATTTTAAATTGCAAACTGAGATGTTACCTGAGATAGTTCTCCTGAATTGTTAACCTGTTGGTTCCTAAACCCCTGTTCTCTTCATTGCTGGGTCATATTACTGAACTATCTGTCCCAAAACCTTAAACACAGTTGGATGTAAAGTTTTGATTCTTCATTTCTTGTAATTTTAAATAAAGGGAGTAGTATGAATTTCTCTGATTGGATTACATTGAAATACATATTTGGATAAATTAAAGCTGTTACTCATTCAAGTAATATAGGTGAATATCCATGGGCAAAATTAAAATTAACAATAATGTGGCCTAACCTGGCATCGTGGCTCATGCCTGTAATCCTATCTACTCAGGAGGCTGAGATGTGAGGATCAAGGTTCAAAGCCAGCCCAGGCACAAAAGGACCTGATGGTGCTTGGCTCAATTGTAGGACAATAGCCTGGAGCAGAAGAACTCAGGGACAATGCCCAATATCAGGGGTAGGACAGTAGCCTTAAGCTGGAGAGCTCAGGGACAGTTCCAAGCCCCATGATCCACAAAAATAAAAGTCTGGGAGTTTGGCCTAGTGGTAGAGTGCTTGCCTAGCATGCATGAAGACCCGGGTTCGATTCCTCAGTATCACATACATAGAAAAAAGCTGGAAGTGGTGCTGTGTCTCAAATGGTAGAGCTCTAGCCTTGAAAAAGCCCAAGGACAGTGCTCAGATCCTTGGACCCTGAGTTCCAGCCCCAGGACTGGCAAAAGAAAGAAAGAAAAAAAGAATAACATGGCCTTAGCTGTCATGAGGCTTATGATAAAGAAAAATATAAGCAATGTTTACTTAGAATATAAACAAGGAGAATGACAAATCCTGAGAAGTGCATATGTGAGTTGTTTTAAGAATATTCCCTATCACTTTTTGGATTTTCATATTCAGGCAATCACCTGATCTCTAAATAAAATCAATTTTATGTAAACCAGCTTCTTGGATAAATTTTATATTAATTTGCTACCTTACTCAGTGACTGCATTATAGCTTCAATAATGCAATAAACTATTTTATATTGGTACAACTAATCAATTTCTCTTTTATGTCATAATTGACTATATTTCAAGCCACCATGCCATGGGCTACCAAGAATGAAAAGAGTACATTTAAAGCATATTCTCTGTTCTCAAGGAGTATTTAGCAAGGTTGCCTAGACAAAACTCCTTCATGCAACATAGCTACTAGAATCACGCAATTACAGAGGAGCCAGCTCATAGTTAGGGCTGTCAAGGATGATACATGGAAAAGACTCAAGGTGAATGGAATTTCGATGGGGAGTGTGATAATTTCAGGCAAGGGCATTCCAAGAATTCAGGGATGAAGGGGGAAGTCGACAGAGCACTTTCAGTATAAAGAAATATTCTAGTTACAGTGGAAGATATGGTGCTAGTTGCTGTCACAGAAAATATGACAAACCTTTGTGTTGAGACCATTTTATGAAAGATTTGACATAAAGGCTAGGGAGTTTCTATTTTATCCAACAATCACAAGGGCTCATGGAAAGTTTTAAGGAGGCAAAGACTATTACCAAAAGATTGGTTTAATATCATGAGTTTTAGAGTGATGCACAAGTTATTTTGGCAGAAAAAGGAAGTCTAAACATATAATACTTGTGTTATACATTTGCTCATGTGTGAGTTGGTAAGAACCCAAATCAGGTAAGATTCAGGAAAGACCAATTAAACCCAGTGATGGACAGACTAAACCCAGTGTTTGACAGTTTGCTTTTGTTTTAATGGAACACTCCCATATCGATAATAAATGAATATACAGAGAATATCCAAGCTAATCTTCATTGTTAAGGAGAAAACCTGAATGAAAGTGTCTTATGGGAGACAGAAGCATGACTTCTTTATCTGTATGACATCAGCAAGAACATTGTACATACCCCACTTTTTACCTGTTTTTCCATTGAGAATTGAGTCCTTGGAATAGTGGCTGTGCTTTTGAGTGACTAATGTGTTTTCTGGCTTCTCCTAAGGTCTGTAAAGCTGAGGCCAACTTCCCTGAGCTCTGGCAGGCTTATAAGCAGACTTGAGCTGAACCACCACAGCTGTGTTGACTTTAGACTGTAATCTCTATTTTCCCCTTTGTTCTTAATTTTCCTGACCCTCCCTTCCTGCATCTTGCTTTTATTTTGTCCTAGCTTCTACACAGATGTCCCTTTCTCCTACTTTCTTATTACTAACCTCCAGCCTTACTAACGTGGCCTTGAATCAACTGTGACAGCATCTCTTGGGAACTTTTTAAAAAATGCAAATGCTCAGGCTCCACACTGGAGCACTAAACCAGAGTGAAGCTTGGTAACATATGCTTGTTTCAATTCCTCCAGATGACTTTGACACCCATTTTAGTTTGAAAAGCACTGCTCAAGATAATAATTACTATTCTTTTTCTTTTACTCCTCATCTATGTGTTTTCTTGCAAACACTATCTCTGGTCCACTCATATTTGTTCTACTAGGTAAATTCTTCATGCTCTTTTTTTTTTTTTTTGCCATTCCTGTGGCTTGAGTTCAGGGCCTGAGCTCTGTCCTTGGACTTTTTCAAGGCTAGAGCTCTACCACTTGAGCCTCAGCACCACTTCCGGCTTTTTTGTATGTATGTGGTACCAAGGAATCGAACCCGGGTCTTTGTGCATGCTAGGCAAGCACTTTAACCACTAGGCCAAACTCCCAGCCCATCTTCATGCTCTTTTTAAGAGTACACATGCGTTCTTAAAGGTGTATGGCTAATTGTTGAGGCTATCACAACCCCTGAGGCAGTTATAGGCACCCTAACTCATGGCCATTCACTGGTCCATGCAAGAGTGTACAGCTCTTGCACTGCATGTCCATACCTGTTCCAATCAGCAGTCACTCCTTCCTTTCTGAACAGATTCTTACTTGGGGCTGCAACAGATACACCAGCAGGAGGCCTGTTCCTGTCTAAGAAATGTGTCTCTAAATAGGTAAATGTGAACATTACAATTCCAGCAGAAAACTAGTTAGGATTTTCTTAGTTAGATAACTTGGATTCAGACTCCTTTTGGGAAAGACAGGAGCTAACACGTATCACCGGACATTAGTGGAAATAATCCAGAGACAAGGCCATTTACTCACTAGGAATTTTGCATATGGTTCAAAGGATGGTCAAAGGATGGCTGAAATCAAAGGTTGTAGGTGATGTGGACAAGGACCTCATTCCTAAATTACGTGGATGGCATCTAATTTACATGGAAGGAAATGTAGTTAATGTTTTCATTATGGTATGAAGGCAATCTTGCTTTCTATCACCATCTTAATTAATTATTTATTTATTTATTGCCAGGCCTAGGGCTGAAATTCAGGGCCTGAGCACTATCCTTGGACTCTCCTCAAGGCTAGCGCTCTAGCACTTGAGCCACAGCATCATTTCTAGCCTTTTCTGTTTATGTGGTACCGAGGAATTAAACTCAGGGCTTCATGCATGCTAAGCAAGTACTCTACCACTAGGCCAAACTCCCAGCCCAATCACCATCTTTTTTTTTTTTAATGAGGAAATATTTTGGAGGTTTCAATGGATTGACAGCTTCAAACACAGGCTGAAAATCTGAGCATTTTCTTGTTACAAAGGGAATGATGGGTTTCCATGGAAATCTACTGAACTGGGGAAACAAAACAGAGGAAGTGATGCTCTACTTTGTCATTATGGTAGTTTTCTTACAAAGTAGATATGCATATCTAAGATTTATTCAAACTTAGTAATCCATATACCTACTAACCAAAGCTGAGGAATTTATGTTGTTTCATTGATTAACAATAAACTTAATTGGTCTTATCATTTTGTTCAGTTATTACTCGGAGCTCTACCTGAAAACTCAAGGTTAGCATGTCTGAAGCAATGACCAAAGTACAAGATAATAGATAGTTAAGTGCTAAATTATGTGATCCTTAACATATTTTTCTTTCTGCACTCTGAGTAATTTCATCTCTCATGACCTTAATAACTAGGTAGGAAATGCTTCTTAGTCTTGAGTAATGTAGGGCTAAACTGCTTCACCTATTTCTTACATTCCTATAGCATGGAATGAAACTTCTTTCATAATTCTTTTACCTAAATGTGTATAAACTGCTTAGACATATGGCTCTTAAATAACTGCAAAAAAATTTAGAAGACTAGCTAGTCAGCAAATTTATTTTAACTTAATTTATTGGCATATATGTTTTATGGAAACAAATATTACTACCTTTACCCTAGGCCGGCTAAGATACAGATCTCCTGGTATTTTTTATGTCTTTATTTCTAAGCTGTGTGGTGAATTAATTCTCACTATTTAATCTAAACTACTATGAGGCTATTTTTATATACATCTTGCAGTACTTTTGTTTTATTTTAGTTTGGGATTTTTTTGTGAATCTTACCAATGTTATGTGTACCAATTGTTCTTGTGGCATGTTCATATAATTTTAACAACAATAAACAGAGCTATAGATAGTCAGCCTGATTGAAATTCTGACAAAATGTTAAGTAATGGAGTCTTGGGCAAAAGTTGGTGAATGTAATGAAACCCAATTTTCCTAGATACATTTAGAGACTCTCATAGATATAAAAATATGAAGTCCTAATTTAATAAAAGTAGAAATCCTCATTAGAAATCAAGGGCATCTGTGGTCGATACATCTGTATTCCGAGATACCCCAACAAGAAAGCATGTAGTGCTTAAGTCATCTGGAGATAACTAGCCTCCAGCTCTCACTTCCTTCTGGCTCTGCTCAGCTGCAAAGAGCTGCTAGCCCAAGGGTTCATCCCTCCCCAGGTGCCCACATCAAGCATCTGTTGGAAGCAGCAGTATTAAAACTATTATTTCCTCTTTGCCGGGCCAACTCTGATGGACTCCATACTCCCTGTGGAAGAGCATTGTCAACTTGTAGTCTGACATCTATTCCCAATCCTGTTTTCCTCCTCTTTCCCACTGGTTATATTTCCGAATAAATACCCTGCATGGAAAACTCCAGCAGCATCTGCTGCCAAAGAACCCAGGCAACATGAGCCTCTGTCATCTCTCTGTGATTCCCCCCCACCCCATCCCAGAGCAGTGAAAATGCCTTGTGTGTAGCCCTAATTCTGATTGTGAACTTGGAGTCTCAAATTTCAACCTGTGGTTGTATATCACTGTCAGCACTGCAAATTCAACAAGTAAAAATTAGATGCATAACTGGCCTGTGTGGTTCATGCTTAACACAGGGAGGACCTAGCTCATTTTTTCAGGACTCTATTCTTCTTAAACAAATGAAGTTACTCTTTTTACTTTCAGATTGCTAATGGCTTTCCTTTTTTATTATTAAATTTTCCTCTAACTCTACCGATCTTTAAAAACATTTGCTTTTTTCTGAAGGATCCATACACAAACTATCAACTCATAAGCACATACTTATTTTGGAGCACAGTATATTGGCTCACATATTAAATAAAAGTAATGCTTTAATGAGGGGGTAAGAGCAAATGCAAAAGGCTTCACTTTTGCTTCTTCAATTAGCATTAATGTGGTGATGCTATTAGAATAAAACACTTGTTCTGGTTTACGGTAAAAATATATCCATCTTTGATACTGCAGTGAACAATAAGAAGAAAGTCTTGCTAAATGTCAGTGAAATTGTTATAGCAGAGACTAAAACGTAGGAAAATAGGGAGGGGTTACAAGGCTATCAAATGTGTATTTTCTCAAAGAGAGCTTATTGAAAGATACTGCTGTTTAAAATGGAGAGTTGTGTTGTCAGCTGAATGGGAGAATCAGAGACGTTTGTGAGGGAGAAATTGTCAGGGGAGCAGTAGAACATTTCCTGCCCATGCGTGCAGTCCTGAGGATTTGTGATAGCCATGACGAATCCAAAAACCATCACCACAGCTCCGACAGGAAGCATGACACAGGACATAATCTTATCTGAGTGTGTCCTTGGCTCCTCAGACAGTTTCAGATAGCATGCTGAAGGAATGATAAAAATCAGAGGAGCTGCGCAGAGAACACCCTGTGGGTTGAAGACAAGAACCAGGGAAATATTACTGGATGGAAGCTCCCTTGAAACAGTTTTAGAAAACAGGTCTTTCATGGAAACATCAAAACAATTTTCATTGCACATGTTCAATTGTATTTGTCATCATCCAGTTGAATTGAACAGAACTTTATACATCTCTTAAAATATTTAAAAAAAAAACAAAACACAGAGAGAATAATGGTAAACTAAGAGCTTCATATTTTGAAACCAATCTTTTCAGGCAGTATTTCAATATATAGGCAAGAACACCAGGACTCACAAAGAAATTAATAATAATTCCAAATAAGACTTAGAAGTCATTTTCCTTTTCCAATAGAATACTTATGAATTAATAAAGTAAAGAGTAACGATATGTCAGACTTAAGACTAGAGAATAGAAAATGATACTAAACACTTCAGGAAAACTTGAAATCTCATACTTTTTCAGTTATGTCATTTTATATTTTCCCTTTAAAATAGTTGTGTACTTTGCTTTTCAAACCTTAATGGTCTATTTTTTTGCTTTGTGTACAAATGGAGATTTTAAGAAAATTATATATATATTTATCTGTTCTCTTTTCCTGAGCTTCTGTGGCAGGAGGTTCTGGATTTGTTGAGAAAAGGAAACCAACCAAACTAGAATATTTTTTCTTTCTTCCCTTCCTTCCTTCCTTCCTTCCTTCCTTCTTTCTTTCCTCCCATTTTTGCAAAGTCTCCCAGACGTGGCTGCCCAGGCTAGGCCAAGGAGGCTAGATCCTCAGATCTCAGCCTCCTGAGTAGCTATGATTACCGATTTGAGACACTGGTTCCTGGCTTCTATATTCTTTTTCAGGTTAAACCAGGTATATTAGCTGCCCTGGAAAATGGAGAGCAGTACTAATGATTTTAACTTGCTCACTCTTCCTCACATAAGTCATGTATAAATCCATCCTAAAGGAAAATATCAAAATTGAAAATAATAGTAACTTGAGGGAATGGGTAGGGTTGGAATAGATTAGAAGATAATGATGAAAGGGGTGGCAAGATAAATTGATACAGTGATTTGAAAACTCTTTGAAAAACCACTTAAACATAGTTTAAAAAATTATAAAATAACAGAACTCTGTTATAAAAATATCCAGAGTTATTGACTTAAAGGAAGAGTCGTTGTACTTAGACAAGGAAAATTCTCACTACAAATACTGTAAAAGAATACATTAAGATTCAATGCATTTTGTGTAATATATTTTTCCTGATTATGTGTAGTATACATTACATAAAATATAACATTAATAAAGTACAACAAAATTTTATGACAAATGCTATTTTTTCAGCACATAAAAGATGGAATTTTATTATGTCATATTGAGTTTATAACATTATGTTATGGTTACCATACTTAAATAAATATATCATATCATCTTACATCATTACTTTGTGTGTGTGTGTGTGTATGTGTGTGTGTGTCTGTCTGTCTGTTCCAGTCTTGGTCCTCGAACTCAGAACCTGTGAGCTCCTGATCTTGTTTTTTGCTCAAGGTTTGCACTCTGTCCTTTAAACTACAAGCTTCATTTGTGGCTTTTCAACAATTAAATGGAGATAAGAATCTCTTGAACTTTCCTGTCTGAATAGCTCCAAACCACAGTCTTCAGATTCAGCTCCCTGAATAGATAGGATTACAGTCATGTGTGAGCCACTGGTGCCTAGCCATAGTTACTTTTATGGCAAAACAAAGTTAAAATCTATTAATTTAGTAGCAATGGAAAATGCAACAGATTTTTTTTTCATTTTTCTTTTCCTGTGCTAGTGGTGGAGCCTGAAATTGGGGCCTCAGCGCTATACTTCATCTTTTCCACTAGCACTCTCTCACGTTGATCTTAGTAAGTAGCTAGGATTAAGACATGAGCCACTACCACCAGACTTCTAAGAGAGTTTTAATAACTGCAATTCTAAGGATTTTTTAAAAAATGTTTTATTGTTGGGGTAATGTATAGAGGGGTTACATTTACATTTGCCAGAGAGTAAGTGCTTTACATCTCACACATTGATACCCCTTCTCACGTTTTTGTCCCCACTTCCCTCCCCCACCCCTCCCAATCATTTTGTTTTCCCCCTTCCTTTTCCTATTTCAAATAAACACTTGAGTCACAGTTTTTTGGAAGGCAGATTCCTATGGAATTTCCTGCCTGGAATGGCTTTGAACCTCCATCCTCAGGTCTCAGCCTCATGAATATCTAGGATTTCAGGTGTGAGCCACCAGTGCCCAGCAGTTATGATTTGTAAAAGTGCTCCACATGTTTAAAGAGGCAGTACAATATTGCCTTATGCATAAAGGCACAACAATGCTATCCACTGCTGATGTCAGAACATTTTGACCTTTACAACAACAGGGAAAAGACACCCCTGTTTTTTGGTCATGGGGCTTGAACTCTGGGCCTGGGCGTTGTCCCCAACATCTTCAGTTCAAGGCTACTTCCCTTCCCTGGGTCTGGGCATTGTCCCTGAGCTCTTCAGCTCAAGGCTATCACCCTACTCTTTGAGCCACAGTGCCACTATAAGTTTTCTAGTTGTTAATTGGAGCTATGATTCTCTCTGACTTAAGTGCCCCAGCTGGCTTTGAACCATAATCCTCAGATCTCAGTCTCCTCAGTTGCTAGGATTATAGTGTGAGCCACATGCCCAACTGTTTTGTTGTTGTTGTTTTTAACCCACAGTACTGATTAAAAAGGTCTCTAAATTCTGCCTGCATGGAATCCCCATAATATTCAAAAAACTTGAATAAGAAAATGCTGATCTATCTTGTAAAGTTTGACTTTGTAAACCACTCATCTTCATGACATTTATTCCTATAAGCAAAGAAAACAAAGTCAAGTTCCCTAGCCTCAGGCTGTCTTTGGAAAGAGGGACATAGCTTGCTTATGGTGATAATTCTGCTTGGGCAGAATCATTTGGCCTTTCCCTGGACAATGGCTGGCTGTCTCCTTTCCATTCAAGCCACATAAAGCTCTTGTTGGACTGCTTCCTATGGCTGTCAGCACCAGCTGTTTCATTTTTTTTTTCTCTTTGCAGTGCTTCAAGTAGAAACCCATAGGGCCCAAATACTACAGATGCTTCCTTCCTCTAATAGCTGTGCCATGCCGAGTCAAAGGGCTGGAATTTCCAAAATGGGTTTTACATTTAATTGGCTTGCTTTTCAAATGAATCCTTTAAAATGGTGAATGCCTTTGCACTGGAAAAATATGACAATGTGGTCTACTGCTATGATAATTTTATAAAATATTTTTAATTTTGTTGAATAAGGAATATAACTCAAATAATAGAACTATATAACAGAATGAAGGATCTAATTTTGCAACATCTGATTCTAATGTATGTCCTATCTGGGAAGATCATTGTCCTACTTTATGATAATTGAGAAGTCATGATATGAAGGGTGTTTCTAATATATATGTGGGTTTTCTTTAAAAAATTGTTGTTTGTGTGTGTGGTTTTAGGGATTGAATCCATGACCTTACCTATGCTGATCAAGTGCTCTATCACTGGAGTACAATGTTAGCCCTTGCATTTTGAGACTGAGTCTGGCTATGAAGACCAGGCTGGCTTTGAACTAATGATTCTCCAGTTTCCACCTCCTGAGGGCTGTGATTATAGGCTTACCCTCACAGTGCACAGTGTATGATTTATAATTTTTAAAACTGGATAAAAAGAGAATTATTATACATAATTTAGTAACTCCAACTTGAGATGAAAGTTCCAAACACCTAGGTTTAAATCTTGTTCATCTTGGGCTAGGAGTTTGGCCTAGTGGTAGAGTGCTTGCCTAGAAAGCACAAAGACCCAGGTTTGATTCCTCGGTACCACATACATAGAAAAAAGCTGGAAGTGGTGCTGAGGCTCAAGTGGTAGAACTCTAGACTTGAGAAAGTCCAAGGAGGGTGCTCAGGCCCTGAGCTCAAGCCCAGAATTGGCACACACAAAAAAAATCTTGTTCATTTCCTTTCAATTAGGATGACCTCAGATATTTTACTTTTCATCACTGTGTCTCAGTTCCTTTCTCTATAAAATTAATTTTAGAGACCCAACTATGTTATTGTATATATCAAAAGACTCTCTTGATAGAAAACTCAATTTATTATACCAACCTATAGTAAATAGGGATCCTACAAAGTATCATAACAGATCATTTGTTTTCTGTATGTGTTTAGACAAGCAGGATTCTAAAAATCTAAGAATGTAGTATCATATTTTAAAATTGTCTCCATTGCCAGTGCAAGCTTTGGCTTTTAAGCTGCTATTCACATAATATTTATTTCTGATTAGTCTGTAATAATAATGATTTTCTCTTGATTACAAAAAGCATTTCACTTGAGTGTAAGGGGGAATATCTAGTGTTGCTCTATGCTAAAAGTTTATTGTGTCATGAGGATTAGCAATTAACTCTATAGAAAGCAATGTTTAAAATTATGACAATGGGGGCCAGGAGTTTGGCCTACTGGTAGAGTGCTTGCCTAGCATGCATGAAGACCTGGGTTCAATTCCTCAATACCTCATGTATAGAAAAAAAGGTGGAAGTGATGCTGAGGCTCAAGTGGTAGAGCTCTAGCCTTGAGAAAGTCAAAGGACAGTGCTCAGGCCCTGAGCTCAAGCCCAGGAATGGCAAAAAAATAAAAATAAAATAAAATTATGACAATGTATCATTCCTAAAATAGGAACAATATGTATACATTTGGTAAACTAAAAGTGAATAAAAGCATTTCATGGCTTTAAAGATGTGGTGAATGTTCAGGCAATTGATTAACCTATTTTCCTTCCAAACTATTAAATAACATTGAGTATGGTCAAGCATGTCTATAATCCTCGCACTGGAGTGTTAAAGTAGATGGATAATGATTAGGTTAGCCTGAGTAACATAGTGAGACCTTCTCTCAAACAATGCAACTGATTCCACAACATCAGAAACCAAACTCTTAGCTAAATAAATTTATGAATATTAAAATATGTATTTTACAAAACATGGTAAAGCAGGACCCAGGATCATTATTTTGCTTATCTCCTTAGCCTTATACAGAGATAATTACTGCTGTCAACATCAATACATATTTTGCAATATTTAATTTCCTGCTACTACAGTTAAGAATTCCCCCCTCCCACCCCCACAGAAGAATTCACTTATGTCCAGCAATACTTTTTTAGGGTTGAGTCTCATTTCTTACCTAGGTGTATGCCTGAGCTGTGAACTGTCCAGTGAACACTTCCTTTATTGCTGGAATCACAGATACACACCACTTTATCTAACTTCCCTTCTGTAGAGACAGTCTTGTAGACATTTTCTGCCTGGGCTGATCTGACATTGTTATCCTCCCAGTCTTATTCTCTCATACACATTGGGATGAACTTCACCACTGCAGCTGATCTCAACCATGATCCTGCCATCTTAGACTCTCAATCAGTGAGGATTACAGGTGTGAGCCACCAGTATCCAGCCAAGGAGTCATTATCAATGAATCCTTTTATGCCACTCTCCTCTCAACTGAATTTGTCATCTAATTGTGTTTTATTTTTTCCCCAAGTGTCTTTGGAAAGCTGTCTACTTCCTTCTGTGTTCTTCATCATGAAGTTTTATGTTGATGAGAAAGGCAAGATAATGAGCAGTCCTTTCTGATACCCTCTCATCATTATATTTCCAATCAGTCAACAAATACATAGTCAATGAATGAATGAATTACAAATTGCACTGGATTGTGAAGTCTTTGTAATAATTTGACAGTCATAAAAGGAGAATAATCATTATAGCAAGAGACAGAAAAGAAAGAGTAAGAGAAGAGAAAAGGCTGTATATATACAGACCAAAGATAACTGGAGAGAAGTAAACAGGAAATAACTTTCTATAAAGGCAATGGGTCAGATTATATAGAACATTAGAGTTTGTTCTGGTATGAAAGTGGAGAATTTTTAACCCATGAAGGCTTTTTTCCCCATTTTTTTTTTGCTCTTTTTGTTTTCTTTCTGTTCTGTTTGTTTATCTATATGTCATTGGTAATTGAAAGAGGAGACAGAGAAATGGAGGGACAAAAGGTGAACAAATGCAGATATGATACTCACTGGACACTGTGTTGAAACTGAACTGTACAACTTCTATGTAGGGATGGAAGGGAAAAACTAGGTGACAGTGAGGGAATGGGTGATATGGTCCAAAAGAAATGTACTCATTACCTGACTTAGGTAACTATAAGTCTGTACATCACCTCTATAATAACAATGATATTATTAAGTGGAGTTTTTTTAAAATAGGATATGGGTAAATTGAAAGTAGAAATTAAACATGGGATAGTTGAGCAAAAAGGACAGGATCAATTCAGACGAGGTATGATGAAGATATAGACTTGGGTGGTGACAGCAGAAACTGCAAAAGAAAGACTGAGAAAAATATAAAATTGGGCTATGGTGCAATGTGGATATAATTTCATTCTTCATGTATTTACAATGGATCTCAGTAGATAATTTATTTTAAAAATTCCAGGTCCAACTAATTAATAGTTATTGATAAATGTCTGTATATTCTGGCAGTGAGAGGTACAACCATGGATGTTTTTGGATCAGATAAGTCTTTGTTATGAGGGCTTTTATGGGCAGTGTCCATGCCTTTCTATTGGGTACCAATAGCACTGCCTATCCTGTTACACAAACAAATATGTCTGTAGGTACTGCAAAGGCCCCTGGAGGAAAGAATAGCAAAAAGCCCATCATTCCTCTGTTTCAATTAGATAGTTCCATAAAGTAGAGATTATCACCATTATCAATATTTACTTTTGCATTACAAGAACTTTTTCACTCTACTTCAGAAAGTGACACACTTTTTTAAAGGAAAACACTTTTTACATTAAGTGGAAATATATCTTTAGACCAAAAGGAGTAAATCTAGAAGTTACTTACATTAAGTTCTAAAACAATTCCGAGGCAGTCAATCAGCAAGGACACCAACGTGGCGACTATAATAATCACCACTGTTATAAAGATGTGACATGCTGAGGAAAGTGTTCCACCAAAAAACACAGTGGTGAGTACCTGCCAAAAAAACAGATCTGGTTGAGAAGTGCTCTTGAGATAGGTGGAGTATTTCATAAGAGCCCTTAGGAATATGCAATCAAATCTCAAGTCACTATGAGTGCTGTAGCTTTCCAAAGTATTCATACATAAAGTCATACAGCAATGCAAATATTTCTAGTTGTGCTTTAGTCAGTATATTTATTAAAGACCCAGACCAGGAGATTGGCATGGCAATGTTTGAAAACATTTATATCTTCCAGGTATAAGAAAACCACTGAGGCCTGGAGGATGGCCTAGTGATGGAGTGCTTGCCTAGCTTGCACAAAGCTTTGGGTTCAATTCCTCAGAATCTCATACACAACAGCCAGAAGTGATGCTGTGGTTCAAGTGGTAGAGCGCTAGCCTTGAAAAAGCTCAAGGACAGTACCCAGGCCTACAGTTCAAACCTCAGGACAAGAAGAAGGAGGAGGAGAAGGAGGAGGAGGAGAGGGGGAAAAAGGAGGAGGAGAAGAATGGGGAGGGGGAAGAGGAGGAGGAGGAGGAGAAGGAGAAGCCCATTGAAATGGCCTTATCCTTTTTCTTGGCCCAGCATTGTTTCTACTAAAAGAAAGTACAGATATTAATTATCTAGGTAAGTTGAAGAGCCTCTAGGAAGGTGGTTAGAACATTTCTATACCAAAAGTGTAATATTTTTCACTTATCGGAATTTCATTCTAAATATTAAATCCTATTTGTTGAAACCTAACTCTAGTTTATTGTGCCTTCCCTGAACAAAACTAGAGAAAACTTTGTTTTTCTAATTTTCTTTTTCTTATTAGCAACTTCTTTTCTATTGCTCACTTACATTCAGATCAGGAAATCAATCAATAATCATCTATTTAATTCATGCCACACTGTGATATAATTTGCCAGAAGAAAGTGACTAGGAGATGATTGCTAGTCATTAGATAATTAGAATTAACATCCTAATTGGAGATAATATAGCCAATAGAATGAAACAAATGAAAATCAATTTCTGGCTGGACTGAAAATTTAGAATTGCAAGGAGCTTCCATTATTTATAATTCTCTTCCTTGGTATATTTTTCTGTAGAACATTCCTAGGATGTGACTGAGCTACCGTAGCCTAAGGTGAGGATTAAAACAAGGAAGACTTTTAGGGAAGAATTCAAGTCTAAGATAACAGTGAGCAAAAGAAGTAGAATAGGAATGGTACCACCGAAGGGCAGGAGGTGGTGAGCTTCTGCATGTTGAGAGCAAGGACTGAAAATGCAGCAAAGGGTCAAATGCTGCACTATAAAGGGATCAGCTTGGCCGAGAGGTAGAGTGCTTGCCTATCATTCATGAAGACCCGGGTTTAATTCCTCGGTACCACTTACATAGAAAAAAAGCCGGAAGTGGTGCTGAGGCTCAAGTGATAGAGCTCTAGCCTTGAGAAAATCCAAGGACAGTGCTCAGGCCCTGAGCTCAAGCCCAGGACTGGCAAAAAAAAAAAAAAAAAAAAGGGATCAGCTTTCAAAGGCATTACCCAGATATGCAACATTCCTCATAGATCTGATGCTACAATGGCTCTGCTAAGGATTTAATGGTAACACCAATAACTTTACCTGATTTTAATTTACCTTCTCAAATAGAATCTTATTTAAAAACCATAGTTAGAGATATATCTATGTTTTTGTAAGATAAAAAGAATCGTTTCATTATGCAGGATACTGGGAACAATTTTTACGGGTACATAGCAGCAGCTAGATATGGCTTTGATTATGCTAATTGTCTTCTTTTTCCCTCTCACATTCTATTTCCATCTCCTCTATGTATGAGTAGAAAGAAGAGCAAAATGAATTGGCAAGGTATGTACATAATTTCTCTGAATAGTATTTGCTACTATGGCAAATATCTTGCTTTGATTCTATTTTCCTATCATCCCAGCTCGAAAGGAAATTCAAGTCTCACTGCTAAAGACAGAAGTTAGGCACGTGAAGTGACTCAGATTGTCCTCACACCACTTACCAGCAACCCTATGAGAATGTACCATCCGTTCTCGTTGACTTAGAGATCAGATCTTAACTGAAAGTGCTAGGCAGATGCTGAATGAAAACCATTTCCTGAGTCAAACAATGGTACCAAACTTTGCAACTCTCTTATATTTTACAAGTTTGTATAAAGAAATCCTTATTTGATTCCCCTCTCAACAAGGTAGCAAGTTAGCTTGAGTTACAAATGTATAATGCATTAGTGATAATTGAAGGGACACAAGCAATGTAGAATGTGTCCTTCTTCCTTATTCCCTAGTTCTTCATTCTAGAACTGGCTTATAGAAAGTATTGAGCTGCCTTGACATGCCTGAGGATTACGTAGTGAGTTCCAGTCTCTGTTGAAATTTTACTTTATACTTTAGGCTCATTCACATGATTTACTAGGTTAGCAGTCTATGGGAAGAGATCCTAAGACTAAGTCCTTTAGGGTGACTCCCAAAGGAATTACCACTGACACAGGATCACTTGGTACTGTTGACTAGAACAGTAGGTATTCAGATAACACTTAAAAGATACCAAACAAAGCCATATTATCCAATTTTACACCAAATTCATTCCCTTTCTGATAATCCTTCTCCATAAATCAAGATAAACTATATAACATCATTTAGAGCCAACATCAGGAGCAATATATATATATATATATATATATATATATATATGTATATGATACATGATATACATAAGATACATATATCTTACATAAGATATATATGTACTATATCATGTTTATATCACTACATTATTTCTGAATGTTAAATAAAAATGTGCATAAAATTATTATTAAAGGGACTGGGAGTGTGGCCTAGTAGTAGAGTGCTTGCCTAGCATGCATAAAGCCCTGGGTTCAACTCCTCAGTATGACATACATAGAAAAATCCAGAAGTGGCACTGGGGCTCAAGTGGTAGAGTGCTAGCCTTGACCAAAAGAAGCTCAAGGGCAATGCCAAGGCCCTGAGTTCAAGTCTCACGACTGACTAAATAAATAAGTAACTTGTTATTAAACATTAAAATAACTATTTTAAATTAAATTATGAAACTATTTAACTATCTTAATTTGCATTTTCACTCTTCAAGGAATATAAAACTTATACATTTTGTTTACTGAAAATTTCAAAACCAATTAGAATCTAGCCCATGGTGTTTTTAATGCATTTTCACGTACACAGCATCTAAAGAAGGAGATAATTTTGAGGCACTTAAAAAAAAAAACTTTGGTACTTAATTTCTTCAAAAAAAAAAGACATACTAAAAAAGACAAAACAACTTCAGCTTGACCAAACTCAACCCTAGCCTTCATTTTTGATGTAGTTATAGAAATGTTTGTGCTTATGGCACAATAAACCAAAGCACCGGGTCTACTTTTCAGTTCAAACTTTTGAGAAACTTACCTTGCTAACATTGGAATATAAACTAATCCTTAAATTTTAATGGTTTGTAGCAGACACCAAAGATTTTACAAATCCTATCACTTGCCATGTGACTGGGGATTATTAGAAGAAGGCTGTTGCTAAGTCTTTTCAAATTAAATGTAGTAGAGCAAGACATGTCACAAGGGAGCTGTGCTTACCTCTCTGGTCACGAAGCATTCAAGAGGGTAGGTCAAAATGACTGTGACACCATAACAAAACCTCCCAAAGGTCACCAGGTCATCAGTTCTGCAGTAGTTCTCAAATAAGTCTCCTAGAGAACAATATAAAATATATTTACATATTACATATGGGATAACTGAAATAACTAATATATAAGATATTTTTTATAATCAAAGTACAGCTCTATCAACTTCATTTAATTGGGATACATGATTACCAGTTGTAAATGTAAATTTGTACATTTAAACCTTTAGTGACATTGAAACCAGGAGACATTCCATTCGAAGATAATTTCAGCACTAACAGTTTTTTCCCCATCTCTTACTTTCCTTGTTTGTCTTAAATTTGTACCAACTTCTGATAAATGCTTTATTCGTTATCTGGACATCAGAACCAACTCCTTAAATTCTTATTGCATGGGCTTTGTAAATTTGCTTCTGTTCTTTGTTTCTGGTAAGTGACTATATTGTAAAAGAAAAAAAAAGTCTACAGAAGTAAACACAATTCCCTTTGAAATGCTATTTTTAGATCAAGGAGAATCCTGAAGGAAGAGTAGACCAGGCTATCAGGGGAGCTGCATTTCCTGTCCACCATCCTGCAAGAGCTACCGACCTCAGGACCACACTAAGTAATTCCAAACTCTCATTGTTCTTCATGTCACCTGATGTACCCAAATACAGTCTCAAAACTGAAAGAAAAGTAATTGTGAGTAGTTCCAAACTAAATGGATCATATATACTTTGAACCACTTCTTACTGAGAGTCTGTATGTTTTTAGATGTTTATGAAGAGATACAGGGACTAATGAGGTTACAGAGGTCAGAAACAACACTTAGAAATGCTGAGACATAGTGTTTGGGCCTGTTATTTCCTGGATTGAACATGCATAAATTTGAAAGCTGTATTCACCTTGTTTCAATTACACTGAATAGGAAATTAGATCAAAGTCACATCTTGTACTATTTTGTTTCAAAAGAAGAAAACAAAACAATACTTCTCTAAGATTTTTTTCATGAAAGAGCTAAGTATTCCATTGACTTACTATATCCTAAGACTTACTTTAAGTCACTATTTATCTCTTCCTCTGTCATCATTACTTTCTAATGGCCATTTCTGGCCAAAGAAGATTAAGTAGTGGCAGGAAACTGCTTCAAGATTGGTGGAAAAGATCTTAGCACTCTGAATTTAAAATTTTAAGTGGTCTTAAGTTCCCATTAACTAACTTCCACTAACACAACATCATTTCAAAAGTCACTGGAAACATCAAAAAGAATCCAGGTTTCCCACTGCTTCACAAGCTGCAATTTATCTACAGAAAAAAGGAGAGAAAATAAGGATGTAGTAGGTATACACAAGATCCATTTGCCCAGGAGAAATGACCTACACAATACCAGGCCTACTCCAGGGGACACAAACGTATTCTTTAGAGGTGAGGAAGAAAAACAAGGGCAATAGTTAGATCAAACACTCATAAGCTTGTTACATGAAATGTTTTTTCTCTCTTTTCTTTCTTTTGTTTAAAATACAGTCTCACTATATATCCAACTGGCCTTGACCTTTCAATCCTCCTGCCTCCGACTTCTCAGTGCTGCAGTTATAAGCCATAGACTGCCATACCACTATATCATATAGAGCTGCCAATAAAGACTTACTTGTGTCTGTGATTAAAAAAAACCATGAAGATTATAAACAAAAAGGCTTTTATTTTAAAGAAGCATTTAGAAAAGCCTAAGTCCTATGCAGGCTAACACACTTAGGCCATTCACCTTGGCAGTGTGAGGCAAGAGTGAGAAAAGGCAATGTTTTGAAACAGTTCTTGTCAAGAATCTCAAGATCAGTTTTGACTGCATTAGTGTTATGTTCATCACTATTTTACTTATGAGCTGGTACTGAACTCAGGGCTTAGGCGTTGTCCCTTAGGCTCTGTTGCTCAAGGCTATATCACTCCAGCACTTAAGCTCTACTTCCAGCTTTTTTGGTGCTTAATTGGTGATGAGAGTCTCACAGACTTTCCTGCCTAGGTTAGCTTTGAGCTGTGATTCTCAGGTACAAGCCTCCCGAGTAGCTAGGATTATAAGCACAATCCACTAGTACTGAGCTCATCATTGTTTTCAAGTCATCTTTCATTATTTCCTGAAAAATATTTGCCTATATTCACAATAACTTGAAACTTCTTGTTCACTCACGATCAGTCATTTTTTCCAGTGTACTTCAGTGTCATGGAAAAAACTCAACTTTTAAGAAGATTTGGAAGTAAGAGACAGAATTTAGTGAGTTTTGGTTAACCAGCATGATTGGGAAGGCAAAAAGAGAATGGAAACAAAATTTAACATGGGTATCACAAGATTCATTTTCTGGTTGTTACAAGCCAGCATGGACAAGTTGTATTTTTGTGTCTCCAGTAGGAGGTAAAACTAGTTATTCCACTTAACTTACTTTCCAAAGGTTGTTGGAAGGTCAAGTGAGACAGTAGACTTGTAAAAGCTGTTGAATATCTGAATCTTTGCATTTAGGCAACTGTCAGATTACTAGAACAATATGCTACATGACTGAACAAAATAATCAGAGGATGGAAAAGAAAGGACCACTCAGTTATGGAGCTTGGAGGATAGAAGGAAAGAGAAATAACATTTGAGGCAGGGAGGAGAGGACTATTTTTAATGGAAAACTTTTGTTGTTTTTATGCTTAAGGCAAAAATGGCACAGTTACATAGAATCTCTAGTAAAGGGTAGAAATGAAAAGGCTTGGGCAGGAATTACTCAGAAATTTTCATCAGAAAAGCAATTTGCCTGAGCTAATTATTTGTGTGGGGTGATGGATCAGAGAGGCCAGAGAAAGAAAAGGAAGAAAGAAAAATATTCACAGAGAAAAAAGAATGACATAGTAATGTTGTTTCTTCTAAAGAAAGAAAATTTGAGCCAAGAAAAGATGCTCAATTGATATTAACTCAGAAAACACAGTAGAAGTAGAATCAGGAAAAGGTTTAGCTTGGTACTGTTGGGAGGCCACTGGTACCTTAAAGAATATGTACAGGGAAATGGAGGGAGGAGAAGCACAATTCTTGCTTGCAAGGGAAAGCCAGGGTAGGAAAGTATGCATTATAGTTTTGGAAGAGAAAAATTCAAAAGCAGGTCACAAAGAGATAGAAAAAAGAAAGGAGAATGTACAGAAGAATAATATTTTTTGAAGCTGAGCTTCCTATAAACGTGAACAGGATGCTGGGTATCCTAATACCAATCCACATGAGCACCAAAACAGGATGTGACTGAATCTCTTACTTTACCTTGAGTGAAGCCAGTAAAAGTCAAGTATCCACATGTGGCAAAGAGGATACAAATAAATACAGAGATGCAGATGGATGCATGGATGATGCGGGACCACTTGGGTACTGTAGGTTCTTCCAAAGAGCCATAAACTAAGAAGCAGTTATGGTGGCAAATAAATGCTGCAATACAAAAAATATATTTCAAAAGATTCTTGCTATTTAAGAACTCAACCAATTGAAGTTCAGTTGTATGAATTTACTAACTTGTGGAAATAAAGTTTTCTAATAGGTCTATGAAAGAGAAACTTCATTGAAACCAGGTTTCTCTGCTATCTTTGTTACTTTTGATGTAAGTCAGACCAATGCAAATTTTTCTCCCATTTTCCTCTACAAAGAACCCTTCCCGTCCTAAGGAGACTATCTAAACAACAGCCTAATTATCAATGTATAACTTCTTTTTCTTTCTGGGCCAGTTCTTAATACTTTGTGAACAAAATTTTTGTTGTTGTTGCTGTTGTTTTTTTTGCCAGTCCTGGGCTTGAGCTCAGGGCCTAAGCACTGTCCTTGAACTTTCTCAAGGCTAGAGCTCTACCACTTGAGCCTCAGCACCATTTCCAGCTTTTTTTTCTATGTATGTGGTACTGAGGAATCGAACCCGGGTCTTTGTGCACGCTACCACTAGGCCAAACTCCTGGCCCTATGTGAACAAGTTTTTAAAGAAGTCTATATAACACTTATTTGACTTCTGTATTAAGAAACAAGATTATCCAGGCACCATTGTTATATGAATGTAATCCTAGCTACTCAAGAGGCTGAGATCTGAGGATTTGGTCTCAAAGATAGCATAGGCAGGAAAATGCAAAAGACTCTTATTTCCAATTAACCAGAAAAAAATAAGCCAGAAGTACAACCATGACTCAAATGGTAGAACACTGGCCTTGAGCAGAAAAGCTCAGAGATAACATCCAGGCCCTTAGTTCAAGTCTTAGTACTGTCACTCCTCCCAATCCCTACCCAAGTAAGCAAGAATGAACAAAAGAAAAATACAAGTAACTATAATGAGTTTCTCTGTGAGAAACAATTTTCCCCAAACTGAAGCAAATTTGAGGGATGTGTGAGTAGAATTTTGTGTGTGTTGGTCCAAACTAGACTATATCCTGCTAATAGGAAGTCTAGGCCTTAGGATGTCTACTGTGTAGACATAAAAATGAAACAATACTTGCCCTTGGAACAAAGGAGCCCACCCTGGGAAAGGGCCTTTCAAGTCATGTACTCACCAAAAGACATCACCCCAACAGCCTGAATAGCATTAGGCTTTGCAAATACCCAGGCATCTTCTGTTTTGGGTCTAGAAGAGAGCCAGTGAGTTTGAGAAATAAATGAACATAATTGGTATATTGGAGAATAAGAAAGGATGTCACACATAAACCCTGCATATCTTTAGGCCAGAAATGAATAAGGGGTTGCCATTAATATTAATCAAATATGAATTTCCCGGGAATGCCAATGTTATCTCAATCCCAGACCTGTATGACATATATCAAATATTAGGACAGATTCTAATCTCATAGCTTATGTAATTTTGTGAGTGTATTTACTTGCTTAATCATTTGTACAACAAACATTGAATAGGATTTAATCACTTCCAATACTTATTAAGGGAGATGTACAATTAGTCTTGTCCAATAACTGCCCTTTAGCCCTTGTTCATATTTCAGGCTCAGTCTACCCAGAGGATATTGCACTGTAGTTATTAATAGAGATAGGTATTCACTAGATCTAATTCACAACAGCATTTTGGTTTAATAATTATTGTCTAAGACATGAGAAAATTCAGTGTTTCAATGATGACTCTGCATAATAGAACTTCTCTACTATCCTCAGATAAATAATGAACTTGAGAGGTTTGTTTTCTTGATCTGTTCAGGTAATATTTTTTTCTATGTTGAAATAATCTGATGACAAATTTCTGAAAAGGAGCTTGGGAAATATACAAGTTGTTTGTGCATTTATTCATTTTGTTCATTCATTCATTCCTTTTTTTGGCAGGGTTTGACTATGCAATTTAGGCTGTCCTTGAACTTATAATCTTCCTATCTCAGCTTCCCAAGTGTTGGGTTTAAAGGTATGAGCTAGCCTGGTCTGGACTGACATGGATTTTCATGGCTTGAAGCAGCATAAATTCTACTGGAATTAGAATATTCAGTAATATCTGTTCAGCACTTTCCTTTTCAGCATTCTTCCAGTAATGATGAACAATACAGGCTCCAAGATGAAATAGAAAGCATGTACTATGCTAGTGTTGCCCATTTTTTAGCTGTAAGACCTTAAGCAAGTTATTAGATCCTTCTGTGCTTCAGTTTCTACATCTGCAAAATGAGAATAGCTGTAGTACTTAGGTCACTGAGTTATTTTTCAGGTTAAATGTACATGTGTGGAAGTCTTCCAGAAGAAGGGCTACGACATTCAATATAAAGTTACTACTTTTTTACCAAGATTATTTTCTAATATTTTCATATTATTTGCTGTGAATTACCAAAATGTGGCAAGGTTCTAAAAGTAAGCACAAGCAGAAAGAAAATCTGGAGTGAGACCCAAAGGAATGCAGGGAGAAAGAAGATAAAGACTGTGGTGTGTGATGGGGTAAGGGGAGGGAGGAAGACAGGGGTTAAGAAAGTGGGCTTACTAAGAAGTATAAATAAACATGGGAATTTCTTTTTTGCCCTGGGGCTTGACAGGGCCAGGGCTCTGTCCCTGAGCTTTTGTGCTCAAGACTGCGGCTCTACCACTTTCGACTTTCATCATAACTCCACTTCCTGTTTTTCTTGGAGATAAGAATCTTCTTGCTGGGACTGATTCCAACTACAGCCCTCAGATCTCAGCCTCCTGAGCAGCTAAGATTATAAGTCTGAGCCAACAGTGCCCAGCTTCACAAGAGGAATCTTAAAATTAAAACCCAACTCTCCTAAGTTTATTATTCATTCTCTAAGAAAAGAAAATGCACACACACACAACATTCATTTTGTTTTGTTTGTTGGATCTGTGCATTATATTATTTGTCTTTGCATGCATGGAATGGCCATTTCTAATTAGAAAGGAATTGTCTAGAAACTGGAGCCTACCTTCCTGCGAAAGGCAGGAGACTGATAGAACCTGCTCCAATTCCAGCCTTTGAGTGGAAGCTGCTGCCACCTGCTGCCTTCACTGGCTCACTGCAATCAATGTTAAAGAGCAGCAATCTATACCTGCTGAAATTCAACCTTGAGGTGGAAAACACATTTTATCATCTTCACAATAAGGCTGAGAACAAGCAGCACTAACTCAAAAAGGATTATCTATCTCTCTAATATGTTTCATATAGTACATTTCCTAAATGAAAGTTATTTTTCAAATCTAGAAGAGGAAGAGATATTGAATATAATTTTCTAATCATTTATAACTTAGGCTGAGATGGGGATTCCAGAAATAGTTCCAAAGAGACAGCTAGAGCTAGAAACAAAGAGATAGACAGAGGAAGATGAGAGATAAAGATAGATATAAATGGTTTCACTGTATTCAATGAGATTGCAAACAGCTTTTATATCTAATCTGGGTAAAGGAGTCATAGATTTGAAATATAATATAGTGAATAGACAAATGCAATAATCAAACCAAGCAATTTATAGGGCAAGGAATATCACTATAAAAACGTTCCACTAAATGGAAGAATCCCCCATCTATTGCAGTTTATCACATTAATGGATTAGTGGGGGGACAAAAGCAGTTTTGAAAGTGTATAAAAAAATCCCATAATTCAGTATTTAACTTGACAAACATGCTATTCAATATGTCAATAAAATAGAACTTCCTTACCGTAAAAAGGAATATTTATTCTAAAAAGCCTATAACAGGTAACATATCCAAAAGTGACAAGATAGAAATTTTGCAAGAGAAACAAGAAAGTTTATAAGGATATTCAATATCATATCATTGTTTTCACAAAACATTGTTGAAGTTCCAACCTAGTTTCATAAAATCAATGAGATATGTAATCATTAGAAAAGAATAGATCATCTGTGCAGATGTAATTACATACATGAAAGTTTAGGGGAATGTAGCAAAAAGCCATTTGAATAAATAGAGTGTTCAACAAAATACTGGGTTCAAATTAAATACAATAAGGACAATATATAGAACTGACATTGAAAATGACAGGTAACAGCTAGGCACCAGTGGCTTATGATTCTAATACTAGCTACTCAGGAGACAAATTTGAGGATCAATGTTCAAAACTAGACCACGCAGAGGAAAATCTGTGAGTATCTTATCTTCAACTAAACAAGAAAGCTGTAAGTGGAGCTGTAGCTCAAGTGGTAGAGTTCTAGCCTTGAGCAGAAGCATCTTGGGAACAGTGCTCAGGCCCTGATTTCAAATACCAGGACCAATTACATGCATGCACACACACACACACACACAATTCAGAAAAGTAAAACCTACGGCAAACAATATCAATGGATGGTAAATATAAAACATTAATAAAGTAAGAGATATACAAAATTAAAAATACAAGCATAAACTAAAAACTGGAAGGAGTAATTGGTAGTATAATCAATCATCATTTTTACCCAATGTATATTGAAAACTTTTGCAAATACATAAGAAAAATGATAATTCAATGAGCAAAGGATCTGAGTCAATTGATAGAAAGAACATAAGAACAGCTAAGAAATGTACAACAGGCAAACTGAGCATGGTGGAACTTTTCTGCAATATCACCTTCTTGGGAAGTGGAGACAAGAAGATTGTAAAATTGAGAAGCCTAAGGAAAGTTAATAATACACTATCTCAAAACAAAATACAAATGAAATGGCTGGGGGCATGGCTCATGTGGTAGAGCACTTGACTAAGCATGTCAGAGGCCCTTAGTGCTGAAATACATACATACATACGTACGTACGTACGTACATACATACATACATACATACATAATGTAACAAGTCACTCACCTTATTTAATCATTAGAAAATTCAAATGAACTCTATTGAAAGAGTATTTAACACCGAACTCAACCACACTAATATTGAAAAGTTAGTGAGAAAGGACATCTTGAAACCATTACCAAGGAAACTGAATGATAAAACAACTGTGAAGAAGACTTTGACATTTTCTAGCAAACAAAGATGTTAGAGCTTGTAAGACTGTTAGGCTGAGTACGTGTAGACGTACGAGACTGAGGCGCTACCTACTGCGCTAACGAGGCACCTGACTGTAGAAGTATGTGAGGCAAAAGTATAAGGATGTTCCACTACTGAGATGTTCAGACTGCTAACCCTGGGATATGGCCACAGTGTTCACGAAAGGACTGATTTATAACCACTAAGTAAAATGTGGGGTCATCATGACCTTGTTTGATATACAGAAATTGTTAAATGCTAACTCTGATGAATTAGAAATGTATAGAATCAGATATTGATAGAAACATCCAGCTATAAAAGGGAACATAAACCCTTGCCACAGTAACCTGCAGTATATATTTTGCAGAAATACTCATTAGAACTATATTTTGCTGTCAATATTTAAATGCACAGTAAAAGTGTAAATGTAGGAACATGGCGGACTAAAGTTTTCAACTGAACAGAACCAATGATTCAATCTTGGAAGGCTATGAAAATGTGATATATTCACCTTTAATTTTTCACATCTTCAAGTTACACATAGGTCTCAAGGTTTCCTGTCTACCACAAGCTATAAATGATAAGCAGGTCTGACCACTTCCTTAAGCTCTGCATCAACTGTTGGCTCTACCACGTTCTCATTCCAGGCTCATTATATTTGAGTCTGTTCCACAGATGACACAAAAAGCTGCTTAGCTAATCATTATTCTTAGAAATCAGACTAAACATAAGCACTTTCACTTTTTAAAGGCAAAATACAAAAGTTGATTTAACATTTTCATAAAATTTAATGTGAGGGTGTTTTTTTTTGCTTTTGCCAAAATGCAATGTTAGACTGTAACATATGAATCTTGTAAAAATTTCAGCACCATAAATATTACATGCTTTTTTGCCATCCTTCTAATTCTTGTTGTCTTTTGTCTAATTTTGTTTTATTTTTATTTCTACTGTCATCACTTTCCCTAACAAGACTCTAAATGTTATTATCTGAGCTTCTTATTGCCAGTTTGGAGTGATTAGGTGTGGGTGGGAAAAATAGCATGCTTTTTCTTCCTCCTTTTCTTCTTCCTTCCCTCCTCCTGTTCTTCTTCCTTGTCCCCTTCCTTCTTCTCCTCCTTCTCTCTTCATAAACTCAGGACCTAGAAGTGACACTAATTGGCTGAACAAACTTCCATTTTACTCTTTTAATTGTGAATTCTGGACCATGTACCAATCCTGGTATCTAACATGGAGAGATTGCTATTATCCCAACACTTGAGATTGACGACATATCACTAGACCACTGAATTTGACAATAAGGTTTACTGCTGTCACCAGCCAAAAATTACTTAATTTTCAACTCTACTTCATTTCTCAGGCCTTTCTCTTTAATCGTTGCAACTGACTTTTGCCTGACATTTTCTGTAGACAGCCTCCTTCCAGTATTTTCCAGTCCCATCTGTCCCGGTGTTTCCTGCTATGGAGGGCCAGTTAAAATATACACTTAATCTAGCCTCTTGTGTGTAAGAACTAGCAAAAGTCATCAACCAAGAAACAGAACCAATAAAGCCCCTTCTCATTTTCTAGGCCCATTCCCCATACCATTCTAGATAAACTTTAGCTCAAAATCATCAGAACTTAAATACAAGGTCACTGTAGTTGGTGGTGATGGGGAAAGTGGGTGCTGTGGTTCAAATGAAGTTTGTGTTGGAAATGATTCCTCATATAGCTGTTTCATCATGTGCATCCTTTGAGAGGTGAGGAGGCCAAGCGTAAACTTAACAGATGGGATGAGCAACTTTATAAAGGACTGGAAGGTGTAACTTCAGCCATTATTTTTCTTTCCATTCCTTCAACCATGTGAAGACACACAGGTTTTGTTCCCACTACAGGGAGCAGAGCTCAAGACATAATGGTAGAAGGAGAAAGAGAGAGAGTACTACTCAGACACTGGATGCTGCCACATTCATCTTGTTTCCTAATCCTATCCTTAACTTCCACTAGTTCTTTATATGTAACATTAAATTAGTGAATATCAGAGCTAGAATGTACTAGGGTGAGGAAACAAATGTGAACTGATATAATTGGGGAAGATATATTTTGTATGTGTTAAATATACATTAAAATATAGGCATTGTATTGGAATTAGGTTTAATGATGTTTTTGTTCTTTGTTTATTGTGGTGCCAGCACTGGGGCATGAATTAGAAACCTCACTCACTCACTTGACTTTTATGCTCATAAGTGGCACTTATGCCACACCTCCACTTCCAGCTTTTTTCTTTCTTCCTTTATCTTTCTTCCTTCCTTCTTTCCTTCCCTCCTCTCTCTCTCTCTCTCTCTCTCTCTCTCTCTCTCTCTCTCTCTCTCTCTCTCTCTCTCTCTCTCTCTCTCTCTCTTTCTCTGTTTTTGTTGTTGTTGTTAATTGGAGCTAAGAGTCTGATGAACTTTCCTGTCTAGGTTTGGCTTTGAACTGTGATTCTCGGAACTCAGTCTCCTAAGTAGCTAGGATACTTGATACTTACTTTGAAATTATTTAAAGCATCATGTTGCTGATTAAAATGCTTTAAAAAAAGTTGTCTTAAAAAGTTTGTTAACAGAAAGGTTTTAATAATTTATTGTATATTATTATGTTATTGTTTCCATTTTGATTGTGAAATGTTGAATATTAATGAAGCCCTGAATAAGGGATTTTGTAGCAATAATGCCTCTCATTCTAGGTACAAAACAGTGGCAGAACTGCATTATTGCACTTTTATCCTTGCACACTTTCCTGGAAAGCAATTAAATTGCCTTGCCACCTCAGTTTTTAGAAAGCAAAAGGTTAGAAAACACAATAAAACTGAACATAATTTCCAAAAAGAATTGAAAGTCATTGGACTGTGAGATATTTGAAATCATATCAAAAAAGCAGAATTTATGGGACTATGAGTTATGGAAAAGGAAATTGAATTGTGTTTTATTTTTAAAACACAACCACTAAAAATGTGTTTCCATAGCAACAAGGTCAATACCAGTAGCCATTACAGACCTTCCCTCTTTTTTCTGATAGTGGGTTTAAAAATCCTTCTCAGACACCACTTTAAAAGCCATATGGGGGGGAGTGTGATAGGTTTTTTGATCATGCATTTGAACCAAAAATGAATAAAGTCACACATGGTGTATTGAATTTCTCATGTTTTATGGATTACAAGCATTTGTAACTATTGTATTTTCAGAAAGAAGCCTGCTTGACTAGCTGCTATGCCAACCTCTGAATATGGGATTTAATTAGCTCAATTGTAAATAGGGACAGACAGAAGTTGTTTGCAGTAGTGTTCAAACAGACATAAAAGGTGGCACACTATTTGAAACATAGTCCTATAACATCTAAATATTGAAAGAATTTAGTAAATATTCTTTTGTTCAAAAGAAAACCCTTCAAATGCTCAGATAAAATATACTCCGGGAGAGGAGTAAAGAAACCATAGCCATTCAACTCCACCTGGAAGTGAATTCTCCTCCTTTTTTCCTGAGTCAAGCTGTATCATCATTATTATCTCTTTAACTAAATGAATCCCTTAAGAGCAGAGATACTTTTACTTCCCTTTGTATTTATGGTAGCATTTCACATGATATTTTGAAAAAGAAATATTGGGAAAAAGTATATCTTCTTGGTGAGCTACAAAACATGGAGTAAGCACATACAGTTAGAAAAGAAGTAATAAAATAGAACAACTATTCATTGACGGGGAAATAAGTAATCTTGCAAGCTGCATTGTCAATCATAGCTATTTGCCAGATTTGTTTTTCTTTTTTTCTCAGATCTCATTCAATGTTCCTTTCATGGATTAAATTCATTTCACTTTCCCTTATTTAGTGTAGAAAACATATTTAAGTGGTTGTAGAAATTTCTTAATGTATTATTCACTTCTTCCACAAATGTTTATCATGAATTGTGCAACACCAACTCTGTTGGTTAGCTTATAAGCAAAGCATCAACATTGTAGTTTGTATAAACAAACAGGCACTTACAATTTTCAATGATGAATAATAACATTTAAAAAATTGGGGAACCAACACTAAGTTGGCAACAGTTTACTTGATTAGATAGAACATTAAAAACAAATATCATTGCCAACTCTGATAATTAGTTAAATGAAAAAGCACTTAAAGAAAAAAAATTAAGGGGCTGTATTTTTGGCCTTGTGGTAGAGTGCTTGCCTAGCATGCATGAAGACCCGGGTTCAAGTCCTAGGTATTACATACGTAGATAAAAGCTGAAAGTGATGCTGTGGCTCAAGTGATAGAGCTCTAGCCTTGAGAAAGCCCAAGGACAGTGCTCAGGCCCTGAGTTCAAGGCCCAGGACTGGTAAAAATAACAACAACAAAAAAGAAAAAGGGGGGAAAACCAAGACGGGAGGGGGGTGTGGGGGGGGGAGGGAAATGGGTACCAAGACATGTGAAAGGGTATCAATGTATGTGAATTAATGCACCTTCTATCTGGCAAATATCATGTTACCCTTTTACTAATTACAATAAAAAACAAAAAAGGAATAATAAAAAAAGAAAAAAATTAAATAATACAATCAGAAAAGAATAAAAGCAGCTTCATAGTAACTATAATAATTTCAATTAGAGAACTGAAGAAAAGCACACATTTCTGGAGATTATTTTTGTCATAATGTCACTATATAGTCCAGGCTGGCCTTGAATTATGGATTGACCTGTCTCAGCTTCTTAAGTTCTGGGATTATAGGTGTTCACACTTTGCTTTATTAGTGTCTTTGTTCTTCTCATTTCCATTTAAACTACTGAAATTTTTTAAAGACTAAATCAAACTCTATTCAAAATCTCTTCTTTATTCCAAATCTTAGGATGGCCATCAAGTTATTAGATAAATTTGCTTTAATCTCTTCAGTCTTCAGTGGAAAACTTTACATTTACTTACAGTTACAGTCTCATGTACTGAAGGCCTATGTTGTTTCTGATTACATTTCTGCATTTTTGTCAGCTAAATAAACATGCAAAGGCTAGAAGTCAAAGACAGATAAGTGTAACAAACTTACATGTATGGACCCAATGAAATTACCCTTGTCATTACAATTCCGAGAATCAGAGTTGTTAAAACTGTGGAAATAAAGGATATCTGCAAAAGAAAATGAAAGCATCATTGGTGATGTTTTATTCAACATATTTTTTATTTGTATACATATGTTCATAGAGTGCTTTGATCCTTTAGTAGTTTATGTTCTTATAGATTCCTATTGATAACCTCAGGCCTATAATTTCTTATCAGGTAGCAGTCTTTGTCCCTCAACCCTAAAAGGTAAGCAAATATGACTTGTGATCTCCTAACAAGACTTCAGACCTGTTTGATGGCTTCCTGAGTAGAAAGTAAAAGTGAAATTACTCTTCCTGTTATCTTCTAGCTTTATTTTAATGTGTGCACTTGTGTGAATTTCCCTTCTATAATTGCTGCTTCTGTGTCTTTGCTTTCCCTCACATTTTCTCTTGCAATACAATGGATGTACCCTCCAAACAACCTTTGGATACTTCTTCTCTTCACTGTTTCCTAGCTCGATTAGTCTCTTTCCTTTGTGGTCTGAGTTTCTTCAGCATCTCACTCTATATGTTGTCACTGCTTCAACCACTTAAACAAGAAATGGCTCTAAGTGTGCATTATCTCTCTGCACTCACTATTCAGGTTTCTATTCTTAGTTTTAAATCTAGAGTTCTTCCTATGATAACTAAAAAAAACATAATTTATTTTTTATGTGATTCTCATGTTCCTAGTATGAGTGTATTGATTTCTTGAGAAACAGATTCAACATGCCCAAGCTTACACAGCTGGAAAGTGACAGAGAGGGGATTTAAATCTAAGCACTTTACTCCAGATCAAGTCTTCTCATGACTGTGCTTGGCTCACTGGGAGGTTTAAATATGAAGATATTTCAATATGATACTTGCAAGGGACATTTAGAGGAAAACATTCAGGTATCAATAATATTGGTATTCTTTTCATGAATGCTTTCTTTCTGCTCTCAGAAGATAATGTTTTTGTTTACATTGAACAGGTGAAAGGAAAATATTAATTATTGAGATAATTGACATATTAAACATCTTTTGATACAAGATGATTAAAATGCTCTTGTTTATCTTTTGGTTACTGATAGAGGGGAAAGATATGATATTCAGAATACTCTTAATTAACATTTCTACTCTGGACTCTACCTAGGAGAAAGGGCCAATAACTGGATTCAAATATCACTGATATTTTATGTTTTCAATATTACAGCAAAAAATAAAATTAAATCAGGAGTTAGAAACTTCAATCTAGAATGTAAAAGTAAGTATCATATGAAAAATTATTTTCAAAAACTCATCAGGTTGTACATGGTAATGCATTTCTGAAATCCTAGTGCTTGGAAGCAGAAGAAGAATCATGAGATTGAGCCGAGCCTGGATTACCTAGAAAGTTCCAAACAGTTTGCTTAAAAAGCAAATAATAAACAATCATTTAGAAACAACAACAAAATTTCCTGAGTAAAATCTTGTAAGGGAATAAAATATATCCTAAAAAAATATATATCCTGATAAATAGCAATTTTAATAGATGACTTAATTAGATTATTTGCTTGGTGTCATTAAAAAAACTTTTAATATTTTTCTTTTGCAATAAATACAAAATATTGTCCAAATCATCAATAACTGATTAATTAATACATTGACACTAAAATTTACTGAATAGAAATTAGGAATAATAGACATTTTAATATACAAATAAAAATACTTAAAGCCATTGATGTCATTCACCCTGACTTCTCAGTTTAACTTATATCTTATTTTTAAAAATTATTAATGGATACAGATTTAAATTTAAAAGTTATACAGATTAATGGGTACCATGTAATATTTGAGACATGTATTCATGATACAAAGTTTAAATCAGGCTTAACAAATATCTATCTTCATATGTTTAGCATTTCTTTGGGTGCTTAGTTTTAACTTAAATTGTTTAAGGGCTGGGATGTAGCTCAGTGGCAAAGCACTTGCCTAGCAAGTGCAATGTCTTGGGTTAGATCCCCAGTTCCTAAAAAGAAAAGACAAAAACAATCATATAAACTTAACTTGTTTAAATTACCCATAAAACAATAGAACACTTTTCATCAAATATGCTTTAAGCATAGTTCTTTGTATGTTCTAAATTGTCTAATGCACTGTCTGACTTCATCCAGGATATCTCCCTCAAAGGAGAAGGAAAGATGTGATTTAGTTTGCATTTACCCTCTCTTTAGCCTTCTTTTTCCTCAAACAACCCAGTAATTATTCAGTCACAATTTAATTATTCAATCATATATTTCAATCATCCTAGCATAACTGTAAGTTAAAAAACAATGATAAATACTATACTTAAAGACTGCCAAACAGACCGTGGGCCAGAAAAATGATAACAGAGCTCATTTTTATGTCTATTTCAAACAAATGTAAAAATTACCTTTCCAAGTTTTGCTATGTCTCGGTACAATGACAAAGGCAGAGTAAATGTAACTGTGGAAAGCACAATAATGAAGTGTCGGCCAATAAACACATTTTCAGGATCAACTACAATGAAGCAAATATTATTTAGTATTTGCAGGCACAAGTAAACAATGGGGAACTAGAAACATGGTTCAAATGGTGAATGGACTGTCTAGCATACAAAAACCTCTCTCTCAAGCTCCAGTACTGCCAAACAAAGCAAAGCAGAAACCTCACAACACAACAAATCAAAAGTAACACACTGGAGGTTGGGAGGTTGGCCTAGTGGTAGAGTGCTTGCCTAGCATGAACAAAGACCGGGGTTCAATTCCTCGGTACCACATACATAGAAAAAAGCCAGAAGTGGTGCTGAGGCTCAAGTGGTAGAGCTCTAGCCTTGAGAAAGCCCAAGGACAGTGCTCAGGCCCTGAGCTCAAGGCCAGGACTGGCAAAAAAAAAAAAAAAGTTAAAAAGGTAACAGGTAACACACTGGTATCACAACTGAATTGTCAAGCATTTCACTGTAAGATATGACAGCATAACTTTTGCATGAACAACAATAATTTTGTTAATAAGCCCTCAACCAAGATAATATGAAAAATGTAGAAAAAGAAATAATTTAAAGCACACATTCTTCAAGTAATGACATACAACTTTAATTGTCTCATAATTAGATTTTCCCTGTTCTCCAAACAGACCCATGATTTTAAGTTATTTTAATACTCATCAGATGTGAAAACTGAACAGGAGCTCATTTTGAGAACTCCAAGATATGAAAACAAGAGGTTTATCTTTGTGATTGCTGTTCTTAATGTACTCTGTAAAGTTATTTCTTTTCCTTTTCTTTTTTCTCTTTATGCTTTATCTCATGTTGTTACTGTATCTGATTTTGGTACCTGGTATATTGTATATGCATTTGTTTATTGAAATAGGGAAGGGAAGGTGTAAACAAAATGATTGGGAGGGGGTAGAGGAAGGGAAAGTGAGAGAAAAACATGGATGGGGTATTAATGTTCAAAAAGTAATGTACCAACCACCTGATAAATGTAACTGTAACCCCACTATACATCACTTTGACAATAATAAAAGAAAAACTGAACAGGAAGTGGAGTTGTCTGAGTGTTTTTAGTAGATTTTTAGAAAGCAAGCATGCAAACAAGCAAATAAGTCAGCAAGTGTGAAGGAGAGAATGAAAGGGAATGAATGAAGGGAAAGCAGCAACCAGATGTAACAGGGAGGAAAGACATACATACATGCTGTTGGTGATAAAGTGTGAATTAATTCAGCCATTTGGATATCAGCATGGAGGATTCACCTGACAAAAAGCAACCTAAAAATAAAACTACCACTGATTCTTCCATATCACTCTTGGTTTATACATCTTAGAGGATATAGTTAAACACATGACAGATAACAGTATACTCACGATTCTTGTGGCACTAATCATCATAGTTAAGCTATGTAATCAGTCTAGGTACCCATCAACTAAAAGATAGGTAGGTACACACATATGTATGTTTACATACATATATAATATATATGAATATATTCAACTCTCTCTCTCTCTTTCACCCTCCATAGTCCTATTTTTACTTACCTCCTGGAATTCTTTGAAAAACTTTGCTCAAAGTATCTCCAGCAATTATGTTGTAACTTATCATAGCTAGAAATATAATTAAAAGTCATCAATAAATCATGGCATGTTTTACTTCAAATATTTAAATTGTAATCGCTTATTACTTTCCAGATATTGGCATACTCTCCTTACTTTTTCAGATTTGCTATGATAATCAGTTTGTATAGCTTTAACACAATAGCACGCTGAATGTACAGGATCCATTTGCCTTATAAGAAAAATTTACACTTAATGTCTTAGAGCACCCTTAAACAATGAGTTTTGGTAGACATTTAAAATACAATTCTTTTTGTGGCTAAAGCTCAATTTCTACACATATACTGCTTCAGTGAAGAATAGCAATAGAAAATTTCAAAGGTATCAACATATCTCCTCAACATCTTAGGGGAAATATATTCTTTTTTTTTTTCTTTTTTTTTTTTTTGCCAGTCCTGGGCTTGGGCTCAGGGCCTGAGCACTGTCCCTGGATTTTCTCAAGGCTAGGGCTCTACCACTTGAGCCACAGCACCACTTCTGGCTTTTTGCTATGTACGTGGTACCGAGGAATTGAACCCCGGTCTTCGTGCATGCTAGGCAAGCACTCTACCACTAGGCCAAACTCCTGGCCCCGGGAAATATATTCTTATCCCATTGGGGTAAGAGTTTCTTTGATATTGATATAAAAGTAAACTTAATTTGGTCAATAGCTCATGCTAAATTTTTATCTGTCAGACAACACTTCATCACTGTGACACAAATGCTAGATGTTGATCTGGACATGGCTTTGACAAATCCTTAGTCAAAAAACAATCATGCATTAAGCCTTATGAGAAACTTATTACTTCTCTCATTTACTTTCAATCCCAGATTGCTTTATTTTTACCCACAAAAGAATGCTCAAGTATTAATCAAATGAAAACCATCCTCGTTTTATTTCAGAAAAGTGCTCAGAAAATAGATACAGTAAGGAAAAAAAATGGCAAATATTGAAAAGGTTCAATTTGGAAAGTATTTCAATTGTTCATTTTCTTTAATGATTCCCAAGGCATTATTAGTCTATTTTCATTTAGAAATGACTTAATGCCTATAATACTAGCAATTATGAAGGCTGAGATCTGAGAATTGCTGTTCAAAGCCAGCTCAGCAGAGAAATCCATGAGACTCTCCAATTAACTCTCCAATTAATCTATAAGACTCTCCAATCCATAAGAATCTCCAATTAACCAACAGGAAATTACCGCTGAAGGCATGGCTCAGGTGGAAGGCATGGCTCAGGTGGCAGATTGCCAGTCTGACTGAAAGGGTCAACTGAGTGCACCGGGTCCTGAGTTCAAGTCCCAGAACTGGCACAACAAGGACAACAACATCAACAATAATAGTAAAATGACTGTATGATAAAACAAATAATTGAAATATTCATCTTCATAATTATCTTACCTATAAAAGGATACAAAAATTGCAGGACAGAGAGGAGAAGATATCCTGGAAAGCCAAAGGTTTTGTTCACCAAAGACTGGTAGGAGTCTGTTCCAGAGAGCGTGCCTCCTTTTATCAACAAAACAAGGGAAAAGTCTGTGGGGGGAAAATGTTAGAATATACTTGATGCCAAGAGTTTTCAATATATGATTTTACTTAATTACCACTGAGGAAAAAAGGGAAACTATCGAGAAGAGTTTATTTTATGGTGCAGGATTAACAAGACAAAGCTTACACATTTTCATAAAGGTATTTTGTGAACTGCAGTATTTCCAGTAATGTATTTTTCAATCGAGAAATAAATATATGTAACATATCCAGGCAATGGTTTGGACAGAAAAGGGTTACAGATGAGATTCAAAGTGCCAGGACTCTAGTTTTCTTTCTGCACCCTATAAGGCAAACCAGTTACCAGGATATATGTCAGCTGTCCTGTTAATGCCTCACTGGTAGTCAGACACTATAGGAATTCAAAGTATGATGACTATGAATGAGATACCATTAGTATTTTAGAAACTAATAACTTTAGGACAGTCAGAGAATATATTTTCTTTTTTTCATAAGTGAAGTTAGTAATTTTAAAACTGCAATCTGGTCATTGCAGTTCCAATTATAGAATTAAAGTCAAGGATAAGAACACATAGAAATTAAGTAAGGTAGGACCGTTAGTTTGGCCTAGTGGTAAAGTGCTTACCACAGACATGGAAAAAAGCTGGAAGTAGTGCTGTGGTTCAAGTGGCAGACCACAAGCCTTGGAGAAACAAAAGCACAAAGACAGTACTTAGGCCCTGAGTTCATGCCCTAAGACTGGCAAAGAAATAAAGTAAAATAGATAAATAAAAAGAAATTAAATAAGGTTAGTTCTTTATATCCTGTATGTTGGACATGCATCAAGATACAATAAAGAAAATACCATCTGCAGTGTAGCTTCTGCTTTGAAGCTTCTTTATGCACTTTACTATTTCCAAGATGATTTATCCAAGTGCTATTTCCCAAACCTTAATCTTTACTGTGCTTTTGTTCTCAGTCTCCCTCTCTCCCCTAGCACTCTGTCATCCTAGCACTTTCTGCTCACTTTCATCTACGGTCTCGCAACCATGTCAGTATTTTTACTTGTCTGTATTTTTCACCAGTCGTTTTTGCTTTGTACATTGGACTTCTTTCTCACTTCATAATACCTTATTCTGATCATATCAAGCCTGTGGTTTTAATTTTCATATGGATGTGATAATACTTAAATTTGTGTCTGAAGCATATGCACCTCATAACACTAAACTTCTGTATCTCCATGTTACCTTGGAGATCTAGATTAGCCAATTTTAAGCATCTAAATTCTAGTTTAGTCATTTGTATTGAAACTTGCTTGTCTATCAATTTTTCCTCCAGTTTGTGAATGTTATCAACAGAAACCTGGGCTTGTTAATATTCCTTACTGTCTACATTTCATTGGTCTTCAAGCTCATTAACTATTGCATCAGATATCAGAGACTACCTCCTAATTTCTAATCTTTAACCTCATTTATTTAGATCCTTGGATTTATAATTTCTTTCCAGAATTGCTATAATAACTTTTGTTCAGTATTTCCTTTTACTAACTCACAGATACTTCTGGCTTTTCCTTCCCACAAAAAGATTCTGAGTTTTATCACTTTTTTAAGAAGCTCTTCTGTTTAAAATTCTCTAGGGAGATCTAATGTTTCCTATATAAATAAAATTCTATTTATGAGAAATTACATTTTTTTAATCTCTGTTAGCCTTCCTGTAAGACAAAACATGCCAACCTTGCAGTATTTGGAGGATTATGGTGTTAAAATGCTTATCCCATGTGTGGTGTCAGCTAGAGGACAATGAATGAGAAGTTGTGCTATTCCTATTTATCTTTTTTCTTGCCAGTCCTGTATGCCATATCTTTTTCCAAATGCTTTCCATATGTTAAGTCATTTGATCTTCACAATAACATTAAGTAGAAAGGGTTAGTATCTCATTTAATGAGTAAAAAAAGAAAGGCACAGAAATTTAGTTCAATGGCTGAACCCCACTTTGTTAGAGTTGAAAAACTCAGGATGCAGGCTAAGGTGAGGGAGTCCCACAGTCTAGGCATTCATTTAATCAACACCCCAGCTCTGCATCCTTAACTACAGATTTGTTGAAAGCCATTTAATTCTAAGTCTTAGTCCCCTCCTCTATGAAGTAAAACACGAATATCTGCCTCAGTGAGTCAGAATTGATATTGTGGCTACAAGTTGCTCGGCATTGAGCAAATATTAATAATTATTTTCTGGCAGCCTTTGAATCAACCTCTTCAAGTCCTTCCAAACTCCTCTCTCTCCACAGAGAACATCACACACACACTGTAATCACAATGAAGCACTAGCACATTTCCCTTTTGCCCTTCTACATTTCTGTCTGCTTACCATACCCATCTATTTTCTAACTTACTTTTTTTCATAAACAAACATGTTCCTTGTCATAATATTCTTTTCAGGTTGATTTAAATGTCAGTGTTTGGATCATAACATAGGTCTATATTATGGTATTTTTCTCTATGTATTATAATTTTGTGTGTTTTTTGTCTCTCTGACACACTATGTAATGAACTTCATAAAAAGCTTGGATAATGTTTTTTATTGTTATATTTGTAGCAATCAATCACTGGGTGATTGATGATCTGTATATATTTGATGAATAAATTAATGTCAACACAGCTGAGTTAGCTGTCTACATTTCTAACTTTTTAATGTGGTAAGTGACATAATAAAGAAAGATGTTAAGCTATTATGCATGCATGAAGAATGTAGCAATTAATTCCTACTCCCTTTGCTTAAACCTAAGAAATGCTTCACCAGCCAGCGATGAGTATTACCTGGGATGATAATCAGTATCTCACCCAGCAGAGAAGGCAAGGAACATCAGACAGGAACAGCATCATCAGGAAGCAGTGTGAAAGAAGATTCCACTCATGGGGAATGGGGCAGTCTAAAATGGCTAACAGAGATGGAGACTGGCTAGCAAATCTAGACATGACACTGAAAACGAAGATTGTGGAAAAAGCAAGAAAACATTCAGATGTTTTTGTCATTACAGAGTCTTGAATGTTTTGAGTGGAGAGTAACAGACCTGAGGCTGAGGTCTTAGAGCATTCTGCAAGAATGTGGAAGACTGAACAGAAGGCAAGCAGATGCAAGGAGGAAAGCCAGTGAGTTCTTGACTCAGTATAAAGACTGAGGGGCCATCTCTGTAACAATAGAGATGCCATGAAGGGTCAGACAAAGAATTGGATGCTTGCTTTGAGCATGCAGAGAGCTTTTATAAAATGACAAAGTTTATTGTTTACAATAAAATAATAAATGTGTTTTTATTTGTTTGTAAAATACAGTCTATAAATATATTCTAAATGTTTTAGTTTCACTTTTTCTTTTTCTTTTTCTACCAGTTGTGGGGCTTGAACTCTGAGCCATTCCCCTGAGCTTCTTTTGCTCAAGGCACAGGGCCACAGTGCCACTTCTGGGGCTTTGGAAGTTTACTGGAGATAAGAGTCTAACAGACTTTCCTGCTCACTCTGGCTTTAAACTGCCACCCTTAGATGCCAGCCACTTGAGTAGCTAGGATTATAAGTGTGAGCCACCAGCACCAGGTTAAAAGTTTCAGTTTTATAAGGTATCAATCACTGTATTATTTTGATCTCTCTTCAGTGCAGGTACATTTAGAAATAATTGACAAGTTAACTGATATCATTTGACTGGAGAATTTTGTTTTAAATTATTATGTATATTTGAGCAGTAAAGATTTTTTTGTAATAAACAAATATGAAAATGCTCAATGATTCACAAATGTGAGAGAAAATTTTATTTCAAAAAGCTACCTAAATTCTCAAAAGCCATATAATGAATGATTGTTGTCCTTAAGGTACTATGTTATCTCTCAGCTCTTTTGCTGTCCCTTGGTTATCTCATATTGTTACAGTATCTCACTTTGTTATCTGATATATCAGATATAATTGTATTTGGTTATTTGAAATTGGATAGGGAAGCGGGGAAAACAACATGGGGGGGAGTAGAGGGGAGGGTAATGGGGACCAAGACATGTGAAAGGGTAACAATGTATGTGAATTAATGCACCTTTTATCTGGCAAATATCATGTAACCCTTTTATTAATTACAATAAAAATATCAAAAAAAGAAATGTAAATCAAAACAACTCTAAGATTCCACCTCACTCCAGTTAGAATGGCCAGGATCAAGAAAACTAATAACAACAGATGCTGGAGGGGATGTGGCCAGGAGGGATCACTACTGCACTGTTGGTGGGAGTGCAAACCCGTTCAACCACTATGAAAAGCAGTATAGCAGTTCCTCAAAAGGCTAAACATAGAGCTCCCCTATGACCCAGCAATTCCACTACTTGGCATTTATCCAATCGTCCAGAAACAAGGACATACTAAATCCACTAGCACAACGATGTTCACTGCAGCACTATTTACCATAGAAAAGATATGAAACCAACCTAGATGTCCCTCAGTTGATGAGTGGATCAACAAGATGTGGTATTTATACACAATGGAATTCTATGCTGCTTTCAGAAAGAACGATATTGCCCCATTTGTAAGGAAATGGAAAGACTTAGAAAAAATCATATTAAGTGAAGTAAGCCAGACTCAAAGGAACATAGGCCCAAGAGTTTCCCTCATTTGTCAAAATCAGTAGAAACCTTGGTCTCTCCTAGCAGAGATTTACAATAGAACAAAATCTAGATACATAAGGCCAAATAGTATGACACTAAATGTAAGGACCTCCAGGATAAAGAAACAAAAAGCCATATAATGAGTGATTATCATCCTTAATGTACTATGTTATCTCTTATCTCTTTTGCTATCCCTTGGTTATATCATATTGTTACAATATTTCACCCTGTGATCTGATATATTTTATATGTGCTAAATTGGTTATTTGAAACTGGATAGGGAAGGGGGGAAATCAAAAGAGTGGGGGGAGAGGGGAGGGAAATGTGGACCATGTCATGAGAAAGGTATCAATGTTTGTGAAGTAATGCACCTTCTATCTGGTGAATATAATGTAACCCGTCTATTAATTACAATAAAAATAAATAGAAAAAAAGAATTTTCAAAGGAAAAAATACATAAAAAGCACCATTGGATTATATTGTTAAGTTAAAGCACAAAAGAACCAAAATGAATCATAACTTATCAATTGTTTTGCTTTTCTGTGGTAATCCTTTATTTCCCCCAGAATTCACAGATTTGTATCAAGTATTCAAACTGAGTTAGTGATTTCTACTAATTAAAAAGTTCAATATGTGATTTACAAAGAATTGGTCACAATCACTGTTACTGCTGTATATCAACAGTTAAGGGGTTTACATTATGGTTCACATATAGTATAATTTAGGTTAAGTAACTGTTTATTCTTATCAAATCTTGAATCTGAGGTGACACACGTTGTTTAGTTTTTATTTACCTGTTTACATTGTATAACTGTTTACAATGCACTTATGCTAAGATATAATTGTTGACATTAACTGACCAGGAAACAGGGAATTTAAAAGGGACAAAGGTAAATACATGTTTGGGCTTTTAAAAAAATGTGATAAGCTGGAAGTTTGGCCTAGTGGTAAGAGTGCTTAGCTATCATGCGTGAAGACCCAGGTTCAATTCCTCAGTATCACATGCATAGAAAAAGCCAAAAGTGGTGCTGTGGCTCAAGTGGCAGAGCACTAGGCCTTCAGAAAGCCCAAGGACAGTGCTCGGGTCTTAAGTTCAAGCAGTTCCTGAGATTAGCATAAATAAACAAATAAATAAATAAATAAATAGCCAGGCATGGTGGCTCACATCTGCAATCCTAGCTATTCAGGAGGCTGAGATCTGAGGATAAAGGTTCAAAGCCAGCCCGGGCACAAAAGGACCTGAGACTCTTATCTCCAGCTAACCTCTAGAAAATGAGAAGTGGGGCTTGGCTCAAGGGTAGGGTGGTAGCCTTGAGCTGAAGAGCTCAGGGTCAAAAGGTATACGGAGGCATAGGGCAGTAGCCTTGACCTGAAGAGCTCAGGGACAGCACCCAGGTGAGTTCAAGCCCCACGACCCTATGTTATATGAAAAATATAACACATTTTTTTTCAACCTAGTAACTGTTAATAAGCACAAAGCTATGGATCCCAAGGCACTAAGTAATAGATAAATAGATGTTAAACTTACAAACAGCTCTAAAAGCTAGAACAAGTTAGATCTTGGAGGACGTAAAAAGAAGGCAGGTAGGAAAGCAGTCCAATGACTACAACTTTGAATTTGGTATCTATTGAATACTTTATTGCTTCTTCTTTAACCTGAGTAATAATAACACGATTAAAGGTGGGATAGGAAAGTCTGAGAGTTTTTTCTTTTTCAGTCATGGGACTTGAACTCTGGGCCTGGACTCTTCAGCTCAGGGCCACCATCCTACTCTTGAGCCACAGTGCCACTTCCTGAGATTTGTTTTTTGTTTTTTGTTTTTTGTTTTGTGCCAGTCCTGGGCTTGAGCTCAGGGCCTGAGCACTGTCCTTGGACTTTTTCAAGGCTTAGCACTCTACCACTTGAGCCTCAACACCACTTCCGGCTTTTTTCGATGTATGTGGTACCGAGGAATCGAACCCAGGTCTTCGTGCATGCTAGGCAAGCACTCTACCACTAGGCCAAACTCCCGGCCCTGAGATTTCTTTTTTAAAGGAAGATATCATGGTCAGATTACCTGAAACAGAGCTGGACACAAGTGGTGCCGTGGCTCAAGTATTGGAGCTCTAGCCTTGAGAAAGCCCAAGGATAGTGGTTAGGCCCTGAGAATTCACACTCCAGGACGAGCAGGACGAGAAAGAAAGAAAAGAAAGAAAGAAAGAAAGAAAGAAAGAAAGAAAGAAAGAAAGAAAGAAAGAAAGAAAGAAAGAAAGAAAGAAAGGAAGGAAGGAAGGAAGGAAGAAAGGAAGAAAGGAAGAAAGGAAGAAAGGGAAAGAGAAAAAGGGAGGAAGGAAGCGGAGATGAGGAATAGTAAAGTCTACCTCTAGATAATGATTGACCATGTTTCATACAGACAGGGAAGAGAAGGGAAGAGGTTTGCAAGAAACATAGGTTGCGTGCTTTTTTCCCATTTGTGGTAACTAGAATGCACCTATAAACCCTCAAGTAAACACACTGAATGATTAATATCTATATCTATTAATCACACACACAATGGTGCATAATAAATTATTGTAGGACTCTAGACATTTACTTAGGCCAAAGGTGGATATGCATAGGAGTGGTTGAAAAAGTCTCAATAGCTATGTGCAAATGACCACATAAATAGTATTTTATGAAATGAACTCTAAGAAAAGCAAACAAGATTTATTTTTAGTTGCCACTGTTGCTGTTTTTGTTTTTGTTTCCTTTCATCTTGCTTGTTTGTATTTGTGAGGGTAAGGGGGGCACAGAAAACATAGAATAAAGGGCGAACAACTACAAGATTGGCACACCTAGACACTATGTGGGAAATGAACTGTACATCTTGTGTGTGGGGATGGGAGGGAGAAACTGGCAGAGAGCAAGGGAAGGGGAGGCATGATTCAAACCGAATTGTACTTATTACCTGATTTATATAACTAACTCCTCTGTGTATGGACTTTACAGTAACAATAAAAAGAAAAGAAAAAGCAAGCAACAAAGGAAAGCATTTCTGATGCAACTCAGGGGTTGGGGGATGGGAAGGGAGGGCAACTTGATTAGAGCAACTTGATTGAGCAGAGCTCTCAATTCCACCTGTGCAAACAGGACTGACAAAGACTGCTCCTTCCACTGCACCTGCCCACAAAGCCTGGGTGCACAACATCAGAGTGTTGTCCTCGCTTAGTCTTTACAGCTTGAAAGTGACTTTCCCATCTACCACTTTCCATATAAAGAAAAAATAAAAAGCACATGGAAAGGATTAGGATCTTCTACTCTTTCTAATCTGTTTAAAGGATTAATAGGAAAAGTAAATCTCCTCAGACTTAATGTTTAAATTCTTTAGTATCCTTTAATGCACTTCTTAATTAGCTAGAAAATCCAATTGTAGGCTATACTTGTGTGTCTGGAGAAGTCACTTTCAGTCTGAAATTCAGAAATATGCAATTATGTGATATTTTACCTGTAATATATGAAACCCAGAATAAAAGTAAGATGCCCAATGGAAATCCAGCTTCCTTCATTGAATATGGGAGGCCTGGGTGGTGGGGGGCGGGGAAGGAAGAAGCCCATATTAGTAAGGCACAGAAATAGAGACATTTTCTGATACATAATAGATAAAGTAAATTTACGTATGTTCATGACAGATTTATAAATTGTACATAAGATAGTCCTAAAATTAAATGTTAGCATATTAACACTTATTCCACAATGTGGTGTCATTCGGTTAGGAAGATGTAAAAAGTAGGTGAGAGAATGAGAATAAATAAAGCAATAACTGAAAATCAGATGTCAGTTTACACATGGTGAGGGTGACTTAAGTCCTAGAATGTAGAGAGAGTAGTGATATCAAACCTTTCTTCTGTACTAGCTTAGAAAACAGTGGATGAGGGGCTGGGAGTTTGGCCTAGTGGTAGAGCGCTTGCCTAGCATGCACGAAGACCCGGGTTCGATTCCCAGGTACCACGTACATAGAAAAAAGGCAGAAGTGGTGCTGAGGCTCAAGTGGTAGAGCTCTAGCCTTGAGAAAAATCCAAGAGCAGTGCTCAGGCCCTGAGTTCAAGCTCAGGACTGGCAAAAAAAAAAAAAGAAACAGTGGATAAGGAACAGAGTAGCATTATGGGATGTTTTGAAAGACTAACACCAGAATCAAATTATGTAGAAAATTTCAGGAACGGGTACTTTTGATAAAGCTAAAGGACGTGTATACAATTATTTCATATAATTTTAGAAATCTAAACAATTTTAGATTATTGACAAAGTATTCAAAATAAAAAGTAGTTTAAATGTGTTCACTCAAAAAAACCTTGTTTTCTGAAAAGAATTCTCTTTAAAGAAAACCTACTAAGCATAATGAAGTGGTGGTGGTTTCTTATATTGCTGAAATATTCATATCAGGAATCAAGTCTAGGAATCTACCATGCAGAGGTTTAGAGGAAAAATTTTTGTAGCTATCCCCCCATACTGAGGTTAAAAAACAGGGCCTTATGTGCTTGCTAGGCAAGAGCTCTACCATTTAATACAGGTTCCAGCCCATTCCAAGTAGTATTTTAAAGATGTTTTGCCGATACCATTTCTATTTCACCTCAGGTACTTTCAATTTGTGTACCAGTTTTTGAAAGTCTACATATATATGTACAATCCAAAGTCCATCCGTATGTGAAAAAATAAGAAAAATAGTGCCAGGCTGAGAAGCAAAAAATGTTCAGGCAATTAAATCGTCAAGCTTTGTAACAAAAAGTTACATGCCAAGTATTGTAGCTTGCAGGATTTAATTTTTCCTTGTTTTTTTTTTTCTAAATTGGAACACTTTCAAATAACAAAAGATATAGTCACCCCATAGAGGTCGGGGATGAATGCTGTCAGCTGCTTGTGTGTGTTGTGGGGGTGGGGTGATCCCAACCCAATCTTCACCATGCAAAAAAGAGACTAGATTTTTATGGAAGGAAATGGAAAATTACCAATTTTCAAAAGAAAATATGTTGGAAATAAACTTTACAACTGGGGAAGGTTGGTAGGAGGAGGGAAATTAGGAAAAAGAAAATGGGAAGGTAAGAGTATCAGAAAAGTAATGTACTATCTTATGTAAGTAACTGTAATCCCTCTGTACATCATGCTGACAAATTAAATTAAAAAAGAAAACACCAAAATAGCAACATACTAGCAGTTTGAAATGTGACCACTTCATTTTAATAGCAAACAAAAAACAAAACAGAACACTCACCTATTATACCAGATCCTATAATAGAGTTCACAACATTGAAAACAGCAGCAGACTGACAAGATTTCCCTTTGTGCTCCTGCTCAGAAATGAGGGTTTTCTGATCATCCAAATCTCTCTATTTCATGAATAAAAGGGTGATTTACTATTTACTAGCACACACACAAAACAAATTGGAAAATGTCAGACAAATATCTCATACAAGATTTTTAACAAGATATCCATGCTAATAAGTAATATGGATAGTATTGATAGAATAATGATGAATAAGAGCTAGCTAGCAATTTAACAGCTTTGTAAGCAATTCCATCCTCCAGAGTCCCCTGCCTCAAAGCTGTCACAAATCCTTGCAGGCAACTCCAGAGGACAGGATAGGTTAGGAAGTCAACATTAGGATTTTGTGGCATTAAAGTGGTTATATTGGAAAATGCTTGCAGGGCTGGGGGTGGGGGGATCAATGAAGTCAGATAAGGTTTTATTTTTCCTTCTGGAAAACTTTCTGCAATGCAAAGCCAAATCCCCAGATGAAGGAGGCTGATCCTTGGTCTCAAGGAAGAAGGAGACCTGCAGAACTGGCTCAGGGCCTTTCTGGGTGTCTAGTGTTACCTGTGGTGGGATGAGGCGCCCTTGCCCCGGATAACCCATGAGCTGCAGGAAGTCTTGAGCACGTGGAAAGTTCTAGGTTTGGGAGCTGGGCTCTGTTCCTACCAGCTTCCTTGTCTGCTTGCACCAACACCACTCCCAGGTCTAAGGCACAGCGGTAGAGTTGGGAGCCAGCAGGAGGCTGGGCCCACACAGCTGCAGCCCTGAGGCTGCTGAGTGGTGGTCACGCCCCCATCACGTTCTCACCAGAGTCTGTTCGGCCAAACGCAGAATACCCAAACACAGGGGTTGCAGGGTGTTTCCAACCCAGACATCTCTGTCTCTCCCACTCCTTTTGTGCCGCCCCCGTTCCTCACCGCCTTCCCTAGGGAGGATGGAGAACAACTTTCTCGGAGGCTGCAAAGTACAGTTACATTCATTCATCCTGCCTTGCCCAGATTGTAGACCGTGAGGACGGGTGTATTTTACACCATTCATGAATTAGCTAAATCCTGCTGGAGTCTGGTGCCAGGTAAGATCACAGGGCACTCCCTGTCCTGCCCTGCCCCACCCCTGCTTTATTGACCATCTTTCCTATCAGCACTTTCTCTCCTGACAATTCTTCTAGGGCAGAAATGACAGGTGAAAGTGTGAGACGTTGAATGGCACTTACGTTCATAAGAAAATAACCACAGTAGCAAAAACAAGAACAGGGGAATATCAAAAACTTTCCTAGGGATTTAGGAAACTTGATAATTCTTCATGCTTTGATCAAATATCTCCTGGTAACTTCAGAAAAGGAGAGAAGAAAGGAAGATAGATTGTTATTGAATTCAAATAAAAAACTATAAAACTTAGAAAAGGGGATTATAAAGATGGAAAAGGAAGAGGACCTAGAAAGAATCTGAAATGACCTTCTAACCCTTCCTTTTATATCACAGATGATGAAAGGAAACCCTAAGAGTTTTCATCCATTGAAAAATACAGAATAAACAGAGAATGGTAATAATATATATTAGTATTAATATATAATATTTACAGTTTATAAATAACCATGGATAATAAGAATGGTAATAGTATATAAGAGCTTATCAGTAAAGCATTTCCTTAGGTATTTATTTAAAATTATGAATCTTGTTTTAAAATACAGAAAAACTGAAGAGTTCTAAAAATGAATTCTACATGCTCTCTACCATCCAGTTAACACATGTTAATATTTACTCATATGTCTTCAAATGGTGAAATTTGAAGCCCATTGCCATGACCTATTTCTTTCACACCATCCCTGTCACGTAGGTTTTGAAATTTAGTGTGTCTATTTTTATGCTGATGAATAATTTCATTCATTCATTTCTGGTCATAAATTATATAATGCACAAACAACAATCTTGCTTTCAAGATTTACAAGGATGGGAAGTCAGGTACTCAGAGTAAGTGCCCATAATCTAGCTAGTCAGGAGGCTGACGAACAAGGTTTGAGGCCAGCTCAGAAAGGAAAATCCATAAGACTCTTATCTCCCATTAACCAACTAAAAGCCAGAAGTAATGCTGTGGTGCAAGTGGTAGAACAAAAGCCTTGAGCAAAGATGCTCTGGGGCGGCACCCAGACCCTGTGTTTAAGCCTCAGTACTGGCACACACACACACACACACACACACACACACACACACACACACGAATCCATATTAAGCATGCTATTTTCCTCTGGTATTTTTGAATGTTTACTCAACCTGTTTGCAAAATGTTTGACTGTTGATTCATTTTCTTTATCTCACAGTCCATCTCTTGGAGTGAAATATAGTTAAGGTTGTTTTTTGTTTTAGGTTACAACTTCTGCAACGTATAGCTTACAGTTTCTCTAGAAGTGGAACTGTTAGATAGAAGCACAGGAATATATTTAATTTTAGTAAATATTTCCAAATCACCCAACAAATGGATAGTCACAAGCACACCCCCACCAACCCAGGAGAATGGAAGGTGTTTTTTCTTCTTCCATTTCCTTAAATCTGCTTTAATTTCCTTTTCCAGGTTTTTAAGGTTTCATCTAGCCTTGATCTAAAAAGCTTCAGGAACAGTGATCAGGCTCTGTATTCAAGGCTTAGGATCAGTGCAAAAGGAAACAAAAATGAATGAGTGAATGAATGTTTAAACTGAGCATGGATGGTTTATGCCAGCAATCTAATACCTGCACTGCAGAGGTCCAGGCAGATTGCTCAAAGCTGGCTCAAAATAAACATAAAGCCAATATGAAATGAAAAAACTTATGCTATGGCTCAAGTTCTCTTTTCTTGAGATCAGTATGGAACTGCTGTTCTTCCAGTGAATAGCATCCGAGGGGAGGGCTCTGAGTCATTCCAGTTCTTAGTCATAAAAAGGCACTATTCTTCTGCCTTGCTTTCTCTCTGATTATTCATTTTGTGAGAAGGCAACTCCTGTGTGGTGAGGAAAGTCTAATTACCTATGGAGAGGCCCATATGGTAAAGACAGGCAGCCTCCTCAGTGCTCTATGAGTGAGGTGTGTGTGCGTGCATGCGTGTGTGCGTGTGTGTGTGTGTGTGTGTGTGTGTGTGTGTGTGAGAGAGAGAGAGAGAGAGAGAGAGAGAGAGAGAGAGAGAGAGAGAGAGAGAGATAGGCTCCAACCATAACGAAACTTTGAGATGATTTTTGCCCCTTTAACTATCCTAATATTAGTATAATTTTTTTTTTTTTTGCCAGTCCTGGAGCTTGAACTTAGGGCCTCAACACTTGAGCTTCCTCAAAGCTAGCATTCTACCACTTGAGCCACAGCACTACTTCCTGTGTTTTCTGTTTGTGTGTTACCAAGGAATCAAACTCAGGGCTTTGTGCATGCTGGACAAGCACTCTACAACTAGCCATGCTCCAGACCTATAATAGAAGTCTTATGAGAAACCCTCAGGTAGGCCATTCAATTAAATTTATCTTGAATTATTGATCCGTAGAAAATGTTATATAATATATTTTTATTGATTTTCCAGGCCATTGACTATTGAAGATATTTGCTGCACAGCCTGAGATAATGAAGATAACTAAGATCTTTTATATGTAACTATGTAGAGATAGGTTTGTCTTCAATAGTCTCTCTCTAAATGTGTATATAAACATATATTTAATGCTTTTTTTTGACTTTTTGCAACAATTACTTTATTATGAAGATCAATAACTTTCAAAGAACTCAGTGGAGAAAGGCTTTTGTAGATTTTATAGCTACAAAGACAGGCATAGGATGGTAAAATCAGCTCCACAGTGAGTGATTTAATGCTTTTTTATACATGTTTTAATCATCTTTCTATAGAGTTTTTTCAAGATAGTGTCTTTCTGTGTAGTGAGTTTTTTGAACTAATCATATAGCCTTATGATTTTCAGTTATTATTTGTATATTTCTAAGAATACTATATTGTCAACAAGAAAATGTGAAGAAAGAAAAAACCGAATCACCAGCTATCCACTCATTTGGAGCTAAACAGAGTTCTTGTGTTGAACCCTGCAGTTTAGTCAGATTATGCAGTGTTTTGTTTGTTAGATAAGTGCATATTCACTTGCAAAAAGCCCCTTCATAAAATGGTTTAATTGAGTCTGTCTATTTCAACTCCAGACAGAAACTATGGAAACCAGACTTTTAGAAATGTAGACAGCCTTAATTTGAGCTTTTTATAGGTCTGTACAATTGTATAGATTATATACTTTGCCCATTTAATATTACATCTCTGCATTATTTGGTTACTATCGAGGCTAAGAACACCAACTTTCTTAGAAATAATTGAAGAAGGCTTAATCTGAGCAAAAGTTTGAATTTAGACAGTGAATTTTTTTGTGTGTTGGTCCTGGGACTTGAATTCAGGGCCTCGGTACTATCCCTGAGCTTTTGTGCTGAAGGCTGGTATACTACCATTTGAGCCACTCTTCCATTTCTGGCTTTTTAGTGTTTGACTAGAGATAATAATTTCACAAACTTTCCTGCCTGGGCTGTCTTTGAACTATTATCCTCCTAGGTAGCTAAGATTGCAGGTTTGAACTACTGGTGCCCAGCTAGAAATCATGTTTACTTTTTGGCAGTCCTGGGGCCTGAATCAACTCAGGGCCTGGCTGCTGTACTGAGCTTCTTTTGCTTAAAGGCTAGCAGTCTACCACTCGAGTCACTACTCCATTTCTGGCTTTTTTGGATAGTTTATTGTATATAAGGTTTTCTGACTGGGCTGGCTTTGCACCATGATTCTCAGGTCTCATTTCTAGTGAGAAGTCAAGATGAGAAGGGGATACTAAGAAAATTTCAGGAGAATGTTAATCATGAATTACTCAAGACAATTCTGTTCAGGCTTTTTGTCCTAATGTAATTTTTAGTAGCATTATTTTTTTTATTCCCAAGTGTTCCTAATTAATGGGTTACAATATCATACTACAATGGGGACTATAGAATAATGCTACTACCTAATAGCTGCATAATCCTGAAGTTTTCTCTTTATAACAACTAAGAAAGGATGGGTGATTCAAAAAGAATAAGCAAACAAACATACATTTATAAAGTGTAGCTATATCTGTAACTTTGTCGGGAGTTAAGGTTAAATCTGAGGATTTTCAAGTGCTGATTTTTTCATAAATGCCTCTTCCCAACTGCAGGTGGTTGGTACTATCTTATAATTGTATAGTATAAACATAATAAGAAAGGGTTAACCCTGAAGTATAGCAGATGAACGTATACCTTGTCACTCACATGTCAATAGATTACCCTTTCCTCTTCTGTAAGAAGGGTCAGGATGTAATGTTTGTTTCTTTTATAAACCTGGCACTTGTATATTTGGATATCTACATGTGTATACTACAAAGATAATGTAGGACTGATACAATATATCAATCCAATTATTTTGATCATTGCTAGTCTGGAGTAAAGGTTTGTCTTGTTTGTTTTGTGGATCAGGGAGCTTGAACTGGGCCTAGACCCTATCCCTGAGCTCTTCAGCTCAAGGCTACCACCCTACCCTTGAGCCAAGCCCCACTACCCGTTTTCTAGTGGTTAGTTGGAGATAAGAGTCTCAGGTCCTTTTGTGCCCAGGCTAGCTTTGAACCTTGATCCTCAGATCTCAGCCTCCTGAGTAGCTAGGTTTACAGGTGTGAGCCACTGGCTGCTTTGCCTTGTTTTTATTTTTTTTAATATTTTTTTATTGTAATTAATAAAAGGGTTACATGATACTTGCCAGATAGAAGGTGCATTAATTCACATACATTGATACCCTTTCACATGTCTCGGTCCCCATTACCCTCCCCCCCACCCCCCCATCTTGGTTTTCCCCCCTTCCCTATCCAATTTCAAATAACCAAATACACATATATCCAATATATCAGATAACAATATGATATAACCAAGGGACAGCAAAAGAGATGAGAGATAACATAGTACCTTAAGGACAACAATCATTCATTATATGGCTTTTGTTTCAATATCCTGGAGGTCCTTTCAATTAGCTTCATACCATATGGCCTTATGTATCAAGGTTTTGCTCTATTGCAAATCTCTGCTAGTAGAGCCCAAGGTTTCTACTGATTGTTTTTCAGATAAGGTCTGTCTCTCTAGTTTAGGTTGGCCTTAAGCCCAAGCTCATGAAGAGTTCAAAAATCACAGATGATGCAATTACAAGTATGTGCCATCATGACCAGCTTGAGTTACATTGTGGCACTGTGTAGTTTCTGAAAACATGACATGTTATTCCATACTTTGGAACCAACTTTCATGATTTTTTTGACTGCCTTTATTAGGTAGGGCGGGTGATGTTCCAAATAAGCAAAGCAGATGCATTTGCAAGTGATTTTCCTAGAATATGTAGACATTTAATGGAAGACTGAAATCATAAAATTGAGTCTGGCAAGATGAAATTGAACTTGGTTTTAGATCTCAGAACCATCTATTTTACATAGGAACTAACAAAAATAAGGGTTATTGCTACTCACCTAAAATTTTTGGTGCTTTTAATTAACCATTTTAAAACAATTCTTCACTGTAACAGTTCTAGGGAAACAATCTAATGCAATTTTTTTTTACACAACAATACTTGGAATGACACATGCACAGAAAGATTCTAGCCTTGGCCATTACTGTAGCTCACATCACACAGGCTATAGTTTTTAGCTCTGAAATTCACATCTGGGACATTTACTGAAAAGAAGAGACTTTTTTAAAGGAGAAGAGTCAGAGAAACAAAATGTCTCATAATGCACTAAGTAGTTGAACAATATAAGGAAACTATGGTTTACACAATATAAGGAATGGTTTTATACCCTAATTGCCTAATGATATGCTGCGAGAGTTTAATGGTAACTTCCTTCTGGAGATTTTTTTAAGTAGTTGTGACTACTAGGTAAGGAAATTGAGTTTATAGAAGACGGTTCAGTATAGGAGACGGTAGAGGTTAGGAAAATGTTAGATGCACTCTTTGCTTGCAAGTATCAGAAAGTTACTGAGATTTTTTAGGGACTGAGGGGGTAATTGTCAGAAGAATTTACGTATTAGATCCAGAATTAGAAGTTGTCTTGGCTCCAGACAACCCTGAGTGCTTTCTTTCTGTGTCTACCATGGACAGCATGATTTTTTTTTTCCTCAGAGAATCTGGGCTTCTTCGTGTCTCTCTGCCACATATCAGGTAATCCTTAAATTCACATTGGCAAACGCAAAGAAGAGGTGGTGACAGATTCCCCTAAATAACTTCACCTTCACAGTCTTTGGGCCACACCTTTCCCCGAGAGACTGCCAGCTTGTAAAAGTTATTCTTAGGAATATCAAAATTTTAAAGACTTTGAGTAAATAGTGATTCATGAATCCAGTAGTGGCAAACCACATGTGATTTGGGCTCCACCAAAAGGGCATAAGGGAAAACTTTAAAGAGGTCTCACAAGCAAGGCAAAGAAAGATTGGATGGGTTAACGTGAAAGGGTATCGTTGAATGATTTAGAGAGCACTCCCATCAAAGGGCTTTATGATAAGTTGTTATTATAAAGGATAACTTCCATTAGTTTTATGTACAGAAAAAATAGTGTAGACAACTAATGCGACAAATTCTTCAGAGTCTGTCTTTTCCAGCTTGGCAGCATTAGTTACAGATTTTGGATCCAGGCAATATTGCCTCTCAGTGCAAGTATACCTGGTCACATCATACTGTAGTTGGTCCTCAAAGCTTCTCCTAGCTTAGTTAGTTTTCCTCTAGCTTTTGAGTTAACCTATGTAAAGACAACAGAAATACATATCTTTGTGTAGACTGGGCACACCAACCTCTCCTTTAACTTGGTGCATTCTGCTTCCATCTATCCCTTGCTACTACTACACAGGGCAGGCAGAAAGACAAATGGCTCAATGGAACCTTTAGCATGCGCAATCACCACCAGCCAAGTCTTCTTGTTTTCCACCAAAATGGCCACAGTAGTAAGTTGTGTTTGATTCACAAGTTGTGATATCTTAGTGTGTCAGGCTCCTTTGTCCCCGGTCCCTCTTGACTAGTAGGAGGGATGGGGAAAAACACACCCCAACCAGTCCAAGCTGTGAGAGGAAAGGGCCCACTGTCCTCCCGCACTTAGCCTTCCTTCCCCGGAGCACGAACAGAGACGCCACGCAGCTTCATCAAGGCAGGAAAATCTCTCTCTCCCTGCAATAAACCCCCCTCCTGAGGAAGTCCCTCCAGCTAATATACCCTCACTCTAGGTCCCAGCAGAGAGTGATAAACAATAACATATTTGTTACCAATGGTAATCAAGTCTTGCGCCCTGCCTCTTGTGCCTTGCCTTGTCTCAGCAGAAAGTTATTAGACATGGCGTTACTCGGCCCCCAACATTAGTGTGGACATCGTTTTTCTCAGCAGCTTTGCTCCCTGATTTTTTCTCTTATTATTTTTATGGTCTTTACTTGTAGGACAGCATTACCAGACAAGTTGCTATTTAGTTAGCCAAGGCTTCTGTGATCCAGGTAATGGCAAAAGACACTTCAGCTTCTTCTTTAGAGAGGATGTACCTTTGCCACTGCACCTAGATAGAGCAGGGCATTTGACAAAGCAGAGGAGGCCGTTTCAGGCTAGCTCTCCTGTACAAAATTCTTAGATCTTTTCTGAAACAGGGTATTTATCATCTTCTTGGACTTCTCTTCTTCCAAAATGGCAGGAACAGATGGTATCTTCTCCCTCTTCTTTCTTTTATGGCATCATGGGGGAAGCTGGGGGAAAGAAAGAGCAATTATTATTTGAACATCTCAAAGGAATAAACAATCCTTGCTACCATCCCTTCAAGCAGTCTATGGATGGACAACTGGAGCAGCTGCTGTGGCTTTCCTCAAAGCAAAGGGAAATGGGATCTTGAACTAAGAGTGGGATTGGTCAGAATTTCATAGCATATGCAGGGAGATTCTAAATTGTTTTGAAATTTCTCTCCATAATCCCTCAGTTCCATGATAAACTTTGAACTGGACCGAGGCCAACAACAGTCACGCAAGGAGTGTGTATGATGATTTCTGATGCAAGAAATGAGGCAAAGCCTAATTGGGGTACGTCAGATAATAAGAAAATGTTTGACTCAAGGCAAAGAGTAAGTTCTGATTAGATTTATTCTCATTATTTTTCAATGTCATTTTTTATCACATACATCTCCTAACTGATGCAGTATTGTGGGTATCTTATAAGATAGAAAGTAGCAAAGGTGTTCACTCTGAAAGCATAAAATACTTTGTAAGGTATGAGGCACTGTATTGTTGATGCATGAAAAGTAACTTCATTGGCTTCATTGTTATTAGTGATTAAATATTTATTCATGGAAAACCATGTAAGAAAAGGAAATGAAAGTAAAAATGAAGAAAGGCTTTTTTTCCCCTTTTTTATTTTTATTTCTTTGCATGTTTATCCTCTTCATTTTGTTCCAGCTTCCCTTGTAACTACTAAATGAGACCCTAAGAAGTTTCTGATGAAATTTCAATATGAACACAGTGACTCCTTGCACGGGAACTCAACTGATGTTAAAAAAAAAAAAGAAGAAGCTTTAAAATGTTGGGAGTGAGCACTTTGTTATCTGATATATTGAATTTATTTGTATTTGGTTATTTGAAATTTGATAGGGAATGGGGGAAAACCAAGACGGGGGGTGGGTGGTGGGGGGGGAGGGTAATGGGTACCAAGACATGTGAAAGGGTATCAATGTATGTGAATTAATGCACCTTCTATCTGGCAAATATCATGTAACCCTTTTATTAATTACAATAAAAATATATAAAAATGTTCGGAGTGAGAATAATAATACATTTCAAGTAGTTATAAACCCTGTATCTTAGACCACTCCATGTCCAAAAGGACTTGCATTTCCCTGGAGACTGGGAAAGGAAACTTGGACTGCAGCCCCATTCTCATGACCTCACTCCTTGGGGCCTTTCTTGCTGAACGATTTTAAGGGGTGGTGTTGTCTGGCCTTAAATGTCAGCACTACAGAGACAGAAAAAGAAGTGTCCATTATATAATGTGAAACATTAAAAATAAAATATCAATCACAAAGAGAAAAAAAGCCATGAACTCAAAAGTTGGATCTGTGAAGTAGTTGGAAGTAGTTGGGAGAAGACAAGCCAACTATAAGAAAACTGTGTCTATGTGTGTATTTGTGTGTGTGTGTGTGTGTGTGTGTGTGTGTGTGTGAGAGAGAGAGAGAGAGAGAGAGAGAGAGAGAGAGAGAGAGAGAGAGAGAGAGAGAGAGAGTAATGGGGGAGAGTATCTTTTAATTATAAACTTGGGTAACTTTTTGGTGTGAAGCTTGTTCTATTTTTTTAACATATAAATTTATCTGTAGGTACCTTTTGAAGAAAATAATAAGTTATTTAATGAAATTAGCATTTAATGCTCTTCCCCCCAAAAAACTTAAATCCTTGGATACAGTGAAAATAAATTGGATACTTCCCCCCTCCTTTAACTTACATAACCACTTATGATCCAGACACTCTTAATCCTTACTAGTTCATTTTGAGGCAACATTGAAGTACATGCTTTTTTTTTTTCTGTACTGTAGTTAGAAAGAACTCCCATTCAGAAATTTCTTTCTATAAAAAAATTATTTCTACTTTGCATCGTATTTTGGAGTAATCATTCTACTGATTTATGATAGGTTCTGTTTGTTCACTTTCTGTACTGTTACTTTTTATTTTCTTTCTTAATTTTGCCATTCCTGGGGCTAGAATCGGGGCCTGGGCACTGTCCTTGGACACTTTCTGCTCAAGCTACTGCTCTACCCTTGAGCCACAGTGCCAATTCCAGCTTTTTCTGTGTATGTGGTACCAAGGAATCAAACCCAGGGCCTGGTGCATGGTAGACAAGCACTCTACCATTAGGCCATACTCCCAGCCCTACTTTTCTTATATCTAAACTTGCATCATTTTTGTGTAATATGCACATTGTTAAGATTTAAGAGGGACAATTTATCTCTTCCACGATTGCACTAATAACATTATACACAGAGTTTGCCATCTTTAGGAATTAAACAGTTCTGAAAACACTGGTGCCATCTTATGAGCTGATCTTTCAGGAAGCAAGAAATTTTACTCTACGAAATTTCATGGTGACCTTATGGCCAGTTATATTACCCAGGACTTTAAGTCACCACCCAATCCAAATATACTTTGTTTCAGGGAAGAATCTTTTTTTTTTAAAAAAAAAAAACAAAAAACAAAAAACACTTCTACTTCTCCTGTTCTTGTTTCCCCCCCCAAGAAGCAGGATTTCATTTTGGATAGGGTGAAGTCTAATCTTTCCTGTTTTTTTTTTTTATCAGAATTCTCTTTGTATGCATTGGAATAAAACACTTCCAGCTTTTTTCTATGTATGTGGTACAGAGGAATCAAATCCAGGTCTTCTTGCTTGCAAATTTGAATTCCCAGTCCCTTGATATGGAAGTTTTATTGGCATAGGAAACATATTATAATTAGAACTCAAATATAATGTGATCTTATAATTCACCCCTCAAGGGAAAATACTTTCCCTACTATAAAATGGTCATTTAAACAGTTCACACACAAAAAATTGGTAACTGGGTTGGATCATGGGATCTCAATTACATATGCATATATAATATATTAATATATTCAATATTCCTTATGTGCATATTCAATGTTAATTTGCCACTAGGAAAAATAAAATTATATCATTTACGAGAAAATGGATGAATATGAAGATAATCATGTTGAATGAGTTACAAATTCCAAAAATTAGACATTGCATCATCTTGCTCATTTGTGAAATATAGATGATGATGAAAATGATAATGATGATGATAGTGGTAGGACATAACAATAGACATGAATGAAAGTCTTCAATTTAATAATTAAATCTTTCCATGGAAACCAGCGAAGGCCTCTGCTGTCTTCGTTTTTGGCAAAATAAATATTGGTGGCTCTGGTATTTGTAAATCAGAGAAAGACTTCTCTTTGAAGGTCATACATGACTTGTGCTGTCAAAGCTAGAGCTTTGTCTTTCCCTTGTGAAATAATCTCTGACCTGTCAGGTGTTTTACAACTCAAACACCTGTCATTTCTCCCAGGTGAACATTCTGGGAATCTTTCAGTGTATAGTTTAAGTGTCTATTTTATGTGTTTTGAGAAAGGTATACATGTTTATAACACTCTTACCAATCAGGGTACGACTTTTTCCATCACTCTACATTAGGGAGTTTCTTTGTGTACTTTTTAAATAAAAATCAATCTTCTTTCACTGCTGAGCTCAAGAAAACACCAATACTCTTTCTTTCTTTTTTTTTTTTTTGTCAGTTGTTGGGCTTGAACTCTGGGCCTGGGCTTTGTCCCTGAACTCTTCAGTTCAAGGTTACTGCTCTACCCCTGGAGCCACTATGCCACTTCCGGTTTTCTAGTGGTTAATTGGCGATAAGAGTCTCATGAAGTTTAGTGCCTGAACTGGCTTTGAACCATGATCCTCAGATCTCAGCCTCCTGAGTAACTAGGATTTAGGATTACAGGCATGAGCCACCGCATCCACTTTCACAAATATTCTTTCTCCAACAATATATTAGGTCTTCTTGTTATAACTTTTCATGCAGGTGGAACCATATAGTAAATATTTATTTGTGTCTCGTTTCATTAATTTAGGATAATAATTTTAAGATTAATATGTCAATGAGTTTATTTTTAGTTCATTCCATTTAGTTCATTTCCATTACTGAGTAATATTCCAGAGCACAAATGTGTCTAAATTTGATTATTAATTTGCTTATATATTAGAATTAGTTTCAGTTTTCAGCTTTGATAAAAGCTGAAGTATGTACAAGTTTCTGTGTGAAAAATTGTTTTCTCCTGGTAGTAATTTAGAGGTGTTCCTGGGTAATTTGATGAATGTATGTCTAGATTTATCAAATGTTATATGCATTTATTTTCCCACTAGCAGTGCGTTAGTTTCAACTATCACACATATTTTCCATTGTTTGATAGTGACAGCTTTGAACTATTAGACAACCCAAATTGGCATTTTCTTGATGTCTTGTATCACTGGGCTGCCTATAGGTCCTTTTATGAGGTATTAGTTGAATATTTTTCCCAGATATAGTAACTAGCATACAGAACAGTGAATTTCATTGTCCTTATATGATATGTATAAAAAATAAAGCTGGTTAAAGGATTTAAATTCAAAATTTCCCATGGCATTTGTGAAGTACTGAGCAATTTATCAAAAGAAGGAGTTAAAACAAATTCTTAAGGATTTAATAGAAAGTATCTACTTGCATCCACATTCTAAATTTCCAGGAATTTTTGTCAAGATTGTATAAGCAGACAATAGAAAAACAAGTAGAAACCACATCTTGTCATTTTCAATTTAATTTTCTATATATTTATCTCAAGCTTAAAACATTGATTAGATCATGTTATTTATTGAATCCATGCTTTATTTATTAGTTTTACCCTGAACTTAAGGTCTGTGTGAAAAATCTTACCATCTTCTAAAATTTATTTTCCTTCATGGAAATGGTTTAAAAACCTAATTAACAAATGAATCTTCCCTGTTTATTTCTGGGAGATGTGCACGTTAAGCAGCATGTTGGTTCTTATGTTATTATTTTATAAGAAGTAACCATTTCAGAGGCATAGCGCCTCAAATAAGAAGTGCTCTGTGCATTAGCCCTGTGACCTGTAATTGCGTTTAGCTGTGACTCAGATGAGCTGTGTGCGTGCTGTGTGCAACTAATTGATAGCTGGGACACTCCATTGCTCAGACCAGGGCATTGCTACCATTTAAAAGCTTTGTTAAGATCAAATGACTAGTGAGAAATAATTCAATAAAACCCCTAGGTTCTGTACAGGTAAGTTCAGTTAAAACTTGCCTGCAGCAAAATTCTGTGTAGCCAGGGAAATGGAAGAAATGGAGCATGATATTG